>NC_140909.1:22691575-23106575 GCF_045865225.1 Trachurus japonicus
GCCTTTGTCCATTAGATGGGTCAAAGCATGTTTTCCCGTTTAAGACTTGTGATCTACTTGTAGCAGATTCAGATCTTGGCTTGGCTTTTGTAGAGTCAAAACATATTTCTCTTTTTGGTTTGTGTGTTAATTGTGCCTTTATCCATCCATTCATCAATCAATCCATCCATCTAATCCATTGTCTTTACTGCTCTGTGCAGGGTTGCAGGGGGCTGGAGCCAATCCCAGCTGACACAGAGCGGGGGTGGGGTACAGCCTGGAGAGGTCACCAGTCTCGATTGTGCCTTTGAATAATGCCTATTGCAGACAAGTGCAGAGGTACAGTATACATTGTCCAAATTAATGGTATTATAAGTATTATTTTTCAAGTATGCATAACATTATTTGGTTCATGTATTGCTGTTTTATGCTCATAAATTTAAGTATTGATCAGACAACATAAGAAATATAAGAAAATCATAAAGGCCATTATCAACTCTTCTGTACCAAACAAATGATTACTTGACTAATTGACAAAATAATCATCTGATTAGGCAATCCTTTCTGAGTTTGTAAGTCTGATCATCTGTCCACAACACCTCAGTCACTCTGTTTTGTACATGGCACAGTGTCCTGGTTTCTATGAAAGTGTGCCACCTGGTATTTCTAGCCCCTCTCAAACACTGTTTTTCTTGGTTTCTTAATCCAGGGCATGTACAAAACATAACCAGAGTTGATCCTCTGTCTCTCCCAGCTGGTGAACTCTCCACTGAAGGCTCCCCCCGGAGATTCCAAAAATTGCACACTAAAATAGTTGTAGCTCTATAAGCATATTTTTATATCTTTTCATATGCTATGATCACTAGCCTCAAAAATAATGTAGTTTTTAAATACAGTAACATGAGGTGCATACATCTTAAAAACAAAGCTTTTTATCCACTGCTGACATTGAAAACCATTCATCTTTGAAAATATCTGTCTATGTTGGACCAGTTTGTAGCCTACATTCTATTGTAGATATTTTAATATCCATCATTGAACTGTCTCGTGAGGTCAAGAGTAGAGTGACGTCAAGTCTCTATATCAACAACATGACAGGCAGCCAACAGCAATAGGCAAGGCAAGGAAAGACAAGGCAATTTTATTTTTTATAGCCCATTTTTACAAGCAGTTTGTCTCAAAGGGCTTTACATGGCATCATTACAACATCCTCTGTCCTTAGACCCTCACATTGACTGAGGAAAAACTCCCAAGAAACCCTTTTAACAGAGGAAAAAATGGAGAAACCTCAGGGTGAGCAACAGAGTCAGTGTCAGATTCAAAACATCTGTCAAACAATGTTCTACAGCTGACATAGGTTCTATACACCTAACTAAGCTATTATTGAGGATGAGGATGTGTAACATGAAACGTAATGGTGAATGTGCTTGGGCAAAGTTTTTTTTAAGGAGGAATCTCTAATATGATTTAAAAGTGTTGATGTTATTTTCGTGTATCTAAACTAAAATCCTGAGAAAGTAGAGATGATGTTCAGATGTTTTCAACACAGGTTCAGTAAATTGTTTTGTCATTCCCTTAAAATGAAGTGTTCCAGTAGGTAATGAACAATCACAGAAAGCTATGTGCAGTTTAATGTATTTTCCTGAAAATACAACAATGATGTGCTTGTCTCAGAGTAGGACTATAAAATCTGCAAAGGGGCATTAAAGGTTTTGGCACTCACAATAATCTCTGACATCAGTTACATCTGTGTTTTGGTGATTTATTTGTTTGTTAAAGGATAAATGTGTAAAGGTATTCCTCTTTCTCTGGCCCTCGTGATTAAGAGGCATCCTAAAATAATGTCATCAGTTGGCTTGCACTGCATCAGCAGGCACTGTGGTTGATCTTAAATCACCCTGGGTACTCTGAATGACTCCATGAGAAATGGCCGCTCGTCCTGCTGAGTCCACAGTTTGTCTGATAGATTGTGCTGCTTGAGATGCTACTGAATTGGTCCTGAATGGTCTAAGGTATAGTGGAGCCAAAAGCTGCAGAGCGAGTAGTAAGTGACCTTGGCACTCAGTGCTCTATTATTTCACGGTCATGATGGAGAATTTTCACCCATTGTTGTTTTATTTTTATTTTTTATACTGCTCTACATGTCTTGCCACTCTGCTGTTACTGTCATTTCCTTATGACAAACATTCGGGCTATGGTTGCCCTTACAACCCTACAAATACACACTAAGAGTTCATAAAATACCTTCAATTCAATTCAGTTTAATTCAGTTTGGAAACACACTGAGCTGCTGAAAAATCACATTGGAAATGTTTCCAGGTGGCATCAAAAAGGAGTGAATTTGGCTATACAACTCTCCTTTTAACGTTAAAGCATTGAATTGCAAGTATGTCCCACCCAGCAGGTTGATTACTTTTTATTTATAAATCATTGTATGCCTCAAGTGAGAGACAGGAAAGTCAAGGACGTTATGGCACAAAGGCCCATGGGTTGGACTGGAACCAAGTCCTGTTGCTGCAACCACATTGCAATGTGGAAGTCACTTAGGACAGAATCATACCACCTTAAGACTCAAAATATAACAGCTTAAAGGTTAAAGTGCACATTAGAAATCATAAAATAAATATGGCATAGAAGGTCCCAGAGCATTTTTCCACACTGATACAATACTTAATAGTGAATGTTTTCATGTAGAACAGCTGCAGCAACACAGCGGGCCGCTGATGTGTGTAATAGAGTTCTTGTGTGGCAAGTGTTGAATTTTTAACCATCCTGAAGCTAGCTAAGTACACTTCAGTCAAGCATGAAGATAGATTACCTAAGCTAATGCTACTATTACAGTAACATAATGTAACGCTCCATGCATAGGGATGGGGCTGGGAAGAGGAAGCAGCAGCTACTGCCCCCTTTTTATGTTCCTCCTTTAATAGGACACATCTAGGCATTCACCCCTAACTGTGGCCTATTGGTTGACCAAGAGATCCTATAGTTTGAATGCCACAAAGATGTGCTGACATAGTGGTACTTTTGTTGTTGTTGTTGTTGTTGTTGTTGTTGTTGTTGACATCCCTCAGAGTCTGTGTCCTTACTTGTATGTACATTAGTTAAAGTGTGTTGCATTAAGTTAGAGCACCAGCTGTGAATGAATTTCAGTTCATGTGAGTGATGCACTAACCTCATAGACCCCACCAGGAAATAAAATATATAAAATTCTGCATCGTCATGACAAAATAACACAATTAAAGGCTGGAATAGGATGAAGTGTGAAAAATGGGGACTGGTCATTTTGCGTTTGTGTCTGACATTTATTGCAAGTGTAAAATCAGCTGCAATTATAGCCTAACATAAACAAGAGCAGCTGTAACCATTAGAAAGAAGAAATCAATCCAATTTGTGCTTTGTCATTTCATGGCCATGAGCAGTCCTTGAGACAGTCAGTCTGCTGATGAAATGTTGCATGTTTGTGACTGAAACTGAACGTCTGCACAGGTAAAATGATGATGTGGACAAACACGTTGAAAGAGAGGGGGAGAAACAGAGAGAGAGAGAGAGAGAGAGAGAGATTACACCTCTCTCGGTCTCTGGATGGGAGGAGCATCATCACACAGCCTGCAGTATGCAGAGCTGCGGATCAGAACCGGGCTCACAAAACCACATCTAGTCGGCACCGGTCCCGGGAGGAGATGCAACATCCCGGATGTGGAGAAACCAACGGCGTCCTGTGATTCTACGTCTCGTCTTAGAAGCCGTCATACATATAGATGCGTAACCTACGTATTTAAATATGATGTAGTCGATACGCACTGGCTGGACAGGCGGTGAAGAGAGGTCGCTGACGGACTGTGCGTAATGCTGAGTGGACAGCAGCGTTTCTTGCTGTGTATTCCAGCCAAGACGGGCTACTGACAAGAGATTCGCACTTAGTTCTGCAGTTCAAGCTCGTCATCAGAACCAGATGCGCTCGGCCGGACCGGACCCGTTCAGTTTAATGCCGTCCAACCCGACTGGAGCCTGAGCCCCGAAGGATGCAGGTTAAAAACCAGATCTGCACCGAGCGGAGCAGCACCGACGACCCGGAGCAGGATGACAACCAGAAGAAGACCTCGTGTTTTTCCAACATTAAGATTTTCCTGGTGTCGGAATGTGCTCTTATGTTGGCACAGGGCACCGTGGGCGCCTATCTGGTGAGTTTCCACGGAGCAGAGCAGATTCAGCCCTAACGTTGGTCTGAAGGAACGTCATATCTCAGTGTATCTCAGGTAACATCGGGTTAACGCAGCGCCCTTCAAACAGACACTGGCAGACAGTGAGTAACGATGCGGCGCCTCGGCGTGCTGCGGTAAATAATCATATTATTCTGATCACATTAAAATAATCACATCCTCCAGTAACCAAGGGACGCGGTGCTTTCACTGATTGATGAGTTGCTGCGTATTATCCATCAGGCCTATGCACCATCTGCATGACACAAAGCGCCTCACAGCGGCCGTGTAGGCTCCACGTTGCTGCTGGAGAATTTTGTATGCGTATATGGATGGTCTGCCGGAGAGCAGGTTACGAAACACTGGTCAGGAGGTTTCATCCAACCTGCCGGCTCGCTCTGCACCCATATCGTTCACTAATGCAGGAGGCCTTTGACACCGTAGGATGCAGGCCTAGGAGATGACGTGATCACCACAACACAGGCGTCAACAGCTTATCCTTTACTCATAAACACTGTGGCAGTGTCATCACAAATAATGGACTATTGATGTCATCAGACTGATGTCAACTCAGTAAATGCTCAGGAGAATGAATGAATGTATGTGCATCTATATGAATATGAAAGCTGACATTGCATTATGGATTATTGTTTCCTTGGTTAAAGCCTGCGTATTGATACTACAAATAACTTGTATTTGTAGTATAGCCTACTTGTTACCTCTATTGATTCCAGAGACTGAACACCTTTACCTAAGAAGTCATAAGAAAATATTGTTTCCTTCCAGATAGGCTGCTATGAGAAATGTCATCATCAGAAATGCTTACTGAAATTAACACAGAAAAGAAAGCAGTTTGAAAGAGGCAAAGGGATCCAGATCCAGTCTTTTCAGCTTTTGTTCGGAAAACAAAAACAATAGCAGGAGGATAAACCCTATGGGCTGATCTCCAGTGTATAGTAATACTGTACACCTTCGCATTGAAGTGCATTAGGGCTTGCTCTTTTAAAGCAGCATCCCAAACCTCCTGAAGTGCACCTTTAGCAAATCCCTCTATGTCTTTTCTCTCTTGTACTGTTTGTCATCAGATCTTATTGCCTCTATTATATTTTCAGCCACTTTATTGTCTCATGTTGTCCACAAGGTGTTTATTTAAAGGAAAATACAGTAAACTGTACTAAAAACTAAATCCCTGGCACATAGGCGAGCTATAATGACTAATGGTCCTCACCGTCAGCACAGCAGCAGTACCTGCGTAACAAGTATTTCACTTAATCAAACTGAAATGGACAGGTTTTCTCTTTCGTCTGCTCTCTGAATTTGTACTGTCTGTAAATATAGGTGTTGAAAAGTGGCTGGTCTCAATGGGGCCAGACAGAAATCCTTCAGCGTGAGCATGAGTAAATCTCTATCCTGCTGTGTGTGCAGATGTTTCAACCTCTGAACCGTGTTCTTCTAACTGTTCATTGTAACTGTCATAATTCAGCAGGAACAGTGGACACAAGCTGAAATGTTTGGTAAACGTAAAACTATTTTATCTAATAGATTTGCAGTGGTAACATCTTATCTGTCAGTGGATCCATGTGTGCTACATGTTGACAGAACTAGGTTAGTGTTTCACAGTTGGAATAATAAACCCATGACGGCCTTCCTCCCATTTTAGAAGTGAATTACAGATTGTTCATCCTTTTATGGAAAGTTGAGAGGGGGTTGGGGGGGCTGCCAGTTGTCTGGCTTTGTTACTGTTGTCCAGACACTTCTGGTGGTGACATACCAAGGACAGACCCATGCATGACAATGCTGAGGGCTTAGCACACAGTTATTTCTCCTTCAGCATTCATATAATTCATAGCATTATGATAGAAATGGTTTTTATGTATTAGTTTACCCAGAAACAGTCTAATACCCTTCAGAAGGTCAAAGTAAGGTAATTAAAGAAGAGCTACTTTCTGATATACACTGTGTGTATATATACACAGCTATCTATCTATACACAGCTATCTATCTATCTATCTATCTATCTATCTATCTATCTATCTATCTATCTATCTATCTATCTATCTATCTATCTATCTATCTATCTATCTATCTTAAAATAGCTGGAAAGTCTGATTCAGCAGAATAAGAAAAGCAACAAAGAAAAGATAAATGGATATCATATGTGATCAGTTTGCTTCAGAAGTCTCAACGCGTGTACAGGACCTTTTGTTGCAGATTAGTAATTAGTAGAAGCTGAAAATAATTTAGCTTTCTACTCTGAACCAGCACAGATTTGATGTAAGAGGCCAGTTCGTCACTTACACACACAGCAGCTGGTAAGATTGTGTTTGTGCCCGTTGCATAATTAGAACAGCTGCATGAGGTTTCTCGCCTGAAGTTGCACACGTGCACTCATCCCTTTCTTCCAGGCCGGCATCAGCTTTGCCTCAGGGTTGTTTTGTGAGAAGTTTGGGGATGAAGATGTTAGAAGCGTCACCCACTCCCCCTGTGGTGCATCTCAGCTTCTGTATGTTACCAACAGGTTGTTGATGTTGGTACAAGCTCTGAGGGAGTGGCAGATGGCTGCAGTTCCATTCTGCTCTCAATGAATAACACCTGAAGCTAAATACTCTGAACATCAAAATGGGATTGAAAAATTTAACACCTATATTCCCTTTAGAATAATTACAGCAAGAGTAGAAACTACTGTGTGGGTTGGTTATGATGTAATTGGCAGTCCTAAATGGTTACTAGTTGTAAAAGCTCTATGTAACACCTGCTCTCTCTCTCTCTCTCTCTCTCTCTCTCTCTCTCTCTCTCACTCACTCTCTCTCTGTGTTTCTCTTTCTTTCTCTGCCAGGTAAGTGTTTTAACCACTCTGGAGAGACGCTTCAACCTCCAGAGTGCCGATGTGGGTGTCATAGCCAGCAGCTTTGAAATCGGCAACCTGGCCCTCATCCTGTTTGTCAGCTACTTTGGCGCCAAGGCCCATAGACCTCGCCTCATTGGCTGTGGCGGGATTGTCATGGCACTGGGGGCATTGCTATCAGCCCTGCCGGAGTTCCTGACTCATCAGTACGAGTATGAGGCCGGGGACTCATGGCATGCTGAGGACGGCAGGGACGTCTGCTCCAACATCTCCAGGTCAGACAACCGAGACTCTGGGTTTAAATGTGGGAACCGAGCCAACACCAACATGATGTACCTTCTGCTGATTGGAGCCCAGGTTCTGCTGGGCATCGGAGCCACACCTGTCCAGCCTCTAGGAGTGTCCTATATCGATGACCATGTCCACAGGAAGGACTCCTCACTGTATATAGGTGAGTCATTCCGACCTACTCTACAACTGTGACATCAGTGCTGGTTTTCACCAAATCCTTGAAATGAAACATCTCCATTACTGACTGAATCAATAGCTTTTTGCAGTAGCTTCCCTCACTGCCAGCTAAAATGTGGTCACAATGTACAGTATGTCCCATCATAGGTAAAAGACCACAGACACCACAGAAACAATCATGTGATAAATGTGCGGGGTGTTAGTGGTCACTGAGCTCTTAAGCTTTTTAACAATATACAGGAAGGAACAGACTTCAATTCAGTTTCAGAGACTGAACTCAACAAAACAGCACCTTCATCTTCATGGCTATTTTTTTCTTAAATTTTCAGGCAAATAAGAGGAAATAGAAATCTAATATTAGGGACTTATTAAACTAACACATACCAGTCCAACAGAGAACAACATTAAAGGGACATTAAAGAAATTCTGCAAATATCTTGAATTAATGCTTCCCACCGTTGATATAGGGGGCATGATCTTTAAATATCTGTATTTATGAATGAAATGCTTCCCTACATAATTTAAAAATATTTTTTGGGAGATCTAACCAATATCCCTCTCACAAAATACATGTGTTGTTGTTCCAATTTAATCTTTTGTGTGAGAAGTGATTGGATGGATATAATCAGTCATTCCAAAACTTTTGAATGTTATTTATTTGGCTTCAGGGAGGATTGAATATGATAAATATCCTTTCTTTGCAACTTCATGGCCATATTCTTGAAGATTACATTTTCTTTTTTAGCTAATAAAACATTTCTATTAAACTGCTGATTAAGTTGATACCAACAATTTAGAGTGATTGTT
The DNA here is from genome assembly GCF_045865225.1 of Trachurus japonicus. NCBI lineage: Eukaryota > Metazoa > Chordata > Actinopteri > Carangiformes > Carangidae > Trachurus > Trachurus japonicus. The sequence goes on from NC_140909.1 coordinate 22,699,877, forward strand.
ATTCTGACAACACTAAAAGCAGTTGAATCATTGTTGAGGGTGGTCTTCATTACCCTGTAATATTCCTCAGTTAGGCAACCAACATTAAATCTATCACAAAAGTCTTTATCATTAAAAAAAGAAAAACCTCCCAATCCATCAGATGAGTTACGCCCCATCCATGTTCCTTAAATCAGTGGTTTCCTAGCAGTCAATATGGTCATTGGTGCGTTGTGTGGTGTAAAAGTTAAAGACATTAAGTTCCAGTAAAGGACAAATTGCAGACAAATCTATGATCTTTAGACCATCATTCAACGTTTTCCGTGGTATAACTTTTCCTATTGTAGTATCATTAGTTTTTCTATATAAAATTACATTTCATTAGATTTTTTTTCTAATGTAAAAGCTTGACAAATTGATCTTAACTTAGAGTTAGACAGTAGGACCCGTCCAGAGTTGTTTCTCTGTAACCATGAACCACATAACCATTTTCTCCCCCTTATTTCCTTATTTCTGGTAACAGTGACGACAAGTACCGACTCCTGTTTCAACCTCTACATTACAAATTGAGTAGTTCGCTTTGATTTTGCAAGGAGACTATTTTGTATTTGTTGACGATTCATATGCCATACTTGAGCATCTTCTAAAGATAATAGTGTGTCGTCTGCAAATTGACTGTTCTGTTGAAACGCTGTATAATCTTTATGAAACATGAATCTTTCTGTCTTCTGATTTAAAGTTTGAAAAAAAATCTCAACTAATGGAAGGCTTTATAGAAATCCTGAAACATTTTTTTCATTTCAGCTGCAATATGTGCAGATAGCAGTTTACGGTCAGCGCTGAGTAGTATAACTGGTCCAGATGTGACAGTTGAGGTTCCTGTCACTATGCCTCCAATTGATCATGTGCCCTGGCTACTTGGCCAAAGGGATGTCCCTTTGGGTGACTGGCAAGCGCGCATGACTCTTACCCGGGAGGTGTGGGTTCAATCCCCGCCCGGGCCCTCTTCACCTTGCCACACTTAGTTGTCTGGTAACCTTTTATCCTTGCTAATATGCTTAAGAATAACATTGATGCTTGGCTATCAGTTTGTTTCTCGCTATGCTTTCTCGCTTTGCCATTAACAATATACTTTCAAAAGACTGTCTCCATCAGCCATTAAATTCTTCTATTTTTAGATCAGATGCACACTTTTTTGAGTGAATATCACATTTTTGGTATTTTTCAAAAAAGCTTGCAAGTCAGGGACTGATTATGCACATGTATCAAGCTTACTCTTTCAATGATTCTGGTGTCCTTGCATTCTAGTTAGCTCGCAGCTACCTTATTTTTCTGTGTTCTTTCTCCCAATTGCTGAAATATGAAATATTTATTTCCCTGATTCCTTCCTCGATCCACTTTGCTTTTTGATCTCTAAGAGCCCCCTGTGCCCTTTTCAGATGGATATTGTCTCATTAGGATCACATTTGGATTTGAATTGTCATTAGTCTTTTCTTAATTCTTACTCAGTTCTGCTTTCCCACAACATTGGCTCGTTTCCTGAAACAAATTTGTTTTTTCTTTTCTTTTTTTCACAATAATTTCCTTATTGAATTTCTTTTTCAAATTCACATTCATCACAGATACTGTGTATTTCAATTTCAGTCCTCACCATTTTTATCTTTGCATAGTGTTTCCATTTCTTCTCTCAGTTTTGCTGGCAGATTTTAGTTTTGTTTCCATAATGCAGTGATTGGTTAATGGGCATTTGGAAATGGTTCTTTCCAAGCCAAGCTCAATGACCAAATTAGCAGCAAGCTAATGATCAATTATGGATTTGGGTCCTATAATGTGTAGGCTATACCAAGATTTTTTTTTTCCAAGACGCAAACATCTTCATCATGTGAATTCTTACTGTTAAAAGTGTTGTTTTTATGTAAAGCACATTGAGTTGACGTATGAAATGTGCTATATAAATACAGCTGCCTTCCCTTGCCATCATGTAACTATCAGGGAACTCTTAAATTTATTTAAAAAAAGACCCTGTTGACCTTTGTAGTGAGTCTGTTTCCCAACCTGGTGAGTTTTTTTCAGTTTGTGGCCACTGTTTTTTTGTTGGCTCTCTCAGACAGATATCATTGACACCTTGTCTCTTTCTTGATAAAAACAGCCCAAATAATATGACAATACAGTCTTTCCCATGCTTTGAATGTTTCTTGTATGGTCAGGTTGGAGACCTCTTGCTTCTTACTTCCTAATTTTGCATACCTGCCCAACACTCTTTCCGCTTCTCCCAGGAAACTCATGGGCCCTAGTTTGGTGGCGCAGCGCAGGTGGCGCAAGGTAGCGCAGGTGGCGCAAGGTAGCGCAGCCGGTGTAATGCAAGTTTCGACCAGGCCAGCCTAGCGCAAGGTCAGATTGAAAGATTGGTAGATCGCGCTGCGCTGAGATAGGTGTGGCCGCGCAGCAGGGGGAGGCGTCACAGATTCAGCTTGGCGCAGTGGAAGTTTCGTGCGAAAATGTCCCGCCGAGGGTGCGCTGAAAGCTCGCGACCTCAAACCAGGTCTATTCTCAGCGCAGGGCAAAGCGCAGCAGGTGCAGTGGAAGTTTGGCTGCCCAGTGCGCAGTGAACACACGTCACCAAGACCTCACAGGCAGATTTCCACAGTTCCAGGCACATTTCAATACAATATCCACAATAACCACTATTTAATGCAACATATAGATTGTCCCGTCACATCTGACGTCAGATCAAAGGCTGTCGGTACGCGTAATGGAAACTCCGCCTGAATTAACACAGCAGGGATGAACTGGCACTGAATAGCAGCTGCGGATGTCCCAAGAGCAGGACTGAGGGTGGAGGAGGACTGCATGTCGCTGCCGTGTTGAGATACGCACTGTGCCGTTGTGATGATCCGCTTTATTTATTTATTTACTTATTAATTTATTAGCGGGCGAGTGGCCGCGTCGTCACGCAGCTGTAATGAAAAACAAAACACAAATCATCATCTCTCTTAGCCCACCACAACAGCCTCGGTGTCAGATAGTCAGTACCGTATTTTCCGCACTATAAGGCGCACTTAAAAGCCTTTAATTTTCTCAAAAAACGACAGTGCGCCTTATAATACGGAGCGCCTTATATATGGATCAATTGGTTAATTGGTTGATTCATACTCAGCTCCATCTAGGGGATGCATAACGTAACCCCAGTTTGACTGCAGTATCTTCTATTCTACCGTAGATGACCAAATAGTCGCCCGCGTGCAAATACGCGCCTGTGCTCTAATAGCCGCCGGGGTCCGAGCTCATTTGGCAAAATAAACGCCGGTTCAATTAAACGCCCGGGCGATTAAGTGTTTACCATAGCCTTGCACAGAAAAAAAAGTTTTTTTAACAGCGTATCACCGGCTCTCACCTCTTCTGTAAGTCAGCCCCTCCTCTCGCTCTCTCTCGCATGCAGGCGCACACACACACACAGACACACAAACACAGGTGCGCCAGCGGGATAGGTCGCGCTGGACTACTAATAGACAAAGACAAATAGATAAATGCGCTAATGTACAGTGTTGAAATTACTGCGATCGACCCCCCCTCCCGCTATCATTCATTACACTGATATGATCAGCTCCCTGTGTCGCGGTAACACAGACAAACTGTCTTTTAATTTATTGTCTGATGTCAATAAAGATGTCGGGAGTAGTTTTGTTCCAGCGGGTGACCACCTTGTTCTTTGCATGATGGTCTGGTGCTGCTCATTGCAAAAATAAATTGTAGCCTGTTGCAAATACGCGCCTGGTTCTTATAAACGCCCGGGCTACTAAATGGTCATCTACGGTATGCGCCTTATAATCCGGTGCGCCCTATATATGAAAACAGTTCTAAAATAGGCCATTCATTGAAGGTGCGTCTTATAATCCGGTGCGCCTTATAGTGCGGAAAATACGGTATATAGCCTACTACAGTATACTCAGCATCTCTATCACAGAAAAAAAAGAGAGAGACGGACAGACAGAGAGAGAGCGTCCTTTACGCTGGTTTCATCCCTGTTACGCATGGTGTTTGTTTATGTTGTGATTACTACACCTCTCATCTTTCTTACACAGGGTTTGAATAAATGTGAGTTTCTTTATTAGTTTATTAGTTGTTGTGTCTTACATTGGGCAGCGGTTCTCAGTGTATCAGATCAAACCTGATTAAGGATATTAGTAAACTCATTATTCGGTCACTCTGAGCTCGGACCTCCGGACCAAAACAGCTGTTTCCTCCTGGGAGAGGTTCGGCCTCTGGCGTCGCTGTCTCCTCCATCCATGTCAAAGCATAAAATGACAAACTTGCAGTGCGCATCGCCCACGGCGCAGTTAAAGGTGAGGAGAGGAGCTCATTTGATTGGTGAAGATCCGAATCGGCTGTGTTAATCCCACTTCACGCCTTTCTCTCCTCCTCCTGTCTCCCTCCCGCCCTGTCTCCTCCCCCTTTGCCGCTTGCGCTGGTAGGAGGGACGAGGGGAGGGCCTGCGCTGGCCCACCAAACTTGCAAAATGGACCTGGACACGCCTCGTTGGCGTGGCGATGCTGCGCTGCGCTTAGACTTCGCTCGGTCTAGGAAACTAGGGCCATGTGCACAACCCTTAAATAATCATCATACATATCCATACATTTCGGATGTCTATCATGTGATTGGTTGTTTGTTTTTATCTGTGGAGATGGCAGAACTGTTGCCACAAGAATGCATTTCTTTGTATAGATTTTATAGTGGCTTTGTTGTTCTGCCTATCATTTTACAGTAGTGCTTGTGGGTTTGTTGTGTCCTTCAAATGTCAAGCACTATGCTGCAATACTTGCCCATTTTGGGACAATGAAAATGTACTTACTTACTTACTTACTTATGTATGGTGGTAAAAGATGTGGAACCTGGGATGGTGGTAAAAGATGTGGAACCTGGGATGGACTATGCAACTCATTATCCTTCTTATTTATATGTATGTATACATATATTATCTTCATAGAAATACATATACATATATTTTTTTACTTCTTATTTTTATTCTTAACATTGTTACTTTTTAATCTCCTAAGATTGCACTTGACCGTCATTGCCTCGTGTGTTACAAGTTTTATTTACACTTTTAGATATGAGTTGCATTTGTACATTCCTATGTTCCATCATGCTACCTCTGACATGTGTGTTTGGCTGTGTGTGACTGACTGTATGTGTATGATGGATTGTAGAAACTGAATTGCCCGGCGGGGATTAATAAAGTCTTCTGTTACTGTTACTGTTACTGTTACTTATGTTGCCATACTGCTAAGACATAGGATTTCAACCCAACTGTCAACACAACCTGGCAACCCACAACCATAACTTGGCAGTAGTTGTGGCTTTGCTCCACATTGTTCTACCATGCTGTTTCTCTCCCCATATGGGGTTTGTGATTGGACATGTGATATGGTATCTTTAGCTCTATGCTGTCAACATACTGCTGCAAAACTTTGGCATCTTGCTCAAGGGCTGATGAATATGATGCTGGACGTGAATACCATTACAATGACACCTGATGCCTGTCCTTCCTCACCAGAAGATGCAAAGATGAAATACATCATGCTGGATGTGACTGGTCCTGACTTAGCTTAAATGTATAGTTTATAAAGACCAAAGGAGATGATTAAGAGTCAGTCCTAACAAAGACAAAAACAAAAAGCCCTTGATTCCTGAACTAGCCAACCAGCAGCAGGTTGAGTCCTTAATGATCTCACATTTGTGAGTCGTGATTCCATTCAGCTGGAAGTAATATGAAACAAAGGCCAATGGCACAATAAAACCTGCACAATCACAATATCCATCAGTGTAAATGGAATGATCATGTTCAATCATGTTGAAACATGACTGGCATTAATCATTTACGTGTGAACTAAATGATCGACTCTCTCTTTAATGAACAGAGAGGCTCATTTTAGGATTTTAAGATTACAATACAGTGGGAACGGCTTATACTGTACTGGTCACATCTGTCTGGGTCAAATTGATCACTGTGAGCTGATGATTATCTTTATCATTATCTATTTTATTACGATAACATTGGCCTTGTCTGCTTAAAGCCTCGCCTGAATGGTCAGGGTACAAGCATCAAACCTGTTGTTGTGACAGGGTGGTGATAGTAATTACACACTGTAAAAGTCCCAAAAGCAGGAACAAGAGGACAAATTAATTCACTGAGCTACATGAAGATATCACAGTTAGTACTTATAAACACGATAACACACAGTGAGCAGACAGGAGTAGCTGGTACCAGTTGTTACAACTCCAAAGGGTGGTTAACGAACAGTTTTAAAATATTTAAAAAGTTCTTGTGGGGAAAATGTAGAATAACATGTCAAGTACTGAGTGCTGTGGTGAGATCACTTGTCAGCATATCCGGCAGTGTGATGTCTTTGTCCGTGGATTTACTGTAAATGTGTAACGCATCTCAGTTGATGACTCATTTTCAGCTAGTTTCTACGGCAGCTTGTGCCAACTGCTCAGCTCGTCCTCTTGATACTGATCTACACTCCCTGCTTTTAGAGCCTGTCCTCTCCTCGAGTTCACACATCATGTGTCCTGCAGCGCCGGTGTTCGTGTGTGCATCAGAGTGCGTCTGTGCCGTTGTCCTGCTAGTAAATTGTGTTGTAGACTGTTATGTCCAGATGAAAATTATAAATGAAGAGAGGAGGTCATATCCACATTTATCCATCCTGTCCTGTAGTTTTTTGTGGTTATAGTTGTTTTTTATTTAACTACAATACACCTACTGATACACAATTTTATTTCACAAACAGTCTATTAACAAAAAAAGATACATGCGTAACGATCACTGTGTGTCCATCTAGGAGATGAAACTGTGACATGTTTCTGTGATACTGTGCAGCACAGTATTGACATAGTTCTGACCTGCTTAGATAATGTGTTTGGACAGTGGATGGAAATATCCTTGTTATGTTAGTTATGTGTAATGGGATGTATCAGTCTGTCAATAATTTTGTGACAAAATCGTGGAGTGTGTGGTGAGGATTAGAAGGGAAGTCTTGTGAACAGGCAATTCCTGACCAGTAATGAAATGTTTCCTCTATCCATGCTTGAGAGGGAAGTTGTGGGTGTGTGACCTTTGTCGCATTGGGGCCCTTAAGCAGAGCACTTAATCCACAACTTCTCCAAATGTTCACGGGCCTGCAGCAGAGGACTGTGGTTCTACTTGCAGCAGAAACCAGAGGCTGACATAACACACATTACAGCCTGTCTGCCTAAGTTACCAAGGCAACAGTACAGGGGAAGGCACTGAGGTGTGCCATTCCTGTTCCTGCTCACCGCTCAGCGACCTGCCAGTGTCAGAGCTCCATCTGGGGAGGTGGAGAGGATGAGACAGAAGACGAGAAAAAAAAAGAGACTCCTAACAACAACAACAACAAAAAAGAATAGAAATGTAATGTGTATGTTTCTTGGTTAGGTTTTGGTGCAGAGCATGGGCAATCACACTGAATATAAATGTAGCTGCTGTATATTTAATGTTAAACAATAAGCTGGTCAAATTTTTATTTTCAGAGAAAATGAAAGTCATTGTTATATTAACAGGATTATGCTAAAAATAAGATCAGAAAATAAGGAGCTGTTTTTTATGAGAGTGGCGCTTCTTCTGTGATTTGAAGTTAACACAGCAGGAATAGCTGTAATTCAATTTGACAGGTCAAACAACCAGATGATAGGTTACGTGCAATTTATTTCTAAAAGTTGAAGTACCTGTATCTCATCAGTATTTTATCAGTAATTTCTGGTTATCGTTATCAGCCCTGAAGTCTACAGAGGTCATGAGAGCTCAAGCTACTGCAACACAGGAAATCACTAGCAATTGCAGAAAACATCTTGATCAAGTTGGCGACACATGCACTGCAAAGTCTGACAACACAACCAAATGCAGAAATGCAATGTTGAAGTACAGATTACATCACAAGTGTTTCCAGGTGACACTAAAATGTAATGAACTTAGCTGGACTGCCCTCATTTTTTGATGCTTTGTGACTTGACATTAAAATGATTGATCAACAAATGCATCCCAGCCATGATCATCCCTTCTCTCTGTCCCCTTAGAAACACTTTTATTGTGAGTATTTGATGCACTTGTGTTGTCCAACTGATAACTGAAAGATGTTTTCTGAATTTGCGGTGGGTTGAGCTCTCTGGCTCCACTGTGGAGATTCATTATCGCTTGGTGTGGTTCACCAAGAGATAATGTGGTGTGGTTCACACATTTTCCAGCTTTGACATTTATGTATTGCATAATCATGAGCAGTTGTAAAATTACAGATACAACTTAAAATGGTCTTGCATAAAGCTGGATATTGGCACTGATCTTCTGATTTAATTTAATTCAAGTCAGTTCCTCAGAATCTATCCAGGTGACCTAAAATGCTCATTATCGGTTATTTTTAGGTTATACTGAAAACACATTTCCCTGTTATTAATCTGTGGACCTAGGATTTATTCTCCTTGGAAAATGTAGTGACTAAAACATGATACATCTTGATTTTTTTAGCCTAAGCAAACCATCCTGAGTCACAACAGCCCTGTCCATGAACTCTAATTAACTACTATCTAGTTTTGTAGGAGAGTGATGTGACAAGCTGGCTATATGAATATAGGAAATATTGCCTATTTAGACATACTTAAGCTCATATTCTTGCAGATGTATTGTATTTGCACTTATTATTATTTTTTGGCTACCATGAGGCTAGTTGCACCTCCTTACAGTCTCTTCTGCTAGGCCTTGGCCAGTTGTATTGTTCCTGCTTGTGTTTCAGTGCAGACCTCTTGCAGGGTGAGAAGGCCTGCGGTTTGTTCTGTACGTGCTTTGATCTGCACAGTCTCTGCCAGCAGCACTCAGGGAGGAGGAGGGGAGAGAAGAGGAGAGGAGGGAGGAAGGGATAGACAGAGGATGGAGCAGTGCAAACTAGGCTTGCACAGCACCCAGCAACCCACCCTGCTTGGCTAGAGGCCAGTTCATACCAGATGCCTGATGTTACACTTGATATTTCCATGCTAGCATGTACAGGAACGCACAGTGCTTTATTGGATTTGATCATATGTTCTAATAATCTGTTAGGAAATATACGTACATATTTTTACATTAAGGCCTTATTCAGTCTCGATGTAGAACAACTAAAACAAAAGCTAGGGTCCTACATCTGAATCTCTTTTGTGCTTTCTTTCTATATTTTTAACCCGCATTAGCTTTCCCACAGTGATTCTTAGTCTGCCAGTGTAAAACCACAAACCCACAATAATGAAAATCACACCATTATTCTGGGAAGTTGAAGCCAAAAATGACTCTCATGTTTTTCTAAATTTTTTCTGAATGTCTGAACAAAATTGAATGGTGGCAGATTTAGTTGTCAAGACATTTTCCTCAAACCACAAATGGTAACGTTAGGGTGGTGCTAAAGGAAAGCTTAGTAAGGGTTATCCTCCTGGGACTATCAATGTCTATAGAAATATTCCATGGCAATCCATCAAAAACTGTGTTGACCATTGGGGCCAAAATATTTGCAACTAAAAATATCTTGAGAAGAAATGATTAACTGTGATTTTAGTTGGACCTTAAGTATCAGAACTGCCTGTGAGTATGAATCTGATCGCATTTGTCTGCTGATGTTAGCCCAGTGACGGACTAGATCTGACAGTCTAGTCAGTCAACCAAGGACGTCTCTTAACCTCACGTCTTGAAGAGGTACCATCATTTGTTGCTGTTTGTTTTCCAAATCTTGAGTTTGAAAATTGGCACACGGTGCATCTTTGACCAACATGTTAACTCTAGATTTTTTATTGAACATACTGTTGTTTGTCATGGCTCATGCCTTTGTCAGCAATCCTTTCTTCCATAACACCCCCCCTAAGCTTCTGTCTTTGCCACTTAAAGATAGTCTGTTCTTCTCTCTCCACCACCCCCTTTCTATGCCGCATTTTTTTTTTTTTTTTTTTGGACAAATGAGACATGTTGATCACCATGGTTACCTCCTACAATGTGACTGCTGGGTCGTCTGTTGTGGCTCTGTTATTGCATGGAGACCAGTCTTTATACAGTACGTATGTGTTAAGTGATGCCTTAGTATCTCTGCTGCTTCCCTCTCCCCATCTCCAAGCGGTAGCATTGTTTGACAAGCCTGACGTGTGAAGACACAGTTGCATTGTAAGACTATTCCTGAATAATGCAGCGTGACAGAGAAGCAGTTAGGAGTTGTTTAGCAAACATCTAAACCAGATGATTAAATATTAAAGTATCAGCTCTCCACAGGCTCACTAACAAACCAGATGATAGACAGAGAGGCTGCTCTGTTGTGGCCACATTTTCACCCCACGTGGATCAATACTGCCTGATTGAGAGATTGAGGACACAGGAAATACTCAAGAGCAAACCAGGAAACACTTAACACTTGCCCACAGCATATTTCTGTTCTGTGTCATTACTGCAGCCCGTTTGTCATGTTGCGTTGGCTTTCCCTTAGTGAACATCACCTTTGTGTATGTGTGTTTTTTTTTCCTGCATGTAGCTATGTCTGTCTGCAATCAGAAGAGTGCTGCTGGGATGGCGTATTAGTGTGGGCCAACCTGGATCTTAGCATCACGCTGATTCCATCAGTACGAAGTCAATAACATTTTTTACACGGGCTTTTGGATCAATGTAGAAAATGAAAAAAAAAAAAAAACAGTTCAGCACAGTCTTCACAAATGAAGACCTGATGCTGGAATACCATCACCAGCTTGTTAGGCTATAAATCAACTATATCTTATTGTTGCCACTACCAAACTGTAATCTTGTGGCTTCAACAAAAGTCTTCTCTCTTCCAAAGTTAGTGGTAGCTTGTCAGAGTATAAACTCATGAAGGCTATATATACAGTAGGTGGACTGGTGAGTAGATCATTGAACATACAAAAATAATAATTTGTTGTAAATATGCCAGATGTAGCTCAAGAGCTAATTTCCATCTGCAAAGAACAGATTGGTTTCTGTTCTTTGCACGATGACCTTAAAAATCCCCAACAACTTCTGTCATCTCATTTAGCCAAATATTAGCAATCAGGCTTGTTTATGAGACATCAAAGAAATCATGACGGGGTATTTGGTGACATATTTTACGTCATAGAATAAAACATGAAAATGTCTTGAGCTTGTGCTAACCAAACAGCCCCTTGAAAAAAACAAAAAACAAGAAGTGGTCAAATGCAGCTGATTTCTGTCTTTCAGGTCTCTTTCCTGCAGTGCTCATCAGGCAGCAGGCTAGTCAGACAAAGCAGAGACTGTTTTGCTTATGTCTTTTGGTAGTTTAGAGTGAACACAAACAGCTTTAAAAATTGTTGTAATGCAGAACTGATACAATGCATGTGATGGAAAATGTCCACAGCGTGTAGTTATGCTAGCAGCTCGGTGAGATTGCACCTAAACACAGCAGGGATGAATATAATATACTTCATGCAACACAAACTCTGTCTTTGTAAACTGTAAACTGTGATTCTTTTTTTATCTTTAGCTGTACAGTTTTACACAGGTGTGTAAATATCTCTGGAATTATTGGATTGCCTTGACATTTGGCATGAATTTCCTTGGCACTTGGTATGAAGCTGAACTGCTGTAACTCTGATAGTATACATGCATCAGGTCAATTTTCTATTTAATATATATTTTATTTATCATGTTAGGCTGAATTTACAGCCGTATTACTACAACTGTGCATGAAGACAAACAATCAAGATTACTGAGAAGTTGAACTAAATAAATATTCCCACTAGGCCCATTATTGTGTACGTGTGCATTAGCACATCCGACTGAGCTACAGCAGAAAAGACTGGCAGCAGAAATGGCAGCAACAATATATTATACTACAGTACAGAGCTGTAAAGTGCAGTAAGCTGCAGTGCATTACAGCACAGTACAGGAAAAGAGCAGCCCTTGGCGCTCAAGGGGTCCAGCTCTGCAGCCGCTGGGTCAGCTTCTCCCTTCCTAGCTCATATCTTAGACTCTATTCATCGCTGTAATGCCCATAATGAAGCGCTGTGAGGCTGCAAGTTGAGAGACCACTGCAGCAAAATGTTTTTACTCCAGTGCAGTTATTACTCTTCCAGTGCAGGACAGCAGAGGAAGGAATGGACGCTGACTCAGCACACACTGTCCGTTCAGACCAGCCCGGAATGTTTTATGTGTGCACCTTTTGGGAGCACCTTTGCCAAGATACAAAGTGCCAGTGATTGAACTGTGCCATAATGTGAGTCTGAGTGAGAAATTATTCATGTGCTGGCAGTGTCACCAGGTAGAGGAGCGCTGTCTCACACAGTGTGACCTTGCCTCTGCTGCACTCATTACTGCTGGGTACAGAGCACGGATGAAGGTAAAGCACTGCCATCAGCTTAGGCTTCATATTCATCACTTAGAGTGTGTCTCTGTTTATTTGGAGTCATTTAAACAGAAAAATAATCAGGTGAGCATTATGATTTAACATAGGCTATATCATACGTTGATTAATGTTCTTCTTCTAGCAGCACTTTGTTCAAATTGTAACTCTATTACATTGTTTAGACCATCACACTGGGGAAATAAAACATAGCCTAGAGAAATATATAATTAATTAAACCAACTACCAAATATAACGTGAAAAATATATAAATAAATAAAAATCTGTAATCTTTGTTTTGGTGCCAAAAAATGTTTGGAGTAAATGGGGCACTTTGCCCAAGAAGCATTGATTTCAATTTTTGATGATCACTTTGGTGCATAACATTGCATTATACTGTGCAATCTTACATTATGGCATTTATATTGTGACAGTTTTACTTCAGTGCTGTTGTATTGGTAGTACTATTGGTAGTGCTGGTGCTGCTGTATTGATAGAGGTAAAATTAGGGTCTGGAAATAAGCATCACTGATATTAAGGCATTATTTTCACCTCATATTATCTGCTAACATTCTTAGATATCTATGTATAGATATTTTTAGATATGTATGTATTTTTTGTGTGTATAATCAATATGTAATGGCAATTTTGATATTGATATTTTAGAAAGCTACAGGCCTGTCTTATATACTGTATGGCATTAAACTTAGCTACACGAAGAGGAGCTGTCAGGTCCTCTACAAGCTCTCAGCTTAAGTGGAGTGTTTCTTCCTGACATTTCCAAATGGCTGGGTCAGACGCACAAAGACTAAGCTGCCAGAGTGTTACATGGATATCTGAGTTATCTCTAAAGTCCGGAGTCCTCCCAAATCATCTGTACTTTAATATATGTTCCTGTGAATTATACTTTTTTTGAATAAGTGCTTGACCTTTATCTCTTGCTGGCCTGTGTTCATTGTCAACCCGAGAGGGGATATGACATAGTCTAAAGGAGGATGCGAAAACAGGCTGATATGTTCATACAAATAATGGAAATCCATTAAAGTTCTCTCTGGAAATATTTTATACTGTGCAGTGTCTTCAGGGAAAGTCGTGCAGTGCAAAAAGCCTATGTGTGTGTCAGTTCTCCACTTTGGGTTTCAGATGGAGGACATGATGTAATGTTAGTTTTGGACAAAAAACACTATTGGCTCAAAATTAAACATTGTTTGATTTAATTTATTTTAATTAACATTTAAACTAATATAGATTGTTTTAAGGATACTGAAGTAAACTCATGACTTTCATTTAACTGAATGAAACTAAGGTGATGAACTTGATTCATCTAAAATAATTTTCCACATTACCATAGCTAATATAGTTTTAGAAAGAAAAGTCATCTAACATTCAAGCTGCTCTCCTGCACAGGTATTTTTCCTATGTCCCTCAACAAATGGCACCATCACTGCAAAATAAGCTTTCAAAAGACGGTCACTTTAAAAGTCTAGTTTTACGGTCCTGACCGTCTCCCTGTACCTGTTTCTGCTGACGGCATGTTCCAGTCCGTCCTCCCAATTCAGTCCTTTCATAAGTGCAGCTGTGATGAAAACAGAGAGAGCATCTCGTCCTCGCTTCACACCGAGGTAGAAGTGCTATCACTGCACAGTCAATAATCCTGGCAGATTTACAATCGACCTGTAATGAGCAATCAAAAGTCAAACCAGTACCATGAAAATGAACCCATCTCAGAGGCATTGATTTCTGCATTTAATGTATTCAAAATGCATGCACATCATAATTCCCAAATCATTGCAGTTGTTTGCATAATATGTCTGATAACAATGCAGCAACGTTTATCTCAAGTAATATTTAATCTGGAATAGGGCAGACTTTAGAAATGACTGTGACAAGTTGCTATATTTTTTGAAAGGTAATATTGCTAAAAGTTTCGTAAAAAGGGCACATTATACAGGCTTTTTAAAATGGGCTTTTTTTTACATTTACAATACAGATTTGTTTTCCACAATATACTTGAATTCAACAGCAACAACAACAACAATCTCAACCTAGTACATAAACTACCCCTTGTAGAATCCTAAACAATTTGCTTTTTTTTAAATCTTGAAAAACAGTTTCTGAGGGTCAGAATAATACTGTAACTAAGAATTCACATTATTCAAATTATTTCATATGATCTTCATTTGAGTAGAGTCACAGAAATCAAAATTTCTGAATGCTGTTGTATGTATGTGCGATGGAGTAATAAAGGTTTCACTGCATGGTTCGAGTCACTTTAGAGCTTTCACTGCCATGACCCTTCAGTCATGTCTCCAAGGAAATGGCCTCAGATGTAGCAACTACCAACTGTGCAGTCCAAACAACAGCCTGGCGTTAGCCCTGACTGCTTCTCCTGACGGGTGTCTAGCAGCTGTTGCTATAGGATTATGAGCTTTCTGTCTTTTCTCATGGCATAAAAAAGCTTACTGGTAATTCTCCCTCATCATGCTTATTGCTGCTATTAACATCAGCTGTTTCTCTTTGAAGGCCACTCCAGGAGCTCACCTTACTCCAGTGTGTGGGGGACGCAGTAAAAGTAATAGTAAAGCTGGTTGTGCCCACAGTAAAGTTTAGAGGATGTGGAGCTTTGGTGTACTGAAAATGGGATTCACGGATTGGCTGGCACCCAGCATTTTCTGCTGGTTCACTGCCATGTTTTTCTATGTGTGTATATGGCTCCCTCCCTCCCTCCCTGCCTGCCTGCCTGCCTGCCTGCCTGCCTGCCTGCCTGCATCACATACATTATGGATTAGCTGTGTTGTCCTGTATTTGTCTGTGATTTGACTCCTGGTGGGAGGCAGAGCAGCCGAGAGGAGGATGCTGATTGGTTGGTGGTTGAGTTGGCCCTGCTGTAACCCCAACCTGACACCTGACTTCAGTCACTAGTGACTCTGCTGAAATGGCCATAATGTCACTGGCAGAGAAAGTCAAACAGGGACAGAATGAGCAAGTTTTTCTTGTTGTCTGTTTGGTTTAAATTATTTTTCATTTTATATTTTTCATCCCCTCTTTACCTTTGTGTCAGCATCTACCATTGCTCTTTGGGTATGAGGTACATCTACAGGATGTTTTTTAGTCTTGAATTAAATCACCACTGAGATGGAGAGGCAGTCGATCATTTTGTACAGTGTCTACCATGAAGGCTTGGACCTAACTGCTGTGACATGTATCGAATCTGGCCTATGGTCTTTTGCTACATGTCATCAACCTCACTCTCTCTGACGATCCTGACTATCTCACTGCAACTATCAGAAGAAAATGGAAAATGCCGCAAAATACACACATTGTTAACTATACAAGCAAATAGCAGCTAGAGATGTGGTTCTAGATTTGACCATGGCAATTAATTGCCCCATTACCTCTTTTATCAAAGCTCTCTGATCGCAACATGATCTTAATATGAAACTTGGCTCACAGCTGCCACAAGATGGACTGTTCACTATTCATATTACATCATTAACAAGTCAAAATGTCAACATGTTTATTGCCACAGGTTTATGACCAAATACCTGCAAAACCTGTGACGTGTGCTGTGCTTGGTTTGGTGCTGATTCATATTTGATAAAGGGTGGGCAGCTATCAGATCTATCACTGGCGATAGTCACAGCACTGATAATTACATCCTTCACAGAGTGGCTGACTGTCCATCTCATTCTGTCAGGGGGAGGGTCGCCTCTTCTGCTCTCGGCTCCAATCTTATTCCCATTGTTCCACTTACCACCAGCATGGATAACTGAGTTTCACTGCCACATAGACACACAAACACACACATTCACACGCACAGTCCTGCACAGTCTTCTGCTTATTGAAAACCTCTCAGCCTCTGGGCCAGAACGGGGCAGCTTCGCATTGAAGGAGAGGAAGTCGACCAGAGCTGCGTGTCAGTGCCTCCCCACTGCTCCAACACTAAGAAGCCATTTCCTGCTTGATTATTTATGATCCTCCTGGATAATCTAGTCTTAGATCAATTACCCTGAGCAACCTATGAGCCGCATATTACAGTGGCGGTGAATAAATCTGTCGGTGAGAGACATCTGGTGAAATTTAAAGTCCTTTGGCATTGATGGATTCAATACAAATCTTTCCTTAAATAGAATACGTTTGGTTCCCAACCATACAGTGGATTTAACAACATAAGTGTCATGTGGGGCAGGAAGCTTCATGTTAAAACATTTTTTGATATATACTCTAGTCTTGATACAACACTGCCCTCTGCTGTCGGATCAGCTGAAATGCAACTGCAGCTCAGTTAAGCCACTGTACACTGCTGTATTAAGTTAAAGTTAAAGTTAAGTTAAAGATACTTTATTAATCCTTTGCAGGAAATTACAATGTTACCAGCAGCAGAAGACAACACAAGACCACAAGCACGCATCATCATGCACAAAAAATACACAATAATACAATAACAACAATATTGCACAACCCGTTACAAACTTATGTCAGAGAATAAGAGCAGCAAAGACTAAAATGCGATTTAAAAAGAAGTAAAAAGTGGCAAAGTCTAAAATAAGATTTTTAAAAAGGAGGGAGAGACGCTGTCACATGATTAAGAGAAGCTAAATGGCATATGCACATGATTACTGTGAGTTAAAAAGCCTAATGGCAGCTGGTAAAAAAGACTTGAGGTTCCTCTCAGTTCTACATTACTGTAAAATAAGTGAAAAAAAGAAAGAATTCCTAAGTTTAATATGAACACTGAAGTTTTGTGTTTTTGCTGTTGCTGCTTCCATATAACCAGTTGACATTTTATATTCTTCTGTCCCTCTTTGTCTTGCAGGTATTTTATTTTCAACATTGGTTTTTGGTCCAGCCTGTGGCTTCATCTTAGGTTCCGTCTGTACCAAAGTCTATGTTGATGCTGTCTTCATGGACACCAGTGAGTTGGCATTCATTCTTTGTTTGCATTTCTGCTGTCGAATTCTTCAGATTTCTTTTCTGTGTAGTTATATTTATATTGAGAATTAAGAACAACACCAGACAGAGTAGGCATAATTCACTCACAGTGAAACTAAATTTCTCTTCATTGATCTGTGAAATGTCATCTTACTGGATCATTCTGCATCTGTTCATTGCGGTAAATTCCCCTGCCCCTTGTCCAGGTAAGCTGGACATCACCCCAGATGACCCTCGCTGGATCGGGGCGTGGTGGGGCGGCTTCCTCCTCTGTGGTGTCTTACTCTTCCTGTCGGCCCTCTTCATGTTCGGCTTCCCCCAGGCGCTGGATGAGCAGGACATAGACGGTGGAGGGGAGAGTGAGCAGGCCATGCTGCCTTCTTCTTTGACCCTAGAATACCAGGGATCTAAGCCCAATGGGGCCATCCATGGTTTTGATATGAACAGTGGACTCTCAGTCTGTGAGCATCTGAGAGGTAAGAGGAAACAGAGGAAGCAAGTGAGAGAGAGCTGATAAGAAACAAAATATCCTTATCTTTTCTAACATTTTTTTCTCTTCATCATTGACACAGTAATCCCCCGGGTGACCAGGCACCTACTCTCTAATCCGGTGTTCAGCTGCATCACATTGGCAGCCTGCATGGAGATTGCTGTGGTTGCTGGCTTTGCTGCCTTCTTAGGAAAATACCTGGAGCAGCAGTTCAACCTTACCACCTCCTCAGCCAATCAGCTGCTAGGTAGGCAGGTCACAGTCATGTCTAATTGTCTCATTGAGCAAAGTCTTTTTTTGAACTGTTCTTGTCAAACATCAGGGCAGAAGATGAGCTATTTGTGAGGATTTCTATTCCTAGACGACATCAGTAACAGCTGTTAACTTACAGTACCAGTCTTTGGAGGGAGGTTCACTCGGCATTGCATTCACATGCGTGCTACAGTTACCTCCCAAGGGCAGTCTGGATGTTGCAGTGACTCGGTATCAGAAAAGTGATAAAATACTAGGTGGTAAGCATGCCATCTTCAATAGCAGTTGAGAGTAGATAGCCAGACAGAAATATAAGAAAGAGGAATGCTGTTTGATACTGAATTTCTTGTTTTTCTTTTTGTGTGGTAAGTAAACAGCTGGAAATTAGCTCCTGTAAAGTTATATGGTTTAAAAAATGAAGAACTATCACAACGTTACTTGTATAAGTAGCCTACATGTACGTATCTCTACAAAGTAGTAGAATTTCTGTGGTGGACATTCCTGTCATTCCCTCCCCAGGTATGACGGCTATCCCTTGTGCCTGTCTGGGTATCTTCCTTGGAGGGTTGCTGGTCAAGAAGCTGAACCTGTCTGCTCTGGGCGCCGTCCGTATGGCCATGCTGGTCAACCTGGTGTCCACCGCCTGCTACGTCTCTTTCCTCTTCTTAGGCTGTGACACTGGACCTGTCGCAGGGGTTACAGTGGCCTATGGCAACGAGTAAGAGAGATAACCTACTAATCAGAGCCAAGAGTCTGTAATTCTATATTGGCCTTACCAAACTGTATAATAAACATATTCTATAGGCACAACTTTCTCTCCAAATATGGAACTTTCTCGTTTAGTTGTAGCTATAATTACTTTAGAAATATTACCACCATAATACTGGATGAATAAATGCATCATCTAATGGATTAGCTGAACATTTGGGGAAATACGTTTACTTGCTTTCTTGCCAAGAATTAGATGAGAGTCGGGGCGGTGCGTGGCGCGGTGGTTAAAGCAGCCACCCTATGTAGAGGCTACAGTCCTCAATGCAGGCGTCCCTGGTTTGAATCCCGCGTCGGGCAGACCTTTCCTGCATGTCATTCCCCCTCTCTCTGCCTCCCCCTTTCCAGTCTATCTCATGTGCTATCCAATCATGTATCATGTATGGTAAATATGAAGCCACAGCCAGCAGACAATCCGCTTAGCTTAGCAGGACACAGCTAGCCTTGAAGGCATGTTTGTCATAGAGAGTTGCTATCAATCTGTTTATTTAACCTTTGACAGCAAAGTAAAAGGGATTTTTTACTTAGTCCCTTCCATGTTTAAGAGACTTTAAATTACACAAAAGCTATTGTTGCCTTTAGGATGTATATCATACCCACTCTACTATTACTGTGCCACCGCACAGTAATATCAGGTTTATGTGTTATTATTGTACCTGATATCTAAAAGAACGAAAGACCTAGCCATATACATAATATATACAGTATATGCTGTATATATAGAGAGATTTATTCAGATATAGAGATAGTTATATAATAAATAGCAAATACATATCCAAATAACTGACAGCTGTCAAACATATTTGCTTTTCACTTATCACTGATTACATGGTACCTTTAGAGTTCATCCGTATAATATTTAGCCCATACAGTGTGAGTGCATGATAAAAAAAAGTGAATGACTGACACTGTGAGACTTAAATGAATCAAATGAAAATTTGCAAAACTCAATTTCATAGTCAAATGAAGTGTTTGTTAATGTGGATTTTGTATGTGTTTATCCTCAAATATGACCTCTGACTTACTCCACAGAACGTTGCACTCCTGGCAGCGACCTGAGTCAGCATGCATAAATAACTGTAACTGCTACACAGCCTCAGTTAGCCCCGTCTGTGGCTCCAATGGAGTCACCTACCTCTCAGCCTGCTTCGCTGGCTGCACCAAACCAGTAAGTGGAGACAATATATAACACTCACTCACTCACTCACTCACTCACTCACTCACTCACTCACTCACTCACTCACTCACTCACTCACTCACTCACTCACTCACTCACTCACTCACTCACTCAGCCACCAGACATATTCATACTGTACAGCCTTCCCTGAGAAAGAGGAGTAACTAAGCTGCACTCCCTCCTCTCTCTTTGTGTCAGAACCTGACCAGCTGTACGTGTATATCCAGCAACAGTGAAGATGCAGTGGCTTTACCAGGGAAGTGCCCCAGCCCTGGCTGCCAGCAGGCCTTCCTCACCTTCCTATGTGTCATCTGTGTGTGCAGCATGATTGGAGCTATGGCCCAGACGCCCTCTGTCATCATCCTTATCAGGTATGAGACCTGCTGTTCTACGTACACTCCACAAGAGGGAGCTGCTGACATTTATGACTGATCAAGGGTGAAATTGCAAGTGTAGAGGAGAGATTTGTGAAGGTGACACTTAAAGAAGAGAAATACTGACAGAAAAGACAACATTTTGTCATATAAAGGGCATTGTACATATTTATGTAGATGTGTATGGAAATCACGTACATAATGACATCTGTCTTTCAACTAAACGCTTAACGATATAAGTATAATGAAGTGTCACGTTCCATGTGTTGTATCATTTATTGTTACTATGAAATATGTATGTATGAGGATTTTTTGTCTATCTGCTAAAGTGGTTTACTATTTACCACACAGTACACGTTGTTCATCTCAGATGTTTCTCCATTTCAGAACTGTAAGTCCAGAGCTTAAATCGTATGCCCTTGGGGTTCTGTTCCTGCTCCTGAGACTCATAGGTAAGAAACCTCAGTTATCATAAACATCGGTCTTACAGCATGTTTGTGTTACTTATAGTGCTGTATTTGCATCGGTGCACTTTCTGTACATGTATGTAGGAGTTTGTTCTACATGTTACTGACCTGTAGCTTTACTCTGTCATGTAAATGTCAGAGCAAATTTTCACCTCGGTTGAAACTTCATCAGCTTGTCTGTGTGGATTTTAGACCTCAGCTCAAACTGGTGCTCTTTGCCCTTTTGACCTGGTGCCTGTCTGTACTGCGTCTCCCCTCTCCAGGCTTCATCCCTCCCCCCCTGATCTTCGGCATGGGCATCGACTCCACCTGTCTGTTCTGGAGCTCGGTTTGTGGCGAGAAGGGAGCCTGCATGCTGTACGACAACGTGGCCTACAGGCACCTGTACGTCAGCATCGCCATCGCCCTCAAGTCGTCAGCCTTCATCCTGTACACCACCACATGGCAGTGTTTGAGAAAGAACTACAGGAAATACATTAAGAACAGCGAGGGTTACCTCACTCCCACCGAACTCTTTGCCTCTAATGTGACTCTGGACAATTTGGGCAAGGAGATCACGCAGAACCCAGCCAACAGGACAAAGTTCATTTACAACCTGGAGGACCATGAGATGTGTAACAACATGGAGTCAGTTTTATAGTGGCACTCTGCACAGTGACTGCAGACTAGAACTGTCAATGTGCAACTGACCTGATGTGCGATGTTTTCTCGGTGTTGTATTGGTTTAGAAGAATGTCCTTAGTAAGCGTTTTATCCTTTTCTCACCCAAAACATTAGATTAAAACAAAATTGAAGAGATGTTTCCCAAAATGCTCTATATCCACATTGCATTCAGTTTTTTTTTTTTTTTTTTTACAGAAATTTAAATTATCCAGTATTTTGCCAAAAAACAATGATTTTTGTTTGTTTTGGAATTATTTGACATCGGAGTAGGATTTGAAAACAATTTGAGAGAAGAGAAGAGCGACACAATATAAACTGCACCATATTTCAAACAGGGATGTTGCAGTTACATGTTGCATCCCTGACCATTTACCTACCTGAACACACCAGGAATGATTTTCTTTATAGTAACATGAGAGTGAAGTAAAAATAGTCATATTAGGTTTAGGGTTTAGATGTAGTTCAAATTCAGAGCTGTGTGAGAAGCAGAGATCTGTCAATTCATCAGCTTTATTAGAGAGTTTATTTTCCTTTAGAAGGAAGTATTTCTCAGGTCTGATAGAAGTGACAGTTAACTTAGTGTTTGTTGTAAGATGATATGTTTTCAGCTTGTTTTTGGAGCACTTTTCTGGGGGAAAGATCACACAACTGTAGTGTGATTTGGACCTTTGTCTATAAGGAATGTTGCTCTTGCAACGGCTAAACAACTCCACCGAATACTTCTTAATACATTTATGTGCCAATGACCCTCTACCCTAATCCAAGTTTTTTTTTATATCACTTTAAATGCAGAGATGTCATAATGCCAGCCGGGCCTGTTTCCTGGCTTTATTGATCAAATGTTCAGAGAAAAAGGAAAAGAGAAAAGTATATATATATAAAAAAAAATCTATCCCAATCAATCAATCCCCAAAACCAAATCAATTCATTTCTGACCCATCATTAAATAACTGTTCTTATCTTTAACTTTAACACAGATCATTTTAGGGACAATTGACTTAAGTGAAATCTTAATTTTGAAAGTAATTTCTATATGTGACTTCATTGTTCATTACGTTATGAAATAGTTCAGAAGTTAGTCATTCATTTTACATCTTCATACTAAAAAGGTGTTGATCTAAAAAGGTGGATATCCCATTTTGGAGTCAAACTCTTCATTTTGAGTTGATGTTGCACATGTTGATTCCTTATTAACCTTCAGGTTAATTTGGCCTGATCTGGTTTCAGAGGGAACGTCAGGACGTGTGTTGAAGGTGTTGAGCCAGTTTGTAATAATTATCCCTTTACTGTGATAGCCTACAGTGTGGAGTTTTGCTGTGAATGCTGGATAAGATTCTGAGACTAATTTATGTTTCAGAGCCACAAGATCTTTTTTTTTTCTACTTCACACAATTTAGTTGATCACCTTTGTCTTTTCTTTGGTATTTAACGAAATTAGGCATAAAGGTAAAAGATTCCTTTTCATAGTCTACATGATTATCTTACCTAAAGCAGTTGACTGTGGGTGAGGATAAAGGACTTAGGAGGCCTACTTGGACTAGACACACGTGTAGGCTGATTCAGTAACTGAACCTGTGACACTTCAGTTACATTATCATCACTCTAACCAGTGATTTGACCGTGGCACCACCGTTATAATTCTGTCACTCGTGTCACTTGCAAAAGTAAACGGCGATACAGTTTGATGGTGTAAATCTGCCCTCAGCAGTGATGCATGGAATACATAGCAACATGACAAATAACAAGCTGGAAATGTTGCAAACAAGACTCTCTAGTCTACATGTATGTAGTCGGGCTGTTGCAGGTGGAGGCTGACTGAGAGTGTGACGTGCATATAAGTAGAACGCCAAGTCAACACAGCGAAGACGTGATGATTCTGGTGGGCTAGCTGTCAGCAGACACAGCATAGCATGACGCACAGTGTCAAGCCAGAATTAGTTCTTTTAAAAAAGCATGCTGGTAATGCATGTCATGATAAAAAAAAAATTAATAAATATTCAGTATGTTACTAAGTTGCACACACACTGTGGTTCGATGGACATGGTAAAATGGTTAAATACACATTTAACTCTAATGGCCTGCAAATTCTATTTTTGACCATGGAAAAGCTTTATAATGCATACTGCATTGTGTTGTTGACATTTAACAAAAAAACCTCAGCTGACTCATAATCACTCACACTGCAGTGATTGTTTAAATACTGTTTTTCTTTGTTTGTTTGTTTTTTTCAAATGATATATATAATTTTTTTTGTTAAGGAATTCTATGGGATTCTGATTTCTGACATATCCAAGTTTATAGAGTATATTGTTTTTCCTGGCTTACTTTGTAAGTATTTAATATGTTTTGCATCAAAAATATGGATGTTTGTCCAGCTACTCACCATTGCAGCAGATTTTATTTTCAAAATGTTTCAAACTTTGGGGTTTGAGATTGGGCGTTAAAGGAGTATTTCAACATTTTGCGAGGGAAATACACCTATTTTCTTTCTTTATTGCATCTAACCAAGAAATAATCATTCACAATATCCACCCTGTAAAAATAAACTTGTTACAATGAGCTTTAAAAGTGCTCATGGGTGGATTTTTCAAGAGTTTCCCCCCCTTTTTTTTTTTCAACCAGCCACTGGTTGTAGCTTCAGATTTACTGTACAGACATTAGATAAGTGCCGTCTTCTCATCTCTTGGCAAGAAAGCAAATAAGTGTATTTCCAGATTTGTGAAACTGTTCCTTTACGTTGTTTTAAACAACCTATTATACTCCGAAAAGTCCCACAGTTTGGTTACTCAAGTTTCATGAGCCATTTGTTTGCTCATGATGGAGATTATTTTGAAACCACACAACTCATGTGATGTATTAACTAAAGCACCTCATTGAACCAACAATATAAGATTTAAACTACACATTGATGCTGTTAAATCTTAAATAATACAGATATAAAATAATATTTATGAAATGGGGAAAACAGACAGCAGTTAGAGATTACTTGAGATCAACTCTCAAAGGACCTACATTCAACAGAGAGCCATGCTAAACCAGACCAGACTAATGGCTGTTCGGTTTGATGTGAACTAAGAGAGTAAAGACTTGAATCCTTAAAATGGAGGAATCTTTGGGTACTGGTGCCTGTAACAGTTTCCAAGTTCAAATTGTGATTGCGCCCGATGGGAAGTTTGTCTCCTAGCAGGACAAAGCTGGACATAATGCAGAGATGTACAAACAATTTAAAAAAAAAAATAGAAAGCTTCTGCATTTCTTAACAGGGAGGAGGGTGATAACTTATGTCACCAGCTGGTTACTATCTCCTCTTTAGCAACCCCCAACAGGTGGCGCTGTCTTTGATATCTGTACTGTCCAGTGTGTCATAGTGCTGACTCCTCTGTACATAGTAGTGCCATACAAGTGCCAAAGTGACACCATAGAAGTGTTCTGTAACGTCCTGCAGAGAACTTTGTCTCAACATGCTGGAGCTCAGAGCAGATCCTCCAGCTGTATGTAGCCTTTCTGTGATATCCTCCACTTACTTTCACCATATCATACAAAAGTGTCCCAAAACATATTGCCTATAAAATATTGTATATTGGTCTAGAAAACAGTATTATTTAGGATGTAATAACTGTTAATATGTAGGACTTTTCTACTAGTGAAGGTATTGTCTAATTTAGATTAATCTGTCTTTCCATCAGTGGCAAAGCTGATAACTGTTTGTTGCTTTGGTCCAAGAAAAACAAAAAAAAGAAAACATTACTTTGTTGAAATAAGTGGCACCAATGTTGAGCTTTAGCCTGACATTGTACAGTAAATAAGATTGACTGTAGAAAATCAGCCAAACTTCACTGATAGCAGCCCTGCACCTGTGCCTGGATATTAAGCTCTACTCTGAGACTTTGTGACGGGAGCCGAAGTTGTGCCATATCAACCTGTGCACTGTAACATTCAACACTCACGAAGAAGAAGCCAACATATTCTAGGTCTGTTTAATGCGCTGGCAGTTGTGACAGCGCTCACCTGACCTTGTATTCACCTGCGGCGACAGGACTGTTTATTTTGGCACCTAAATGTGCTTGAGATGTTTTGCCTTGCAATGAGAAAATAACTTCGGAGCATTAACATTTTTTTACATCCTATTGTTCCCATTATTCTCTTCTGATGACCTTGCCTTTTGGTAACAGCAGGTTGACTTTTATAGCGGATCTTTAGCGACAGGAGAAGTGACATATGAAGAGTTTACTGCCAAAATATGACATTTTTAGGCAAAGCGATTCTTATCTGAAGTGACGCAGCCAAAATGGACAGTTAACCTGTAAATAGGTCCATAATTAGTTTGACCTTTGGTTGCCATTACTCATTTCTTACAGATAGTCACCTTTTGTAGATGAGGGATGCTATTTTGGAAGGAAACTCTTCATATGCAGATAGATAATCCTTTGGTTTGAGCCTTTAGGCAGCATGTTGCCTTTTATTCAAGTGAAACCACTTGCTAACCATGTTAGTGACGGTTTTGGAGTGATGTGTTTGGTTATTTTGTGGGCGGTATTCAATATGTGAATTTCATGACTCTTTGCAGGGGACCTTTGGAAAGGAAAAGGGCATTGAAATAAGAAAATATCACATATTTTCAAAGCATCACAGAAGATTTTAGATATGCTCTATTGCTTCTTTGTTTTTGTTTTTCTTTTTTCCTTAAATTACATGAATTTATATTTAAAAGCTTTATGTTCTGTATATTTCTTGGAAAAGATTACATGATTGTATGTTTATTGTAAATACATTAAATATACTATTTTTGTTTTTAATATGAATCTTTCTGCCTGATTATTATCTACAAACCTGCTTTAAGCATCAGTCATATGAAACGTTAATGGAGCGAAGCCTGCGAGCTAGTTCAGGCAGCCAACTCAAGCTGCGCTGCGTCACTCTCATGACATCATACACACCCTCTCAATTTGGCGGTCTATTTAAGATGGGTGACTTACCCATCGTCCTCTTTACTCGTCTATGACACAGCAGCCTTAACCACTGCGCCACGCACCACCCCAACATTTCAACATTATTACATTTATGGTTAATTGTGTAGAACAAGCCTGCACAGGCTACTTGAAGCTCTGTTGGGCTGTGTGAGCTATAGGGTGATGTTATCACGCTAGCATGCTAATGTTCAATTGTGCAATTATTACTATGGGACCCCACAATTTAGCTAATTAGGTTAAAGCAGAAGTAAGCGATCCGGTCGTTTTCGCTAATGCTGCGTTCCAGGCAGGCTTTTGAAATCGTAAATTACAGCTTCGAGTCACAACTTACGACTTTGTAGTGTTCCAGGCAACCCACTCGTGTTTTTCCGACCTGTTTTACCAGTGAAAGTCACTGTAACGGCCACTCGTAACTTCCGACCCGTGAACTCGTACCAGATCAAACTGGTACGACTTCACAGGACGGAAAAACAGGAGTCTACGAGTTTCCTTGAACGCACCATAACAGTCCTCGTCCCTACGTCACCACATTCACGGCGTCCCTTGGCTGCACACACAGCCCTGCATGCCGTTCTCTCTCCTCATTGGATAAAAACTGTAGGATACGATAAATGTTTTCTCCTCGGCTCAGAGCAGAGCAGAGTGACTGACAGACCCGTGTTTCGGTCCAAACACTCTATGTAAGTGATTGCTGTCGGAAGATATAACTATTTAAGACTTATATTAACACAAATATATCACTTACTTCTGCTTTAAGGTAACACAGGAATGGAGAGAGAATACAGTAGCCTATATACTGTATACAGTATGCAATGTATTGCTGGAGAGTCTACAAGGAATGGCTTGGTTTTGATCTGATCCAGCTCCCAGTGGCCATTAAAGGAACTGCATTCATTCTTTTTTTTTAGCCCCAGCGGTTGTGCTTGGCAACAACACATCATTTGGGACCAACTGTAAAGGGTACATTGTTTTGATGGAAGGATTAATAGAACACATTGTTAATATTTGGCTCATAAAGCAAATGAAAACCACAGTCAGTCAAGCTGTGATGATGATGCACATTTTAATTGACAACGTGTTAAAACATTCATGGTAACATTTTTTACAGTTGGGCATGGATGACTTTTGGCTAACAACAATGATAGCAGAATGAAAACAAATAAAAGCAGACAATGGCTAGAGAGGGTCTAAAGAGCTGCTTTTGGTTTTGGAACCGCAGGACCCACCCTGGGGTTTGGTCTACATTCACAAGTTATCAGGTCAGATAAGGTGAAAGGTCCCATTTTCTTTTTCCTCTTAAATGCACCAATAGATGAAAATAAATCCTGACATCTCTTTAATCAAAATGTGCTTGTCCTTTGCCATGATCTAATTCCCTGTCACCCAAAGCCCCGTGGTTATCCACAGGCCTCCCCTTGGCGCCACAACAGCCAGTGGAGATAATAGCCGGGGTTATGGATTGACCAGTGAATCACCTTGTACCGCTGCTTTGTACGTGTTCGTGGCCAGGTTGCAGCGTTGCCTTTATGCGAGAGCCAGGGCCGAGAGCTCTCCTGTTTCTCGAGTGCAGATGGGGTCTTGCCAGGGCCATGGTGCAGTGAAATGGAAAGCATGCCATTCCCTGTTCTGCTTGATGCCAAGTGACTGTGAGAGGTTGTGTCATGTTCTTTGGCTATTGACTCAATGACTTGGGACTTCACGACAAAAGCCTGAACCCGTGCAGGCTTTCTGCGTGCTGACAGAGAAATGTGTCTTCCACTTGTCTTCACATTGACCCAAGGACTCTGTTGGACTGACGTGTCCACATCCCCAAAATCTCACCTCCTGAACCCAGAACTAACCTTTCCACGACCTCGCCTGTCTCTCACGCTCTGTTAGCTGTGGATCTGACTGCCATCGAAACAATTCAGTGAACTTGTGTTTTTTTTCCTAATATAGCTATGGATTACCTGTCTGTGGCAGTCAACCTATTCGGCTTTCGCTACATGGATGACATGGTTGTGAATTCAGCCTTATGTGTAGCATATTATTCACTGTCACAGCGGGTTAAAAGTCAAGGCGCAGAGTAAGCACAGGCCATTAGCTGGTACTGAAATGACAGCACAAAGAGCCAGAGCTTCATGGCTGCCTCTGCCCTGAGGTCCATCTAGGAAACAAAAATCACAATATGCCCTTCATTTGTTGTAGAAATTATCTGGACTTGCCACACTGCAAATAAATTATGATGTATTCCTCTTTACATTGTATGCAAAAGGATCACTCTGCATATTTGACTAATGCCTTGTCTCGTGACGTGACTGCGACAGCTGACCTGATTTATTGCAAGGCTCCCTGTATTGTTAAAAAACACAATCTCTGACTCACTGACAGTGGCCCAATTATCCCTTTCATGCAGAAAAGGTCCATGTACAAAAGAGATTGTGAATTGCAAATCCAGTTGCGGGCTATCCTTGTTCTTCTCTAATCTAATAATGTGATCCATCATTTCAGTAGTGACGGCTCTACACCCCAGGCATTGAGAAGAATCCCATAGAGGATTCATATTATGTATTAAACACATATGCAAAGAGGCTGCATGGAGAGAAAAAAAACATAATAATATGCAATAATTATATGCAACCTCATTCCTTTGCATTTCCTGTGATAACACCTTTTGAAAAGTGTTTATGTATTACATCTTTCCAGTCTTTTACTAAACTTCCAAACGCACCCTTGACATCTTCACAGCTTTTTTTTTTTTGTCAGGAAAACCAGTAAAAGTCTGTGTTTCCTGCTCGGTAGTGGCACTGTTGGTTGAGGGATGGTCCTGTTGCCGAATCATCCATTACCCTGATGAGCCTGCAGCCCCTGAGCTATGACAACACAGCCACACGATGAGCGACACAGCCGACTGCCAGTATTTGTTCCACTAAGGCATTCATCACACTAATTACCCATGGTGCCAAGCAGCTCCTGTAGCCCGGTGAAGCTCTGGCTGCTCGTTTGGAGCAGAGACGAGGCAGGGAAACCTCACATGAGTCTAAACAGGAGGCTGTCCTCTTTTTCCTGGGGCTTCTGCACAAAATTAATTCAGCACTCCAGCAACTTGACAAATTGGAATGATGAATCTGGCCTCTATGAATAGATACAAATACATGATCAATCAAAATAGCGGACAGTGTTCTCAGTCTGAGCAAATGTGCCATTGTGAAGGACAAAAGAAGTGTCTCTGCCTTGACATGACATTTGGCACTCTGATGGAAAAGTGAGAGAGGTTTCATATTGTGCAGAACCAAGTCGGTGCACACAAAAGTGGCTGCAAAATTTCACCATTTCATCATTTAGATGCCAAATTAAAACCATTACACTGTCTCCAATTTCCCCTCACATGATGTCTGTTTTAAAGGGGGACACCTGTCTCCCACCATCTTGGAAAGCCATAACTGTCTCACAAATGCAGACATATCCGCAGTAACAGTCTCTCCGAATTACAGTCATTTATGCCACCTGACCTTGAAAACCACCAGGACGGACTCATGTTTTCTGAGTTTCCATGTCATTCATACAAACCTCACGCTGCCTGTGTCGCCTCCGGCCTCCACACAGTCATCTTAACCAATGTAACATGCAGCACATCACAGCACCACCTCCCTGCAGTGGTTACAGATCAACAGATCAAGGACAGGAGAACAACTTGTCCCTGATTGACCAAATCCAACCAGCTGACAGACACTCTGTGAGAGTCACGACACTGCTCATCAACCAGGGAGGGAAAAACCACTCAGGATTTATAGCACTTTCTGAAGAACTGTTTAAACTTATAGATCGTGGAAATGTACATTTTTCCGTAAGAGGATCAAAAATGATTCAATAAAAGATTCAATTTTGTTAACATAATTTTTCTGATGATAATTGTTCGATCACACCAAGGTTAAATGATCAAACTTGCAAATTTGACTACTGTCCTTTTTTTTAAAAGTATATTTTTTGGCTTTTCATTCCTTTATTTGATAGGACAGTTGAGAGAGACAGGAAATGAGGAGGCAGAGAGAGGGGGAATGACATGCAGGACAGGGCCGCTCGACGCGGGATTCGAACCGGGGCCGCCTGCAGTGAGGACTATAGCCTCAACACATGGGGCTGGTGCTCTACCAACTGAGCTAAACACTACCCCCTACTGTCCTTTTTTTATGGTAGCTATATCAAGCTCTCTTCAGCCTGGTGTTTTGCTGCACTTCGTATGAGAACAGTTCAACATTGTAAGATCTAGCTGCTAATGCTGCTTAGCTGTAGAACCGTGAGTATTTTATAACGGAAGAAAAAAATAAAAACAACTACGTCGATCATCCTCCGGGCATGAGCCTAGTCACAGACACTCAAACGAGCGCTTGAGCCAAGTTTGTCCGCTTTCGAGTATGTATTCAAAGATGGCCATGCAATGACCCACAGGCCACCTATGTATTTGTAAACAATTTATTCTAAGTTATGAGACAGCTTTTATTTGTATGCGGTTGTGATTAGACTTCAGTAAATATGTATTTATGAAAGCAATATTTGATTTTTGCTAATAAAAAGCCAAATAAGCTACATATTGTCCCTTTAAAACAGAAAATATTGAAAGTTGAAGCACATGATCTTACATTTACATACAGTAAGTAATTTCAGTTATACATGAATTCAGTAGCACAAGGGAATGACGCAAGGAAATGAAAAACCCTTACAAAATAATATGCAGTCTCCACACACTGGGACACTGTGACATCATGTCCCTCCTTCCAATGTACTAGACATGAAATTAAATAATGAATGATTAAAAAAATTTAATTAGAGTGTGTTTTTATGCATGATCATTGTTTAATATAAATTCTTGACTGCACAGGAAATGGATGATTGTTATTTTGATTATTTTGATCATGTGCTTGGTTAAGTAGGTTAATCTTGTGCAAGATAATGAGAAGCCTGAGTAAGGTCAAAGGTTAAGTAGGACTTTGTACAAGTCCTAATGAGGATCTCAACATTTTGCCAAGATGGCTCTGTACACAAATGGGAAGCCCAGTGGTGGTGTGTTACCATTGCACACTGACCTGTAGCACAATGTGTCTTTCAAGCGTGAAATTCCCCTCATGAAGAATGCTGCAGCAGCCCGGAAGGAGTCAGAGGTCAGTGGTCTGGGGTTGATGAAAGGTGAGAGACAGCTGAGCGGTCACAGGTGAGGCCCTGACTGAGGTGTGTTAATCTCACTGACTAAACTATTGTTGCTCTCTGCCCAGGCTTTCACCCTGCTTATAGGAGCCTAAGAGATCCCAGCTTTGTTTCAGTGGCTGCCAAGGTTAACAGCAAGGTGCTCTGTTTACTCTTCACCGCCCATATTTGAAAAATGATGTTCACTCAGTATAAATTAGTCTATTTTGCATCTTAATTTCTATCTAACATAACTATGATGCAACGTGCTGTACATATTAGTCCCTTAACTTTGACTAAATTTGAGTTTCATTTGCAGCAGAGGAATAGACACATTGATTCCACAACAGCAGACCATGCTTACCTACATCATGCATACGTGTGCCCCCACTGAACAGCAAAGCATCCGTCTGGCAGGGGACCCCTTTGCAAAACCCCTGACAATACCTCAGCAAAAAAACAACAACAACACAACAACAACATAAACAACAAAAAAGCTCCTTTCTGTATTTTCTTGTTCTTATTAATAGCTACAAGACTACATGAAAATTATAATTGCAGGCATTTTCCTTGTCAAAAGCTTGTCCATTTTTGTGCCATGTTAGCTACATGCAGAGCAGCTTGACTAATGACATGAATGACGTTTTGGCAACAGAAAGATGAACATGGCTAATAAGATTTCAATATGATATTTTATGATAATGAACATGAATAATGCATTTATTTTTTTAATTATATCTTTCCTCATCTTCCTTCCAATTGCTTAGGACCTGTGACATTCCGAGGTCTGCACGCACACTGGACCTTAGAAGGAGACGTCCAACAGGCTGCAGTGTAGGCCTACTTTTAGATCACAACCATTAATCACATTAAGGTAATGAGTTTACACCAAACTCATTTACTCTGAATGGCAAGAATAGGAGTGCATTTTCCTAGAAGGCCATAATATACACAAATCTAAAGTATTTCTCGCCTTAATACCAGTTAGAGGTAATTTAATTTAGCTAGATTGCAAGGACAGTGCCATACCTCTACTGTATCTGTCCCATATTAAATACTTTTTTTTAACAGATAACCATGTGGTACCACCGGATGGTTAGATCGGGTGGAAAGCTTAGTAAGAAAATGCATTCAAAGAGTAAAAAATGCTGCAGATCCTCGAACAGCGAGCCGGCGATGCCTCCCACTGAGCTGTAAACAGTCACATCCTGGTGGTTTTGCACACACAGCAGGTCTCTCCTGGCCAAACTCTCTTGCACTTTGTCTCCATTTAGCTCGCTTTCAGCTCCCTATGGGTAATAAGGCTTAAAGGGCACCAGATTACCAAAAACAGGAGGGGATTTATCATCTTTAAACTCCCGACTCCGTGATTCATGTTAACTGGACTTTTCACACGGTGATACGAGGGACAGGGAGATACGGGTTCAATCACCCCCATCCACTGAGATGAATACTTTAGCCTTGACCCTCCACTGCTGATTGGACTTGGAAGTCAGTCTTGTGTTTGTTAGCAGGCAAAGCAAAGCCTGTTTTGTGTGTTAGCAGTTGCTGGATGACTGCAGTGCTGGCCAGCTCTAAGAATGTGACAGCACACTCAGCGTCAGGGTTCAAGAAGCATGAGTCAACAGTGAAATGGCCACGCAGGCATGTTCACGTGGCACTGAGTTGATATCACAGGCCTCCATGATGCTGTATGCATCATCTCACATACATTGTGATATGCAGCTGTTGGCACACACACACACACACACGCACGCACGCACGCACGCACGCACACACACACACACACACACACACACACACACACACACACACACACACACACACACACACACACACACACACACACACACACACACACACACACACACATTAAATCTTATCACCATCAGGACACAAAAACCTGCAGGGATGCAAGTTTTTTATTTTGCTATCTCAGTTTTAATCTAATGTATTTAGTAATTGTCAAAATCCTTAAAAAAATTAATGAATAAACTGTTAGGACATGTGTAGAAAAACAGTGTCACTGTGAAATTATCAAGTAACTATTTTAATCTAAATCAATTTTACACCTGCACTTTACGTAATGCAAAGTGATGAGAGATGAAAAAGGTTGTCCGTTCACACTACATCCACATAAAGAAAGGCGTAAAAGAAAAACAATGACAATTTTATATTATTTTCCTGTTCTAACTCATGTCTGAGTTGTGTCACACTAGTTCAGTTTATGATGCTTCCGTTTCTTAAAGAAATATCGTGTCAACCCCTTTAAATCATGTTAAAAAGATAATTTGAAAACACAATGACAGTCAAATTACACATAAAATTACAGTCCAGATTGAGCAGAGATGGGAAGGAGAGACATGAATTACAAGGGCAACCGTGCATGATAAACACTTCAAATAATCTTTTACATGCAAAATGTGTCTCTCATCAAGCCATGTGAGCCAAGTATACATACACATACAGGTCATTTTCTGTGTAATTTACTGATGTCACTAGGTGGCATCAAATTACTGCAGTTAGGATGCTGCTGTGTCTGCAACACTAATATACTAATATATCACCCCCTTATATGTATTTCCAGTGTAGGCTGCAAATGAGCGATATCAACACGCATGGTAAATGAGACTTGATACTGAATGCATGTTGGTTTCCAGCTGTGCATGTTGTGGGTGTGTGCAGCCAGGATCATTGAGACACCAGGAGAAGAAGGGGCTGGAGCCTGTTCAGTTGGGATTTCTTGTAATATTTCAGTGTTGTGTACAGGTAGATGGACCACAGTCGAAGCCGTTTACGTCTAAACAAATTCTGTCAACTTCGTCAACGAATAGGCTACATGTGCTTAACTACGACTAGACTGCACACAGGAACTACTGTGGCCCGGGCTCTGCTGCAGGTAAGTGTTAAGGGGCTTGCACCTGAAGTCTGTCCTTTATATAATCTCTCATTAATCCAGCCACTCCTCCCTCCTGCTGCTCCTGAGGCTGCTCCTCCTCTAGACCTGCTATTAACAACACACACAAACACACACACACTATGAGAGAGAGAGAGAGAGAGAGAGAGAGAGAGAGAGAGAGGGGAGGATAAGGATTCACACTCTGAGGTGTATATCAACAGAAATCCAGCACTGCTACTCCCATACGAGCTTCTCCTGGAGTCAACTCCGCCCCAAACACAGACGTCACCGAGTCACTGCCATGACGTCGAGACGCACCACTCTCCTCCTCCGTCCCGAGCGAAGCATCGTCAAAATCATCATCCATCACCCTCTCTCTCTCTCTCTCTTCCTCTCTCTCTCTCCCTCCGTTGTCTTTTAATGTAACTTCTGACTGATCGGGAAAGCAGGGAGCGTCTGGAAAGCCTGGTCCGGCGACTCCATCACTGATGAGGGATCTGCTTGCACGGTATTCTCTTTAAATCTGGACACACCGGACAGAGAGGATCAGATTACACATCTTTTGGGATAACGTTGCTTCTCCTTGTGGATTTTGGCTGAGAATTATCCGCCTGTATGTCTCCCTGTGTGGATGTTATAGCGCACATCTCGGCCTGAATGAAGCTTTCTTTTAGGATTTCCCCCGCGCCAAGCTGTTTCTGGGTGACTGTCCATTCTGTACTTGTGAAGTCGCGCGTTATAATTTTATTGCCGTAATCCTATGCGGTCTATTCGTATTTTCCAGGCGTAGCTTGTATTTATTTTCCCCACCTTGAATGTGTTTGAGTTGTTCATGTCGACAGATAGCGTGCGTTAATCATCGCATAAAAAGAGCAAAGTTGGGCGCGCAAAGTTTTGGTGACGGTCGATATGGCTATGGTGGCGTGGAGAAGCACCGAGGGCGTCGGGGACACTCAGGGGACTCTCTCCTCCCCGGTGTCCCAGGCGCTGTCGCTACCGGGGGAGCTGACGGGACACATGAATCCGGCGTCTATGGAAATACCCCCGGCGGCAGCAGCGGCGCCTCCTCAGGGCGCACCGCCGCCCAACCCGTCCAGCACCACCACCGCGACCACCACCTCCAACATTAACAACACATCCTCTTCCTCCTCCTCCTCCTCGTCCATGGACAAACAGCAGAGCCAGCAGATCGAGTGCATAGTGTGCGGGGATAAATCCAGCGGGAAGCACTACGGACAGTTCACATGTGAGGGATGTAAGAGCTTCTTTAAACGCAGCGTCAGGAGGAACCTGACCTACACCTGCAGGGCCAACAGGAACTGTCCCGTAGACCAGCACCACCGCAACCAGTGCCAGTACTGTCGCCTCAAGAAATGCCTCAAAGTCGGCATGAGGAGGGAAGGTACGCGCTGGCATCCTCCTGTTGTCGCTATCGGTATTATCACATCATATTATCCAGCACCACACGCCCCAGGACACTGTTCACTTTCACACAATGCTTTCTATTCATTTACATTATTTTCCTCAAACATACAAACTCCTTTATACAAATATGTAACAGCCTAGCAATAGTGTGTAATTTCTTTCTGGACAGTCATGTAGACAAGTGTTTCCTTTGTCTTATGTTATTTACCCCGCCATTAACATTTCTGGTACAAAGCTATAATGCCCAGTTTATTATTATTACTATTATTAGGCTATTATTAATATTATTATTATTATTTTCATCACATTTAACCCGGATGCTTGTTTCCATCCTACTGTGATATGATATCAGAGACAGTGTTCAGCTAGCAGCCATCCTGTAGCATGTTTGCTGAATTATTGTTGATGTCCGTCACCACGGCCATTGTGTGGCTCAAACAGCCCAAAGCTGCTCTAAATGCCACATGCTCAGATTGGACAACTCTGCTGCGACATCTTAGTTTCATTTCCACGAGTTATTCCTTCTAATTGTAGCATAATGTGTGTGAGCGCGCGCATGTTTGTGTGCGTCTGTGCGTGTGTGTATTTATTATGCATAGGCTACTGGTCGTACAGGCCTACCGCAGCCTGCTGTTAGCCTACAGCACCTAATGAAGCTCAGTGATATTTCTGAATGAGAATATTGTGTTGCAAATTACACCCAACTTTTATGCAGATTCCACTATAAACACATGTAGGCTAATGTAATAAAATAAAACAAAATAAAAAATAAATAAATAACCCTGACCCGGGTTTAAGGGGGTTCGAACTTGGGGAAATAAATGGCCGGTGAGACCCACAGTGACAGGCATAAATATAGGCTAGATGTTATGGCTAGTCTCAGGGGCCCGTCTCAGTGGACCTCAGCCCGGTGGTCTGCCTCTGGTCCACAACCACGCTGTAAATCATCTGCGCCATCATAGTGTGAAGGTCGTGGCCTACAAGCAAGTTTCCGCGCAGGGTGCGACATTTTCTGACTAAAGTCGGTTTAGATAGCCTCGGTCTAATGGCCGAAAAGGGCAACTGCAACTGCTCCATGTTGTAGCCTACCTACTGTTTTAATTGAACATGGCACGTGTGTTTCTTAGTTGTCTGACGTGTGTTGTTTTTCTTTGCAGCTGTCCAAAGAGGCAGAGTTCCGACCCAGTCCTATCACGGCCAGTTCGCTCTGACAAACGGAGACCCTCTACAGTGCCACTCCTACCTGTCGGGCTACATCTCCCTGCTGCTCCGGGCAGAGCCCTACCCGACCTCCCGGTTCGGCTCCCAGTGCCTGCAGAGCAACAACATCATGGGCATAGAGAATATCTGTGAGCTGGCGGCGCGCATGCTCTTCAGCGCCGTGGAGTGGGCCCGGAACATCCCTTTCTTCCCGGACCTGCAGGTCCCGGACCAGGTGGCGCTGCTCCGCCTCACCTGGAGCGAACTCTTCGTCCTGAACGCGGCGCAGTGCTCCATGCCCGTGCACGTCGCCCCGCTGCTGGCCGCCGCCGGCCTCCACGCATCCCCGATGTCCGCGGACCGGGTGGTGGCCTTCATGGACCACATCCGGGTCTTCCAGGAGCAGGTGGAGAAGCTCAAGGTGCTGCACGTGGATTCAGCAGAGTACAGCTGCATCAAGGCCATCGTGCTGTTCACCACAGGTAACCCCCCCCCCTGTCACCACACCCCAACATGGAGCTTTAACCAGTGTGATGTGGTTGCGTTCAATGACAAACAGCCAAACAACCACTACACAATCAATAAAAAACACCAAAAACAGAAAGAAAGAAAGAGAATTAAACATTCTGCAGAGGAAAAAAAAAATACATTGTCGCCTAACTGACCTATGGCCGAAGTGACCGTTAGGAAAAAACGTTACTTGTTCTCCTATTGTGGCCAAAAAGACTATTAGTAACATTTTATGTATTTTTTTTTAAAAATACCAATATAATCATTATTATATTCTAAAAATATTTATTGAAGATGGTGGTACTGAGCCTAAAATAATGGTGCAGTGGGACATATTAAGGTGGAAAATACTTAAATATGCCTTTAAAAATGTGTAGGCCTATGTTTCAGACAAAAGGGGAAAAAAAACTTACACTACCTACTTTTTGTTAAAATGCTGAAAGAAAAGAATTGATATAGGGTAATAGGTAAGAGTTTGGGTTTTCCCAATATTCAATATATAAATGAATAAATATATATATATATTTTTTTGAATAAACCATTTATTTCCTTACAAGTATAAATATAATCCGATCTCCAGGTGATTTAATAGAAAAATGCAAATAAATGAGAAGTAAAAAATAGGTATTTGTAAGAATAAAAGTTGTGCCTTCGTATAATTTCTACTGAATAAGATATACAGTGAACTTAAATGACCTCATGCAGCTTGTCAGCCCTCACAGGGATGTGCTAAATTTGTTATTGTTATAAAGTGAATTTTTATGAAAACATTTAAGAGGCTGTGACAGAGGTTAGGTGGGTTTACAGAATACATGAAATCCCTGCAGCCCCTGAAATATGAAAACAATTTGCATGATTCATCCAGTATGCAAATGAAAATAAAGCTGGTAATTTTACCACATCTAATATTTTATTTTATCGCTGCTGCATCTTTAATGCGACGCAAGACAGCTCTTTATCAAATGCAGGGTTTTTATCCAATTGACACATTTATTATTTATTTCATTTAATTGTAATTGACTCAAACTAAATAAACATGCAGTTTGTTAGATTTAGCTTTTAAAGGATTATTTATTTATTTATTTATTTATTTATTATAATGCATTTATTTATTAGTCCATTGATCAGAGCACAAACTGAGTTAAATTTGGCTTTTGACAATTTTTTCCTGCATGACCTTGTCATTACTGACTATGTATGTCACTTATTACGCAGCCTTTTCATATAGTCAGCGTTTGATGGCTGGATCCAAAGGACGAGCAGCAGCAGAGTAGAAAATAAAAAAAGGTTTCCTATGTAGGTCTATTTCAGTCCCCACGAGCACATCTGAACACGTGTCTTTAAACTGGGACACAATAACCGTTCTTTAACCCCTGTTGCCATCCGGCCTGCAGCATTACACTGACAACACAGCAGCCTGCTGTGTGTAGTAATACCACACATACACTAAATGGAGGTCTTAAATGACCTCGTACCTTTAGTGCTCTGGCTGTACTGCATTCATACATACTAGGTGTTGTGCTGTTGTTTTTTTAACTGATGGTGGTTGTAGAGCCTTGATTGATCCCTGATGGCAATAGATTGATGGGATGTCACTTTGACAGGACAACTGCATACTGATGTTTTTCGTTGCGTTGTTTTTTTTCCCCCCACCACATAGTTTAGAGATCTGATTTATTTCTTACATTTTGACACTCTTGCACTTGTAAATTATTACCTGACTATGTCTCAGTGACTGATCTATTCCCTGGGAGGCAGGGTTATTATAGTTTATGTACCCACTTTACTGTGGAAGATGTGTTAAATAAGTATCAAGTGAAAAACTACAGGAGCAAATCTATACTGTGATTTTTTTGAACATAAAAAGATTTTTTTTCTTGGTGGCTGTATACCTTTAGTCACAATCAAAATTTCATGAGCTGCTACGTCACCCACTGATCTCGGTCTGTCTGTCCTATACGCTGCTGTGCTCTGCGGTCCCTCTGTGCTAACACGCTGTGGGTGGTGATGTGAAATTGAACTGTTTAAACTTTTTCTGGCGGCTCCATTAGATCCTTGACCACTTCTTCTCCTGTCTGTTGTTTGTCTCTCTGTTGCTCTCTCTCTGTCTGTAGATGCTTGTGGTCTGTCGGATATCGCCCATGTGGAGGGTCTGCAGGAGAAATCCCAGTGTGCTTTAGAGGAGTATGTGAGGAGCCAGTACCCCAACCAGCCTAACAGGTTTGGGAAGCTGTTGCTCCGCTTACCTTCCCTCCGCACCGTCTCTTCCTCTGTCATAGAGCAGCTTTTCTTCGTCCGTCTGGTGGGGAAAACCCCAATAGAAACTCTGATACGGGACATGCTGCTGTCAGGGAGCAGCTTCAACTGGCCTTACATGCCCATCCAGTAAGAGGAGAAAGCTGCAGTGGTGCTGCTTAAGGTCAGGAAAGCTCTCACACCTCAAATCGATCATTTCAGCTGCTGCAGCTTAAAATCTGTGTTTCTTCGAACAAAGGGGGAGAAAAAAACTCCCAGTGGACTGAGACAAATATCAAATTTTTTCAGTTAAAAGTGTTGTTGGTTTTTGCTATTTTCATGACGCCATTGCGGTGATCTCTCTGCAGTGAATCCAATAAATGATCCAATGAGGACCAATTTGACCCCACTGGCAGATTTTTTTTTCACTTGTTCAAAGAGAGATGATATCTGATGAGATGAAATGACTGGTCGTGATGGACATTTTTACAGAGTGGCGACCACTCACACTTTATGGTTTTTGGGATAACAAACAATATTTATTGGACCCTGTGTGTATATTTATCGTGCTTGTAAATTATGTTTTTGCTCCTTTTATGTTTTTTTTTTAGCGTTTTATGTATTTTTGCCCCAGCTAGTGAGAAAACTGCAGGGATCGTCTCGTGTTAATCTGTTTTTTTTTTCTTTTGTTTGTTGTTTCATACCTTCCGGACATGGCACTTTGGACTAAAGGAACGTTTCATATAAAGATTTCACACAAGCGTTAAAAAACCCAGCATCTTCTGACTTCAACCTATTTGCTCAGTTGTGTACAACAGAACAGTGAGATTAAAGCCCGGTTTAGCTACTTTGGGTTCCTGCTCGATTTGCATTGTCAATGAAAGGATGAGGAGAAAAAGAGCACAACATGTTTCGAAACTGTACCTCTCATGGGCGATGCAAGGTTACACCAAGTAATGCATTACTTCTTAATCACTGAATAGGTAGTCTCATTACTTTTTTTTCTCTCTTTTTTTTTAACAATAATACAGCATGCCCTTAAATAATTGTGTTCAAAAAAATTGGCAGATGTAATTAATTCTTGCCACAATTGTCATTCTCTACTTTTTTTACCATCTAAAACTATCAGAATTCATGCTTTTCATCAAATTAGTGGATTTTCTTGTTATCTTATCCAAACAGAGTTGATGACAAGGTTAAATGTGGTAAATATCGCTCAGAAAAAAAAGAGGGTAAATGTTCGACAGCCCTGCTTTTATCTGATATTTTGTTTTATATTTAGAATAGTTAAAGAAAAAAAATGTTTTCTTTTCACTGGTAACTTGTTAGAGTGAAAGGTAATGATATTACTCCCCTGATTAATTACTGATGCATTACCACACACTTCTAATTCATTTAGGTCTCCAGGTCTTTTACACTGACTGTGTGAGAGAGATGTTCAGAGCACGTGGCCTGATGTGTGACTGCAGTTTCTTAATGGTATAAATGAACTGTACACAACTTCCCAGGTCAAGTAACAAATCTGTTTCATCTTAATTCATGCATTTATGAGCCCAGGCCTCTTTAATGGCACAATAGACCACTGCAGGGTATTGCTGAACTGAAAGTGTGTATATGTGTGTGCGTGTGTGCGAGCATGCATCTGTGTGCGTGTGTGTACGAGTGTGTATTTGTGTTTACTTCTTTTTTGACAACCACTCTGATGTACTGTGAAAGCATATTTGGTTAACATATTGGTACCGTATTAAATTATAACTCAAGATTTATAAATAAAGTGTATTTGGTTTATTTTGCCATTTCAATATGACTCGTGTGTGTGTGTGTGTATGTGTGTATTGAAACTGAGAAAACGAAAGTCAAGCAGAGCTGTCCACTGCTCTGGAGCCGGTTGCTGACTGTAATATTCAATCAGACATTTTAATCAAACTAATTGCTCTCCATTGACAGGCTTTATGTGTGTGTCAGATTTTATTTGAATTTGCCTTATTTGAAGACCTCCTGCAGGAAAACATATAACTTTTTGTCCTCAACTGTAAGGCCACATTGGACTCAATCAGACTAAAACATATTCAAAACTTTACAAAAACACACAAAACCACCACAGACTGTCAACTCTGCATGTAAGAGATGTATTTCATTTTTAAAAGAATTATTGGACCAAATGTAATTTTTTATTTTTTTTGCAAAACAACATTTAAAACACCAAATATGACTCTTTAGCCCGCAATAAAACCTTGAGCTATAACCAATGCCAAAATAAAGCATAAAATGATACTTTCCCTACATAAAAGTCTATTTTCGCCTAAGTTAACCCGCTTTTTACCACTTACACTGATTTAACGCCCCTTACCAAACAAGATTTTTGTTATTAAGGATTCTATTCATCCATAGAGGTTGTTAAACTCGGCATAAGGGAGGAGAGCAGAATGAAAATAGAATTATAATCGTGTCTGTGTTGCCAGATTGAGGGACAGGGGGGATTAAAGCAGCTTCTTTGCTTCTTAGCGGACAGAGAGCTAATGAGGGGCCCCTGAGAGCTCTGTCACTACTAGTTTAGCCTGAGGAGGATGAAGCTGGGCGCTCCACGGCCCCTGTGTGTCCTCAGCCGAAGGGCCAACGTTAGAACAATGGAGCATTTTCCCACACACGTCCAGGTCCGAGAAGAAGAAGACGGGAGGGGGGAAACTAAGGAGCAGTGGTCTGCTGTGTGGAGGAGAACAGTCCACGCCGATGTGTGTGTGAGCAGGAGAAACACCGCAGCTGCTGCTCAAGTGGATTTCTCATTTGTTTCAATCCACCCTCT
This sequence comes from Trachurus japonicus, assembly GCF_045865225.1. Classification (NCBI taxonomy): domain Eukaryota; kingdom Metazoa; phylum Chordata; class Actinopteri; order Carangiformes; family Carangidae; genus Trachurus; species Trachurus japonicus. Next base: position 22,742,567 of record NC_140909.1, read on the forward strand.
CAGTTGTTTCCGTTTTTACGTCCACCGGCGGCTACGCAGTTGGGACGCAGCTGAAGCTGGATCGGCAGCCAATCAGATCACTCTGACGATTCTTTTTTTCCTGTTTAAAATATTAACATTCATCATGTTAAGTGAAGACCAACTGTTAAGTTTAGGGTCACTGGAAAATGTATCAGTTTTCAATTTAATTTTTAAAAATATGTTTTCATCTTCTCTTATTTTCCTTAGGCCTACAGTTGGAATAATATTAAAATGTTCCTCTTCAGGTTTTTTACACTAATTCATTTAGTAGGCTATATTTCAGGAGGGAACAAAAAATGATATGTGGTAAAAGTATGTTAGAATTATACCATATTGCATTGATCTCCCACCGCCTGTTCCCCTTCAAAAAAAAAAAAAAAAGCCACATTACGTTTTATTTTTTATTTTTTTTTACACTTTACCTTTATGCTATTTTTGTTTAAGTAAGAATGAAGTCACTCAGCAGCCTAATTGTGAAAATTCCAGTCAAATGTTAGTAAATGAAACAGTAGGTTATGTAGTTGCCTAAAGCTGCGGAAACGGTTTCATTGACTTGCTTCAAAAACCAATAATTATCACTCTCCAATTAATTGTCCTGATTTCAGCCCGCGTATATCCACTACACTTAAAAAAAATAGTTTAATATAGGTAATTAAATGATATGAATTACACCTATATGACTGTGTATTTACAAGAGTTTTTCAAAGAAATAGCCTAAGTTTGAGGTCACGCTGAAAAAGAAAAGGACAATTGCTTTTGTGCTCTCAAATAAAGAGCAGACAGACAGGAAGATATTTTTTATGAAGCCGTTTCTAATCGTTAGCTGCTCTAAAGGGAAATGACCTTTACAGTAGTGGAAAGAAAAATAATAATAATATTAAAACATCCTCAATTTCCTGAAAGCAATGAGGAGATCCCCCCTTGTCCATTTTTGGCTACTGAATCTATCTCTTCTATATTATTATTATTATTATTATTGTTGTTACTTTTATTTCTTATTTTGAGGATTGTGTCGCTGATTTGGTTTAGTTGAATGACTTTATCGTGGGATTATGTCAAACGGGAAACGGAACTGACATAATAGGCGGTGATCTTTATTAGAGGGAGAACCCCGCTGATGGGTTGAGTGAAGTTGAAAAAGAAATATTTAATACTCAAAACGTGTTGTAAATGTGACAGCGCTGACAGTTTTAAACTAATGGCATTTTTATTATACTGTTCTTTAAGGTTTACATACATCACAGCAAACAGTTTCATTCTGCTTTTGAGGGCTTTGTTAGATCTGCTGCAAAAATCCAGCATCTTTCGACTGCTTGCATTTTCATTTAGCCTATTTATGTTCAAATATATGGTTATTATTTTGTTTCTTTTTCTTTCATTGTTTGTTTTTAATTTATTTTCTATGTATTAGGCCTATTATTGTTGTTATTTCCCCCTCAAGTTTCTATTGTGAAAAAACAAGTCTGAACGAAAAATAATCATATTCTTTATTATCAACAAATGATACAGTTGTTAATGATAAGCCTATACAATATAGAGCTTTTGACGACAACGCAATAAAAATGACAATAAATAGGTTATTTCTGTAAAGACCCAGAGGGTGTGTGAGCGCTTTCAGCCTGAAGTAAAAGCCTCGTCTTACTTTATGACATTTATTCACACGGCTCCATTGACATTTACGGAACAGCGAATCTTTCCTGTACTGCACTTTATTACATTGTATTTTTTCCAATTCATTGTGCTTTTATTTTGAAGAAAGTGAAAGTTTTAAAGCGTCGCAACTGTGAACTTCGTCCGGTTCAGGAACAGTTTGCGTAGGTAGGCTACAATCTGTTAATAACTTCATGTCTTTAATCACTCGCCTCGAGTCCTCTTCTCTCCAATAGTTTATTCTATCTCATTTATATTGTTTTTAACTGAACCAAATCATAGCTACGGAGTGGCTATAAGTCTTTAGAGTTAACGTGTGCAGTGGCTCGATGTCCCCCGATGACTCCATGCACTTGAACGTGTCACGGTGGTCAGGTGCTGTGCTCGTTCAGGACAACTCAGATCGCTGTGAATCTGTTTGCTGAAAGCTGAAGCTCCATCTGTCTGTGCGTGCGTGGAGGCTCAAACATCCGAGAATTAATTTCACGTTTCCAACCAAAATCAGTGGGACACATTTAACACAGAAACCTCATCAGATCAAAGAAAAACCTTCTTTCATCCCTCACAGGTGATCAATAGATGTATTTCTGTCATTTAATTACATATTTGGAGTAATGTGAGCATTTTCCCAGACTTCATCCATCATTACTACAGTATTTCCCTGGTTCTATCTATCTATCTATCTATCTATCTATCTATCTATCTATCTATCTATCTATCTATCTATCTATCTATCTATCTATCTATCTATCTATCTATCTATCTATCTATCTATGGGAAAGTCTAAACTGCTGGGAAGAGAGAACAGAGTCTTTCCTTCTTCCTTTATTTCTCTTCCTTGTCCCCAAATTGCCCCTCTAATCCTGTTCTGTGTGTCAGACTGACATCACGCCACTCTGGCTCCCTGCTCTTCAAGCTGACAGTGTGAATCAAGAGGTTCCCCTGGATCCCTCAAGTGACCTTTGACCCCCAGGCTGCCCTTTCCCTGACACTGGCTAAAGTGAAGATGGGCGGTGGGTGGGGGAGTCGATGCCACCAGAATCTATGTCCAAGTCACTTCACATTGTGTTGTTTACAAAAAAAACTTCAAACTTCTCCTGACTGATAAAGGTCGTTATGAATAATCTTTAAAGGGAACATTGATGTCAAACGTTCCCCCCTGACAAAATCCACTCTCTCCTTTGTTTTAAATTGGGTCTTTTTTCTGTCATTTTTTCTCCCCCCCTCGCTCTTTGAATAATGTAAATTTACAGTGAGGGAGGCGAAGCTCCAACGAGTGTGCCACGCCTCAGCGAGCCCATCTGACGCTCAAGGAAACAAAGTCTTAAAAGCAGTGAATATGAGGAGGAAGCCTCGTCTGCTGAGGAGCCCCCTCACAAAATATTTCAGCAACTGGGAGGAGGGTGAGACACACACACACACACACACACACACACACACACACACACACATACACAAATGTACGCACCAATCAACTCAAGGACTGTACAAAGAGCGGTCTGTCGTTGCTAAGAGACAGATGCAGAATAACCTCCATGAGAAACCTGACCATGACCCTTCCTCCTCCTCCTCCTCCTCCCAAACAGTCTCTCCCTCTCCTACCCAATTACGACTGAACATTAAAGCCCACCTCTGTCACATTAAAGCTGAGACAGAGGGAGGGAGAGGGAGGGAGGTGGGGTTTGTCTTAAGGAGAAGCTGCACAGAAGAAGATTTCAGATTATTTCCTTGCAGCAAAAAACCTACCAGTTTTCCCTTTTTTTTCTCCGGCATGAGAGTATGAATCCGGTTTAGCAGCATGGAGCTTGGTGCAGGCTGGTGGATGGGAGGAGTTTGGGGCTGGATAAGCTGAGGGTGGGGGTGGGCAGAGGGAATCTGTCAGACGAATGAGAAGATGAAGATCTGACAGAGAGGTGACGGAGAGTTCACTTTATACGAGGCCTGTCGATTAGTGCGTGTGTGGCTGACAGGTGGAATCCCAGGGGCGCGTCTGTCACTGCAGTCTGCTGCCAGGCCCCGGTCTCAGCAGCGGCACCACTGCAGGAGACACCCATGCATGGGCGGGGATACGCTACAGACACAGCAACGCAGCCCGGGTCTTCCAGTCAGAGCCTAGATTAAGGCTTTATTGTGCACAAAAAGCAGGCCGAAAGTCGTCTTAATCCCCCACTAATACATTGCTATCAGTGATCTGTTTTTACAACACGATCCAAACAAGCTTCCTGGAATGGGCATTAATCTAACCCAGGACTCACCAGATTTTTTAGCACATGCAAAAGAGTTTTTTTCTTTCTTATTTATTTGTTTTTAATTCATACTGTTGCAGCAGTGCCTTCCACACTGAAAGGCACAAGTGCTGAGAGGGCCTCTGCTATTGCTAAGATCCATTAACATGCAAATCTTTCTTTTTGTTTTTGTTTTTCTTTGAAAAGCAACTGGGGCAAAAGGAAAAATCATACTGGGATGATGAAAAACATGCCAACTTTCAAATCAGTGCAGAGACTAATGCAGGCCTGCTGACTTATTGATAGTAACAATAAAAATCTGCTGCTTTCTGAAGCTCCACAAATAAACTAGAACTGTCACCTGTCTGTAAAAACAGCCACTATAGAGTCTGTAGAAAATGATCTAACAAAGAAAAGTTCCTGGAATATAAGGATAACTCAATTTCTGTTGTGAATGGAATTTTCTCAAAGCAGCAATAATCAAAGTGCTTATTATAATAATAAACATGGTGATGGGAAGACCCTACAGCACTGTGAAATCGGTGGCTCATGGTGATGATCCAGCAGACAGCAGCAGCTCCATCTGAACAGGTGTCTGGTCTGCAGCTTGTCTCTCTGCTCTGACTGCCTCCATCTGCTGTGTCCAGTGGAAATCAGGGAGAAAAATACACATGCTTCAAGTTTAGTGCTTTACCAACACTATTTTCTCACTGGATCAACATTATTATTATGAATTAAACACATGTTTTCTACCAGAGTATTGAGTCTAACTTGGCGAACATGCTAAAGATGCAAAAAAGTCTGTTAAATATTTGCAGTTTACAAGATTCACTGTTTTTATATGAATAAAGTGTGTCACAGGTTGTCGGTCTGACACAAATACCTGTGCAAGCTCATAAAGTCATATTAGGAAAAAAAAAACACACGTTGCTACCCTGCTGCTTCAACCTTTCTGGTTTTGGCTCTAATGTCACACAACAGCATGACTATTTTCTGTGAAGTCCTTCAGTGGATAAATAACACATCTAAATATGATTATAGTAATTAACAGTTAACAAATGCCTTTTTCCAGATTTATAATGACTTATATAGTCTTTTTTCAAAAGAACATAAACCAGGTTAAAGTTTTTCTGTTCTTGTCTCGGTGACCAGTGACGAGTGGGGGAACTTTGACAACTGTCTCAGTGTCAGTGGGCAGTGGCTCGTGTGGCGCCAACAGACGTGTCCATGCTCCGGTGACATTGGGGAGCCCTGGTGTATGTTTTTCCTCCCGTGTTTGCTGTTGCCTATCGCTTAAAGCATTGTTCTGAACAAAGGCAAAGAGTCTGATTTCCTCTTCAGCACTTGTTAATCAACTATGTTCACTCATGGGTCACAGGAATAATTGTCTGTGTGCTGTGACCTTTGACCTCTTGATCTCCTGGCTGCTGATTGTTTGTAATTGTGCTGTGTAGGAGTTTGGTTGACAGTAGACACAAATAAATTCTGTTTACTTGAAGTGAACTTACTTGTTTTAATTTTTTAAAAGTTTAAGTGCATTTTGTTTTTCTTATTCTTCCTCTATTTGAAGGACGGAGAGATGTAGGGTGGGGTCGGACTCGGGGGTTTCAGGTCATTGGTTTATAGAGCGATAGAAACTGTTGTACAGTGTGTAGTTTTGCATAATGACACCTGAACATAAAGTGTAAAAAAAAAAAAAAAACAGCTTAAATGTTGCACAACTTTTATGACTTTTTGGGGGTGTTGTTTAGCTCAGTTGGTAGAGCCGGCGCCTTATATGCAGAGGCTATATTCCTTGCTACAACTGGCCCTATATCGAATCCCGACTCAAGTGGCTCTTTGCTGCATGTTATTCCACTTCGCTCTGCCTCCCATTTCCTGTCTTTCTCTTGACTATACTATTGATTAAAGGCTCATGGTTTTACATGTAGCAGTGTCTGTTCAAACTGAAGGCTTTGAAGGAATTTCTTATGGCCCAATTATTCCTAAGGACAGAACTATAAAAAGAGAAGATAATACCAACATTTTCAGTTGACTCTTGACAGAGCGTGAGCTTAGAATTATAGGGTTCTATCTCCGTTTTGGGTAGTTCCGAGATATTGAGCATCAAAGTTCCAACTCGGCTTGTGTTTTGGTTGATAGAACCTTTTTATTTTATGAATAACTAATTAAAAAATGTTGAAAATTTAAAAATAACACCACACAGGCATTAACAGACCACTAATGCATGATATTATGCAAAAAACTCAATTTTGAAAAAAATGGAGATAGAACCTTATAATTCTAAGCTCACGCATTTTGATGTTATTGATTCAAACTGTCCTGGTTTAGTTTGAGTCAGTGGTTTGAATCCTTCTTTCCTGCACAGTCACAGACAGCATTCATTTACTGTTTGTGTTCGTTTTTAGTGTCTAACTCTTGCTCTAGACTTACTGGATGAGATATTTCTGTAAATTCCAAACTGTTGGTCTTTTCATGTATCATGTGTTGCCATTCATACACTGTGTAATTTTCATTTATAAAAGCAGATACGGTAAATTGTTTTTAAAAAAGCACTGTGATGTGAGGGAGAGGGAGTTGCCCCTTGTCTTTCAATCCTGCATCTCTGGTACTGTATTTAGAACACCTAAAAAATCACATCTTCATCTCTCTCTCTCTCTCTCTCTCTCTCATATTCTGTGAATATTAAGTGTGATAAAATGACATTGCAACTGAATGACTCATTGCATTCAGAATATCTACAAAATAATGTTGCTGTTTTTTTTTTTTTTTTTTTTAAATATCACTCATAGGAGGTAGTAAATTAGTTAAAACTCAAACTGAGCTATTACTAGAAAGTGTTTAAAAGCAGAGACCCCTACTGTGGATGATTGGTTTGACATTACTTATAAAACCTCTAGAATGGAAATGACACAATTACTTTTTTACATCAAGATGCAACATGTCCTTCATTTGTGTTTTTTCTTCTTCCCATTTTTATAAAGGCATTTGGGCAGGTAAACCCCCCAGCTCTTTTTTGTTTTGTTTAGTTACTTGAACTTGAACTGGATTAACTATTTATGATATATTTATTATTCTATTATTTATTTTCATCTTGTTTCTAAATTGTTTCTATATTATATAGTATCAGACTAATTTACCAATTCTGACAGAGGGCTTTGAATAGATCGTGAAGTAACATAATAAAAAAAAGAAAGGAAAAACCCTCAGGTTCTTACTAGAAATAAATTGGAGATGAGGCTGAGATTTTGGGTTTAGTAAATAAAATTCTTGTTTTGTTTACTTCTGAGAAGAAACAATTTCAGTGGCCTCTGTCAAACATTGTGTCCCCAAATTACTTCAGATGGAGGCAGTAGTTCACTGAGCTGAACTGTTATTACATTACATTAGTTTACATAGATCACAGTAGCTTGTGGATCTTATTTAACAAAATAAAAGCAATATTTTACATAAACCAAATTGCGCATGAAAACAAAACTACTGCATAGGTCAAAATTATTGTCTGTCTGTCTCGGCAAAGTTTTTCTCAGTATGTTGTGTTTTAAGTTGTACATCTGGACGTGTCCCCCTCTCTGTCCCTAAATTATATAACATCATGCTCTCCAATGTTTCATTTAATAGTGTAAATATTCACAATACTCGTCCAAATGACCCACTTCCATGTCCATGACGTCAGTGTCTTTGCATGCGTCTCTTCCCTTGTGTGGATGTGTTGTATAATAGGAGGCTGTAATTATATAATAATTAGTGAAATGTTCTAAAATTAGTGGGTCACAGGATTTGATCTTTCTCCTTAACATCTGTAATTTACAAAGAATTGGGGGAAAAAAATGTTGAACTGTTTTTATTCTGGACATGATAATCCGATGTTTTCACATAATTCTCACAGTGTTGCTGCACAATAAATGGGTAGAGGAAGATTTCAAAGACACGGTCAAACCGAATTTGGCCTCAGATGTTTTTGCTTTTGACCTGAAATTGTTCTTTTCTGCATGCAGTGTTGTGAGCGTTAGGGCTTCACATAGTCCGTTATTATTCTCTCAGTGATCGTGTGTGAAGGAATTTTCTGTCAAAAAAGAAAAGTGGATCTGATGTGGTTGGCTCACTGCAGTCACAGAATATAATCTGGGTTGAACACATTGATTTCAGAATAAAGCAGCTGTGTGAGAAAATCCCTGACAAACATTTCCACCAGGATAAAGTTAAAATAACCTTTCGCTCTTCCATCAGGGACTCTGTACTTTGCTCTTCAGCTTCTAGAGCTAATTTAGCATGCTAACACAGTGACACACACACACACACACACACACACACACACACACACACACACACACACACACACACACACACACACACACACACACACACAAACAGGATACATGGGTTGTTGGAGTCCAGTGTTTGTGGCTATAACACCTTAATTACTTTTGGAGCACAGTGATCATGGTCAAACACAAATTAAGTGGTTTATCTGTGTGTCAGTTTTTGGATTTTAGGGACGAATTATCACTGAATTCACTTTGATATCTGGCTGCAATTTAAGAATAAAGATTTAACAATGCTCACATGTGCGTATGCCCTTTCACTGAAACAATTTTTGGCGACTGTAGTGATTGTTCCTTCTCTCCACATCGACCATTGAGAGGTCCTGCCCAGCTGCAACTCCAGTGTGGGAGATGGGGAACAAAGTCCACAGTCGTCACTCTGTGTAGAAACACACTGTGGAGTTCAGCTGAAGATAACACCAGATAGTGAAAGCTAGTGTTAGCATTCACAGTTATGATTTGTATGTTAATGTTGCAGATCATAAATTGAATTCCTGTGAAACCTCTTATTAAACAACTGAACCAATCAGATGTTTCTCACTTGGATTGAGAAGAAAATCCTGATTATGCTCATCATCACACAAGACGATTGTTGGCTCCATTCACACAGCTAAATCCAACGCAGAGCCTCTCTGTTACCTGCCTTATGTGACCTGACTTCACCATCAAAGCAAACTTTATGAATAAATATTTCTTGTCACAGTGAGTCAGTGCGGAACAGTCATTTCATCTTCATCAGATTGAATCACTTTCTGTCACAAATGGTTTGAACTGTTTAGTTCAGAGGATATTTTTGGCTGTGTGATGTGGAGGAGCAGAGAGATGCACAGAGAGGAGGGGAGAGAGAGTGATGGCTGTCACACGGAGAGAGAGAGAGAGAGAGAGAGAGAGGGAGGGAGAGAGGCTCACAGAATTCCCCCCGGCGGGCAGTGTGTGAGATCTGGGGCCCTGGGGCCCTTTGGATGGCTCACGCTGAATGGGTGCCCTGGCGAGGTGACCAGGCTCATTGAGAACAGGTTACGAGGGGAAGGGAATGCTTTTGCTCTGCGTTTGGCCCCCTGACCCACTGTCCAACGTCTGGCTTGGCAGCTTTGAAATCCAACATATTTATTTGCAATGCTCTGAAGAGAGAGGGTGGAGCAGCTGTCAGAATAAAGTCATCGTCCTGCTGACAGCTTCATCTGCTGTTGAAGGGCAGCTATGACAGGCACACAATGTCACCGTGTCAGGCTGCCCTGGGCGAAGGACTGTCACATGTGGACTTGCTGGAAATCTAAAAGCCACCTCCCCTCTCTCAAGCTCCAACTGGGCCATCATTTCTTTGGCTCAGTTGGAAATGTTTTTCATCCCGTTGTACGCCGATGTTGACTGGGTAACACACGGGAATCCTTCGCTTCTTCCCGTTATCCGTCTATGCTTTTGTTGTCTTTATCACAATGAGAGAGACAACACATGAAACAGAGATGCATCATGAACCACATCAAAATATAATTAAGCCAATATAAATTCCTAGACTCATCAATATGTCCCCTGAGTTGATGTGTTTTGTGAGACTTGACTGAAAAGTAAAAAGCAATAACAGCAATTTTGAGACTCTTGAGTCATATATTTTTGCAGCAGGTTATTATCAATGACCATTGAGAAAGTTACCATGTAACTATGACTACAACTTATATTAATCCAAATCATTACTTGGCAAAAATAATTTCAGTGCCTAAACTTTACTTAACCATGACCATTATTATAATAACCGTGGTTAAGTGGTATCCTGGCACTATTCAGTATGTTTATTGTTGTAACCGTAACAACCAAAGTCCAGCATGCCCCACTGCCATAGGGGCATTGTTTCAGGAGACACTGTAATGGGACGTACACACACACACACACACACACACACACACACACACACACACACACACACACACACAAAACAAACAAACAAAAAAAACAACTGATGTGGCTGTTGGGGCTGTTGGTATAGTTGTATAGTTGTAGTATGTCAGTCAACAGTCTGTGCACCAATGGAGGCTGAGATGTGTTGGTGTTTTAAATTTTGTTTGGCTGCACACTGAGGAGCTCAGGCCAAGAAGTCACAAAAAGACATAGGCCTAAACATGAACAGCACAGTGTGAGCTTTAAAGGGACAACGAGGAGTTTCTATTCGGTTATAAAAAAGTCTCACGTTAATGTGGATGAATCTACACTACCCACACTTGTTAATGGGCCCATTTTCGATAAATATATAGTTCTGTCTCTATCGTTATTTTGTTATTATTAGTGGTGGCGGAAATGCTGGTCGAGCCGACCAGCGTTTCCTTTGTGGCGAGTCATGAGAATAACGCAGCCAAATCACCGTTTATGGTCAGAACTACGACAGTATGTGAACCTCTTTGAACCTCTGACTTTAATTATTGATGAATGAAAACATGAGTCCGTCTTGCGCCGGTCAAAGAATTTTACGGTGCGCGCGGAGGCTCATAAATGTAGTGTGAAAACGCTTCGCTTTTCCAAAACTCCTCGTTGTCCCTTTAAGCTTCAAGGTGGATTGTGAACTATACGTTTTTGAGTATAAGCCATGTCTTGAGATTTTGGTGTCAATTAAGATGTGATGCACTTTTCTTTTGTCTTGGAGTATCAGTAATCGATGACTCTTTAAAAAACAAAACAAATATGACAAGATGAAGACGTGTAGGCCTAACACTCAATCTAAAATGAGCAACCTCTCTCTGGGGCCATCCACAGGTAATTTCATCAGCAAATGTAGCTGTACTGTGACTAGCTGGCACCATGCTAGTATACACGAGGTACCCAGCATCCTCTCCAGTCAATAAGTCATTATCTGAGCCGTGCCACTGATGGGCATCCTGCAGCTCAGACAAAGAGGATGGAGGGGGCGGAGGAGGAGGAGGCTTCAGCATTGGACTGCTGCCTGTGTATGAGGAGTTATCCATGCCACAGAGCAGCAGGACCACAACAGCCACCATACAACAGATTCAGACAGAGATTAGCACCACATTTAACAAGTGGTCTGCATGGGTGCAGGCATGTTCTTGCAGGTCCTGGTCTGGGAATGAAATATGATCCGAGACATGGCTGTAATTCCAAAAAGAAATCGAGGGGCCTCCCTTCTTATTTTCAAAATCCTACTTTTGTTTCACCACCCCACTTTTGAAGTTTCAGTTGCAGATCTCTACGAACACTGTCGCTATAATCAAGATGAATGAAGCTCTGATCTCACAGAAATGTGTGTTCACGGCTTATGAGCAGTAGAAAGTAGTTACTGTACTTTTGGCCCCAAATCTTGCCTCTGGTAACAGATTTAATTCTTCTTGATCAATGTTGCTGAGGCCAAACACAGTGATGGTCCACTCCCACTGCATGTTCACTGAACAACTATAGTTTATATAATTTTTAAATCCAAAATCTTTCTCTGAATTGTATTGGATGCCACTAATATTACAGTGAAGCACAAATCAGTGTGTTGTAAAGCTGGATTACAACATTACTGATTGTAATATATACAGCCTCCAAAACTAAATCTAATTATGAGGTTAATTATAACATATTGTAGACGAATACTGTACCACCAATCATGCAGCATAAATGGAAAATGTGACAAGTAGCCTAATTACAATTTTTTTTAAATGTGCCAGATTTTTTAAAATGCATGTAAACACAGAAAAATTGTATTTCACTGTATGAATGAATCTTTTGGTTGTTTAAACATGCAATTTATGCAGTTTTTTCTAGTACATCTATAAGTCTGAAGCTTTATAAGATGCCATAAGTCTACACAGCATTTTATAATATCAGGGGTCAAGAGTTTACATCTCTGGGAACTTACCTTGACACCGTTGACGTTGCGGCAGAGGATATTCAGTGTTGAAAAATCGCCCAGCTTCAATCTGATGAATTTCACACATTTAATTTTTTATAAGCTTGTTGATTGAAATACTCAGTATCCCGGTACTTACTATGAAGTCTAGCAGCTTAAATTACCGTTTTATGGACAATAAAGTTTTGCAGTGCTGTTATAGAGTGGCAACAGGTGAGGTGGACAGCGACTAAGTACATATTTGAGGTATTTTACTGCAGCAGTATTAGTCTATGTTTGTTTTTGTTTTTTTGTAAATTATAACTCTTACTTAACGACACTTAACGGATAAATATCGTTCTTTTGACTCCACTTCATTTAAAGTGAAGAACTGAAGCAACTACTCAATAGACCTTGTCGCTGGCTGCTTTTCTTTCATCTAAAAAAAAAAACAATAAAACATTCTTCAACATGAAAATGTTTAACATAATGTTTAATTCCACACAAAATTTTAAGCTTGAAGTATAGTTGCTGTTTTATTCTGTTGGTTGGTCAAATGATTGACGGCCATTTTCCCACGGACTTTCTCTTTGTATCCTACATTTTCTTTTTTCCAGGTCTGCAGTCATTCTCAGAGCCGTTAGGTTCTGTAAATATGGAACAATACAACACGTGTTGATATTAAATTGGATAAACAACTATTTTTAAATTCAACACTCTAGTACTTAAAGGATCTGTAGTCAAGTCATGGAGTTGTGTCCAGTTCTGCAGAGTGGTGCTTCCTCCCTCACAAATGATCTTTGGCTGAGTATTGACAACAGCTGTACAGAGCGCACAAAGCTATGAGTATAATTCCAACATGACTGTCATCGTGTTGTCCTCAGAATTACCATTAATTAGTGAGAGCTGATATGACCCACTGCCAACGATGTCGTTTTAAGCGGCTTAAGTGACGCTCAGCGCTGCCTAAAATTGAGAAGCTGTCACCTGAACGTTTTGCACACTGCTACTCTAGAGAACAGGTGGCGTGTAGCAAAATCTACGCCTATTACCTCCCTGCGTGCCAGGTAGGTATCGACAAAATACATATAACAAGAAAGGTTTGTGCAATTAATTCATTTTATATGAGTCGATCCTGATGTCCTGCAGAATGAATACAAAATAGGGGCGGTGTTTAGCTCAGTTGGTAGAGCACCCGCCCCATGTGTTGAGGCTGTAGTCCTCGCTGCAGGCGGCCCCGGTTCGAGTCCCGCGTCGGACGGCCCTATCCTGCATGTCATTCCCCCCATCTCTGCCTCCCATTTCCTGTCACACTCTCAACTGTCCTATCGAATAAAGGCATGAAAAGCCAAAAAATATACTTAAAAAAAAAACAAAAAAAAAGAATGAATACAAAATAGAATGCATTGCTGTGCTAATTCATTGATGCTTTTCCAATAAAGATGGCGGCAAACATGGAGAAATGTTATTTCACTCCACATGCTGCCACTGATAAGCCGAACAAAAGCTGGAGTTTACTGTGACATTAACTGCCCCCCATACGCCCACACCACCACCAAACCCATCAGCTCCGTCTCCACCATCAGCTCAAATTACCGTCCACCTCTAATTGATATGAACAATAACAGAAGAAAGCTTGTTAATGGTGAACATAATTGTCCCAGACAAAAGGCCAAACACCGCAAATCACACTTTACAGCGGGAGCCAGCAGAAGGCCATGTCTGGGCTGCAGCCAGTGAACGGGCAGATATTTCACCACAGATATTCATCTACCACCTGAATCACATTTCATTACCGGGTCACCAGTTAAATACGACACTGAACTCCAGAGGCTCCACTTTCACAGCCAAGTACACGACGTGGCATAGTCTCTGTTGGTCGATTTCATGTTTATGAGTGTGCATGACGACATAGCCACAGTGTCTGTGTGTGTGTGTGTGCATGTGTGTAAACTGAGCTTCTGTGGAGACATGCTGTGTAAAAACTGTTTACCTAATAAAACATATTCAAAATTCAGATGCAGATATGCAAATCAGATGTCGTACTGTATCTTTGAAAGGTCCATTGTTGAAGTGAAAACCATTTGCACTCATTCTTCATCTCCAGCAGTGAGGCCTTATACTGCTGTGTGCACTAATGTTTTTCATTAGATACATTGCATCCACTACAAAAAAAGAGCCACAGCCTGGTGGAGATGTTAAATGAGGTAGACAAGGCTTAAATCCTCCACTGCGTTGATAACTGGCTCACCACTCTCTCTATTTCTAACACACTGCTGAAAGGAGGAGGGTTAACTATCAGTTATAATGTGTAACTGAAGATCAGCTTTCCCCTGCGGCTTCACTCCTTTCTCTCTCTCTCTCTCTTACACACATACACACACACACACACACACACACACACACACACACACACACACACACACACACACACAAATCCCCCCCTCACACACGCACCCTCTTCCCCAGTCACAGCCCTCCCTCCCCTCCCAGCATCCCCTGCTGCTGTTGTTGCGGTGGTCTCTGCTTCTGCTGTCACCAAGCCGCTGGTCTTTCAGCTGCCTGCTCCCTCCCTGCTTTTTTTTTTTTTTTTTTTTTTTTGCCGCTCTCTTAGGCGTCACAAGATTACTGAAGCGGTGCTGACATCTCTATCAGCCTGACCTAACACTCTGCCCTTTTCCTCCCACCCACCATCTCCTCCCTCCTCCCCCTGCACTCCAGGATCCATCACACTCTGGCCTGAGCCGCTCACTACCGCTACAAGTTAAAAAAAAAAAAAAAGGAAAAAAAAGGTGTAAACAAAAACTCTGAAAAATACAACAAAGTTTTCCCACTGTACCAGTCAGCTCATGAACTTAGGACTTTGGTTTAGTTTGCTGAGCAGCAACCTTTTAGTTATGTCAGACTCTCACTCACCTATTAATCGGTATTAGCTGTGCAGTAATATGAACATAAGAGAGAGTTGTACATTCAAATAAAATATGCATCTCTGACTAGTCATTGCTTCTTCACAATGTAACATGACTTTAACAACATTCACAGAGAAGTCATTAAGAAGAGTAATGGTGGAAAATGCCTCCTTTTATCTCACCAGCGCTTGAAAAGTTGTTGCACATGGCTCAAGATCTTAAATGGAAAACCTATGAGTTAAGAACATGTGATGTGCTGTTAAAGGGAAAACCAACAGACGATAGAGTCTTAATGAGCTCAAGCTAAAACAGAAAAACGATCTTTACATAATTGTGCCAGTAATAATCCAGAGTACTATAACATAATTCAACATTCACAGGCAGATTTTTCTGCATTTAACACTTTTTCATGTACTTTAACATCAAGTTGTTGGACTTTTCAAGGACTTCCCTTAAATTCAAGGACCTGGTGCAGCAGATTTTGAGACACAGATCAAAGTTATAATCACTGTTACCACACTAAGAATTTGTATAATGAGCACTTTAGAAGCACAGTAGCTCACAGACAACAATTAAAAAGAGAGTGGGGTTTGAATGTGTGAACACTACAGTGATGGCAGACTGTGGTCTCTTTCACACACATGCAGACTGTGGCATGCAGCTTATTTACTGAATGTAAAGAAATAAAGAAAAATGTAACTGTCTATTTTTGTACAGAATATAAAAAGCCAAGCTCCATAATGTCTGTTTTCAAAAGCTTTCAAGGATTTAATTTTCAAATTCGCAAACTTTGTAGGATAAAAAGCACCAACAAGATCAACTACTTTACATTTTTCTAGTGGTAATCAAGCAGGATGTTTGATACTTCACTGTACAAGAGTATATTGGGAGTAGTGCGAATTAACAAATTTTTCCTCCACAGCAGCAGAAAACAAGTTTCTATTTAAGTCTTTCAGAGTTTTCATTTTGCCTTCATCTGCAAGACAAACAAATGATATTAGGAAGATGAAGTTGGCGACAAAGCAGAGCTTTGGGGGTTGGGGAGGGGTACACATGGCTCATATGTGTTTGTTTGTTGGGACTTTGGCCAAATATAATAGGAGTGATGTCACTTATTTGCCCTTCAGAGTTGCTCTGTGTGTTTTTCAACTCATGGGCTTCAGTGTTAGTGGAGAAGAGTCTAAATCTGAAAAGCAAACAGTCCATACCACTGCTTGTATCCGTGCTCCAATTACATTACATATACATCATATGTGTGTGTGTGTGTGTGTGTGTGCGTGCGTGCGTACGTGCGTGCATCTATAAATCATCCCTGGTTTTTACCGACAGATGACGCCTGTTACATCATCTCTCAAGCTGATCTGACTCATTCTAAACTCTGCGTCTTGCATGTACCATTGCTGTATGTGCTAAGAGTGTAATTGCTGATGTCTGGCATTGTCTTGTGTATTGTGTGTCAGCATGTATGGCTCTATAATTAGCTGTCAGTATGTCTCTGCTCTGCTTTAAGAAAAACAAACGGCTGTAATTTCATTGTTCCTGCTGAATGAAGTGATGCTAATTCTGCTCCTTTCACACATATGACCAGTTTCTCTTTTGATAAGTTATATTGAATTTCCCCCGCTGAATGCCATCTTTGCTTGCTGGCCTCATTCATCCAATCACCCCCCAGTGTTAGCTTTTCAGATTTGTGAGGGGAATGATTTTCATCTGCAAACAAACTGCTGTTCTTGATAGAATTCCTCCGTCCAGCCTGAGTGTTGTTATTAAGCAACCTAAAATGACACAGTCTGCTGGGGGGGTCTGCCAGTGGAAAGATGCTGTCCATTAGCTGTCAACAATGACCACTGGGTCTACCCTCCCATGGGACTGGCAAGCAAGGCATCGTCTCATCCTGAGTCTGGCTGAGAGATCACACAGGCCCCATTGTCTCAAACAGCCTGGGGTCTTATTGTAGCAGCGCCTCTGGGAAAGGACGAGCCTTCACGTCTGTGGTCCGCTAAAGAATGGGCTTTCTCCAGGCTAAGGCCATGAAAACTGTAAGGGATGAATCTAGGGGGACACAGAGAGGCTACGGAGTAGATTTGGAATAGGGGCACCCCTCCTTAGACGGGTTTGGAGTCCCCATCCAGACCTCCCTCTCCCTCTCCCAGTGCTGACCTCCCTTCTCCACCTCTGTTTAATAATGCCTGGGCCTTGGTCATTATTTTGGGCAGATGGAGACGGGGGCAGCCAGTGAAAGGAGCTGGTGTCACTCCTGAGGAGAGGATGGTAGGGATGACAGAGAAGAAAAAGCGAATCAGAGAAAAGATCAAAAGCAGAAGCTCGCCTTTCACTCGCCTGAAAGCGCTAAAGAGGATAAGGAACGATCGGGCCTGGGGTCTCCTGTCCTCTCTGGCAATTAGACTCAGCTGATGGAGAGAAAGGCGTGAATGGCAGGGTTCAAGGCCCTCTCTAGGACTCACACAACGGGAAGGAGTTTTTTCCCCGACGCCTCCTTTATCTCCCTCTCCTTTCAGAGTGTCAGAAATGCAGCTGAAATATCTCTCCAAAAAGACAGCACAATCCCCAATGCCAAACCTTAATCACAGTGGCTGATGAGATTGAGGGGAGAGGGTGATGGGGAGGGGGGGGGCATTTGAGAGAAAACACATTCTTTTCACAATTCATCTTTACACTTTATGAGGCCAGGCTTCAAGGGAGGTGTAGTACGTTTATGTGATAATTAAATTGAACAAACAAGTTTCATATTTTCACGAGATAAGAGAAGATCCAGGGCGCATTGCTAAATGCCAGTAAAATAAATATGTCATAAAGTTTTACAATCTATCACAGACTGAAGAAGATGTTTTGAAGGGCTGAGGATTTTTCATCTTTCACTTCGTAATGAGAAAATTAGATGAAGAATATTAGAGACACTCAGAGTTTAAACCCGCAGACATCAAACTAATGGCAAACAAATTCACAGAGAATACCTGATAAATTTGCATGAATGCATCAATAAACAAATGTAAATGCTGCACACTCACTGTCCCTGATGGAGGGGCAGCCATGACGGTTTTATACAATGGGTACCAGGCCATTGTGTGAAACCATCAGTTCTGCCCTGTTTCATACAATTTAGTATTCATTTTTTTCTGATGAGGGAGCCATCTCAGGCAAGGCCACAGCAACACGTCCCACAGGAACCTATTACCATCTTCTACATATGCAAGAGTTTCAATAGGCCGTCTATCATCCTCACAGAGGGACACGCGGCTTTTGCTTCTAACTTTAACAGCTTGTCATAAAAGGCACACAGGGGATTTCAATTACGCAGGTCATCATAGTATTTGGGTCACAGGAATTTAACTGGTTTAATTTTAACTTATATGCTTTGGTAAAGGTTGTGAGCAAGCCGCTTGTAAAGGAAAGACTTAGAGAGAAGGAAAGAGGAGTCATTTGACACAAGAGGAGGACAAAGAAAAACTTTGGGGGATTAGATGTTGAAACAGTAGGTTTGTCTGTGGAGTCCTCCCTTCACAGGTTTATTTAGGCCTAGCAGTGTGGACCCCAGCCCATAATCCTCCTGCAGACACACCTGCAGAGGAGAGTATAAAACCCTGGACTGCACTGAGTCAAACATCAAGCTTCAAACAGTCTCTCCTCAGAAGCTCCACAGCCAGACTGACCCTGAAGATGACTCCCTCTGCCAGCCTGCTGCTGCTGCTCCTGCTCGGCCTCTCTCAGGCTCTTCCTCTCCAGGAGGAAGGAAGTGAGGAAGATGACACCATCGACATCACCACCAGGATCCTCACTTCCAACAATGGCACCGATGAGATCCTGCTGGAAGGAGACCTGCTAGCTCCCAGAACCAGAAACGCCATGGTGTGCTGGTCCCAGAGCTGCCTGTGGAGGAAGGCCTCCAGCGGCTATGTGACAATCCCCTTCACCATCAGCAGGGAGTTCACCGGCTGGGAGAAGCAGAAGATCGACTCTGCCATGAAGTCCTACCACAGCAGGACCTGCATCCGCTTCGTCCCCCGTCAGAACGAGTACGACTACATCAGCATCGAGAGCAAAGCTGGATGTTTCTCTGCTCTGGGCAAAGAGGGAGGCAGACAGATACTCTCTCTCAACAGGCAGGGCTGCCTGTACCACGGCATCATCCAGCACGAGATCAACCACGCTCTGGGCTTCCAGCACGAGCAGACCAGGAGCGACCGCGACCAATACGTCAGGATCAACTGGCAGAACATCAACCAACAGATGTCCTACAACTTCTACAAGGAGAACACCAACAACCTCAACACTCCCTACGACTACTCCTCCATCATGCACTATGGGAGAACAGCCTTCTCCATCAACGGGTATGACTCCATCACCCCCATCCCCGACCCCAACGTCCAGATCGGCCAGAGGCAGGGCATGTCCTACTGGGACATCATGAGGATCAACATGCTCTACGGCTGCTAACTGTGATGCTTCTGATCTGAGTTATGATGTAGTAAAAGAATAAATAGCTCTATGACAAGTGCAACTTTGTGTTTTTTTCTTTCACAATCAGGGAAGATGATATTATTTGTGTATACAGTAGTATTTGTGTGCAAAAGCTCTGATCTGTAGTTTTGACTCACAATTGAAATAAATTCAAGAAAATGATACATTCGGTTTCTGGCTTTGCAGACAAGAAGACCTGAAAATTTCTGATCTCATTTTCTTTTAAGGATTGTGGAAATGAGCTGCATTTTCCGTACTGTCAAACAGACAAAGAACTTATTCAACCAACAGGAATAATGTGTGGATCCAAACTCCAATTTTCCAAAAACCACTAAAACACGGATGCACTGGGCAAAATGTACCTTCATAACGAGTTTGAAACCGTTTTGTTACATTGTGATATTGAATTCAACCCAAGAAAACCTATTGGTTACAATAGGTGTCTAGTAAACACATAAGCACATACGTAGATTCAAGTATTGGCTATATGACTCAAATTTTTTATCTAAAAGTGGACCAACAAATGGATGAAACATCCAGCTCTAAGTTGTAGCCTACAGATGCATTACGAAGAACAAAAATATCAACTTTTATTTGATCAATATTTCATTATTATCAGGTTCATTAGCCTACATTCAAATGAATATGTTTGGTACTGTATATGACAGAGTCAAAGTTGGGGACCTTGAGTTCATCTGACAGGGTTGTGGTGGGGGTGTCTCGGTCCGCTATCAAGTGAACTCTAGAGTGGCTTACTTCTGGTGTGAACCCAATCCGCACCAATAACTAGGCATCATTTCATCCATTCACTCAAGGGGATGCATGGATTCTGTGAACAAGAGCTGCTGTTATGATGAACCAACTATTTTATTTTTACATGTTTGTGATTGTGAATTTATTATTGTCCACTTCCCGCTCGTATGGCAAAAGAAAAAAAGTTGTGGTATGCTCTCATTAATGCCTGTCGTCTTCTGTCTGATTGCAGGGGATCTTAAGCTAAATGCATGTGTGAACCCACAGGAACTTTGTTGAAACAAACTATTTGAGACCAGTTTTAAAAACGTCCATCTTCAGTGGGAGCTGATGCATTGAGGCCACAGGCAAGAGGGGGTTGGTGCAAAACTGCTGTGAGACGGTTTCCATGGAGTTAGGGCAGGACAATGTTTTGCTCTATTTGCTCTATTATGACCACAACATTCAGTGCTTACAGTGCGTCATTTTGTAATAATTTAAATGGAATGAGTGAATCATTCACATCCTGGATCTTACCTGTTATGGATATGAGCTGCAGATTAGAATAAACATCTTAAAATGTATTTAAATGTGGTGGCAAACAGAAATGTGTAACTGTGATTGTTGCAGTTTGCCAGAGGGCGGTTTGATGTGCATTAAAAACACACCTTAATACATTAAGCATTATTAAATTATGTGATTCTAACAAACTTTTAGAAACAAGACTATTCATTCGTAATATTCAGATGTCTGAAATGTAACAGACAAAAGGCTGACCTAACATCAGTGCAGTGGTCTCGCACCATATCATTTTGCATCTCCTCTGTCGATCCGAGCTCCTGGCTGCTCGTAGCCTCGGGCTCCTCTGGATCTAAGGCTTTGATGTCGGCCTGCTCCGGGGACAGCACAGTCATCCCACAGCCTCTGAGCAGCTGCACGGGCACTACCCACTGTGTCTGTGATTTACCTGGACCCAGACTCCCTGAAGGATTGTCAACACTGTGGGGAGCGGTGGGGTGGTCTGTGGAAAGTCCAAAAGGTCAAAATCAGGCTCATTACAGAGACGACATAGAGGTAATGATTATAGACTAACCAAATGTTTTGAAAATCAAGGAGAAGTTGAAATATTCCCTGTTGATGTAAGACTGTAAAAAAAAACATACAATTAAAATAAATAAATCTTTAGTTGACAAAATGAAAAATCTAGAGACTGATCTTTAAAAGGAAGAGTTTGCTATTTTTGGCAACATGCTTATTCTCCTTCTTAGAGCTGGAAGAGAGGATCACTCATGTACGTTCACTAAAAAAGAGACATTTTTAGAATGGGGGCACTGGAACAGTTACAGTATAACACTTTTCACATTTCTGTCAGTATCTTGGAGCTGATTTAACTCATTGATAAACTAGACCCTAGTTACATCTTCCTTCAGTAAATTGTGTAGTTGGTATCTCTGCAACATGAACAGAACAAATGTGGTTTACAGGTTTAGTCTCAGACAAACAAGAAGTGAAATGCAGCAATTAGTCTGCATTAATTGTGTTTCCCAGGGTAATATGATATAGCCTAAAGATCACAACTCCATATTGAAAGCTTTCAACTCTTAATTATTACATAACCAGTGTAAAAGTGGAAGCAAAGTGTATTAGTGACTGCCTGTCATAAAACGAATAAGACATTTAAACAAGCTTAAACAACTGAACATTTGTATGCGTGTATTGTTACAACTCTGGTAGTTGTATGATGCCTCAACTAATAGCTAAAACATTAGCATTGACAATTTACACAAAAGATATGTACTCAGATGTACAACATTTTTATTTTTATCAATTTAAATTTGAAGAGTGAAATTACAAAGTAGCAAGTGAAGCTTTTCCTCTAAAATTGGTGCTGCTTCCTCATGGGCGGATGAAGACTAAACTGAGCAGTTAATCAAGTGATATCAAGTGTTACATCTGACCCACAGTCTCCCCGCCCTAAACCCTGTAAACCAGGTTGTTTGGCTCCGTCCACCAGCACCTGTAAAGCTCACTAATTAACACGTGAGATGTAATTTGTTAATTCGCACAAATCTCAACTCAAAGAATTACATGTTGCGATTTTACAAAGATTATGTGCTGGTCTATTCCTTGGCTGGACACAGATTACTTCCTGGGGTATATTGCCTAGCAACAGTGGGAATGTAATTTGCCACTCCCTCTGACTTCATATACAATAACAATCTTTGTATATTAAATTCATTAACCCATATGCTTTGCTCTACTTATTTTCTCATTGAAAGCTACAAGTTCATTCAGAAAGTGGATGCAGAGGTCAAACTGCTCACTCAAGCCGTGCAGTGTGAAAAGCTCTCCTTCGTGAAAACACATTACAGTAGCCTAGTTAGCGAGAGCTCAACAGCAGCGTTGGTCATGACTGTCATTATCAGAACTGCTTCAGGATCATCATACATCTCTCATGACGAGAGCCGACGTTTTAAAAGATGAATTAATTCAAAGAGCTGAATACCTGACATTTCAACGGAGCAGCTTTTCACTCTCACCAGCTTCCAGTTTGAAGTTACACCATATTTCTGCTTCTAAAGCATGTTTCATCTCATTTTCTTTGAGAGTGTCCATGTGGTTTGAATCCAGCACCAGAGTGTGAGGGTGAACTGTCACAGAAATACACTGAGAGCCATAATCTAGCCACCTGGGCTGTCAGTGTGGACACAGCTCCCTGCTGCTCTGCAGTTTGCTCACTGGTGATCTCATATGTCCGGACCCAGTTAAACACTGTGTTGCCCATTAGACCAAATGGTCCACGCTGGATGTATTTGTTAAATAACTAATATAGACTTAATAGATAATAATGGCCTTTCACACCCTCTACACAGCTTTATATGCAGCTTTCCTCTCTGCACACTCTCACACAGACACACACTCACACACAGCTGAATATTCTCAGGTCCGATATTGAGTTGTAACAAGTCTTTTGAGACCTATCAGCTGCCGTATTTGTGGCTCATCAGAATGCATGTGCCACATCACATTAGTCCCCACGTGTGAACCATGATTTTACTTGGTAATTCTGAAGTGCCTCGCTGCCCATACATATTCATGCCGAGCCTATAAGTGTCAAATTGAGATGTCCTTCCAGTGTCCTTGACAGCGGGTTATTAATATTGAATACCTAAGTCAACATTATAACTAGATGAAGAGATACACAGGTCATCGTCTGCCATGTTCTCCACACCCTCTGTCCTCAAGACTATTGAACAAATGATCAAATTATTTCATGTGTGTGTATGTGTAGCACCGTGTGGGATATTATATGTATTTTACATTAAGTGGTTGAAGGATGCTTAGCTTATTTCTCGTTTTATGGATTTATCAAATGGTCCTGTGTCAAAATACATCAATTACACCTTTACAGATTTAATGAGGTAAATCAAGTACTTTCTGATGCAGGACATCTGTAAAGCGTTTGATACAGAAACTAGGTGATTCTTATTGAGACAAATTTCCCTCTAATTTCACTCATTTCTCATTTAACAGGCTGCAGACTGAGAGCCCACGTGCGCTGACTTAAAAGCTATAAATCCCAGGGTATTACTCTGAACGCCGGCATCTTAACTATTTGAATTCTCCAATCCCTAAATTGGTGTGGCTGTTGTTGCTTGTGGCTGCTTTTAAAACCCTCCTCCTCCATCTCATCCTCCCTCTGCTGCTGCTTCTGCCACTGAGTGGTGAGCAGCCCGGTACCGTAGGTTTGTCTGGCTGCTGTGCTTGATAGGACGCTGGCTGCGGGCATCTCGTCACAGCAGCTGAGGGGAGGTCGCAGAGGTCCTCCTGCTCATGGCGACGCCCAAGGGCCATCAACACAGCAGGGGAGCCCGGGTGCCGGTGAGGTCTCGAACAGCCTTGCGTCGCTTCATGAAAGCCTAATGAAGAGAGGGGGGCTCGGAAACTGTGCTGTTAAAGACGCCCACAATCCTGCAGCACAGGAGCACTCAGAGGATGAACACGGTTGTGCAGGGGAATTCAGAGAAGATGCTACGCTGGGTGATTTTGTGCATTTATTGCCGTTAGAAATGAGAGACACTCGGTCTTCATTAATGATTGTCATGAATAAATAAAATGAAGTGTATACAGCATCCTCTGTGGGATGGGAAACTAAAGGCAGGCACTCGCCTGTGTATGTAAAAACAAAACCATACAGTATTGTGACTGTGCTTTTGGAAAACCGGTCACACAGCTCTAAACGTTAGCAGAAGAAACACAGGAGTCTCACTTCTCATATGTTGCTGTATGGACATACAGCATGAAAGGTTGGAAAAGTGATTACAACCCAAATTAATATTTAAAACCCCAACTCAGAAATGTATGTTTTTTCTAAAAGAATATTTACAGCCTTTTCAAGACTTTTACTTTTTAAGTAGCCCTTGAAGAAATGTACTTTTACCCCGGCAACATTTTTTTCAAAAGATGAATCATCCATTCTAAAATTAAAGTCTTCATATCCGTCAAAGTAAATTATGTAAAAATACACATATACATTCAGTGTGATACAAACTGATATTTCAGTTGGTTTCAGGACAACATAACCTGGGACCAGGAAGATCAAATAAAACAAAGCAGCTTCTGATTGAGTATCTGAAAGAATAATCTGTACAATACAATACAATACAATAAACCAACTACGGTCTGTGGACATAAAATTACAAATCCATCCAGAAAATGTGGTAAAGTAATCTCTGCAGGGTCCTCAGTGTGGACGTCTTTGGTTGAAAGGTCTTTAGGTGCAGGTCGATATGAGCGGTGCAGAGCTGTGTCTCGCCACAGCAGATTAAGATTCAGACCTACCACACACCCCGAAACCAACGTAAAGTGAGATTGTGCCGACCGCCATCGGATCCACTGGAAAACAGTTTTTAGGTAGGAAGCCCGCAAAGAGCAGCACTGGCTCCTATTCAAGAGATTTTCTTCTTCTTGCTCCCTCTCAGCTCACTGTACTGAACCTGCAGGAGACCAGAGAGACAGTCATTTGAACATGAACATTTCTGTTCATTTGTTTTAAATAGTACTGTTAAACAAAACTATCTTCACTCGGGCAGTGTAGGATGATGATGTGGAGTGAACACAACGACAACACTCTGTTATAAACAGAACCATCAGTGGAGAGACCGCAGAGAGTCACACAGAGACCCAAGGGCATCGGGGAAGGAAAGAGGACACAAAAAGGGGTCAAACCGCTTAGAGAGAAAAAGAGAGAGAGAGGGACAGAAACAGAGAGAGAGAGGGAGAGGATGGTGTGTAAAAACAGAGGGAACACAGTGGAGAGTGAGATTTAAGGAAAAAATAAGAGGTCAGCAAAGCAGAACGCGGGGAAGGAGAGATTTCCTTTGAATGGTTCATATTTTAAAATGAGGTCTGTGTGTAAGTTCCTGTCACCTTGATGATGACTTTTGTGTTTGGAAACCTTAACTATTTAAAATAATGTAAATTACCAATTAACTTTATGAAGTTAATTGAGCTCTTTTTGATGTGCGGTGGAGGAGACGCAGCAGCAGTACGGGGCTGACAGTTTGCTCGTGCTCAGTTCAAACAGGAGACACCAGGAGCTGCGTCTCCCGTCTCATCCTGGGAACAGCGGCAGACCTCCACCACATCGTGACCAAAACACAACAAAAATTATAAAGGGCTACGTAATTATACAGATGAAGCTAATTATACAGAAAAGAGCGAAGAATGCCTGGGAGTTGTTCTAGTGAAATGCAAAGCTAGCGGGCTCTGGGATTTTGGGCTTCCTGGCCGGCTGATCCAGTGGGGCTTACCTTCTGCACATCTGAAGGCACCCTCGCCAGGAAATCAAGCACCTCATTGTTGTCGATGCTGTACGGGTTCCGTAATTTCTTGGTGAATTTATTGATACCTAAAACAGAAATTCACACCAACATATCATTAACAGTAGTCTCTTGTAACTGCGCTCTTTGTTTCCACACAAACAAAAACCTGCAGAGGAGGCTCACACTGTCCAAGAAATATTACTACGAGTACAACACAGTGTGTGTTGTCTACTTTTTTTACTCTTTTTTTTTTAACAACATAACACGCTCTGCACCTCGGCCAAATTTTTCAGAAAGCCATTTTTTCATTATCATAAGCAGCCAATAGCACAGAGATAAAGGAGATAAAGTGACAGACACCAGAAAACAGAGGGCAAATAATCCTGTGACCTTTTAAATCCAATGTATCAAAAAACAAGTGAGAAATCACAAAAAAATAAGGAGAGAGATGGGAGGCAGCAAAGTACAGTTTGTGGAGTGGGGGTGGGGGTTAGGGGTATGATGGGGTGCAGACAGACGACAGAACAGCGCTCAACACTCACCCCATATTAAAACTATGTAGCGCACAGGGATGTAGTATGTGAGGATCGCTGCGATGACAAAGACCAGCAGAGCCAGGCCTGACAGGAACGGCACAGACCAGTTGAACGTGCTGACAAATTAAGATCAGACACATGAGCATGTGTCAGCACAGGACGAGCAGATTAAATAATTAAATGTAACCACAATAATATAGTCACTTTTTCTTTTTTTAAAAGGATAATTACAGTACAGGACAATTAATATGATAAAATATTCAGTATGTATTCACACAATCCCTTTTATAATGTGGCCACGAACATTAATGATCCCTAAAGCTGAAATAAAACTAAATATTAAAACGTTTCAGAGCATAAATCTTTGATGAATCTTTAATTCTTACTTTTTAATCCTCTCCCCAAAAGAAGCAATCTCATCCAGCAGGTTTTGAACCATGACGACAGTTTCTTGAACCATGTGGATTTTCTCCATCAGCCCTCTCCTCTCAGACTCCTGCAACAGCAAACAACACAGACAGACAGAGTAGCTGCTTAGAAGAAGTTCACACACTGTCTGTGACTTCCACGGGTTTCTTCACAGTTCATGTTTTCTGTTCTGTCTGCTAGGTACAGGCAGGAAAAGTTATTCAGGGGTAGGGGTACAACAGTTTGAGACTGAGAGAGAAAACTAAACTAACACATAAACTCATGCGTTTTATAAAAAGTAATGAATGGTAGCAGTATAAACTGTCATGTATACATTTTTCAGGAAATTTCAAATTTAAATATCTTTATAAATAAAAATGACTGCAGCCAGAATTCATCTCGTCAGTAACTGACATGCAGCCTGTTAACTCTTACTCTTCATCTCCCCGGTGGAATAAAAATGAAAATATTGTTTTTACACTGTACTGTCACACAGTCATTCAAACAAACAAAAAACTATATTTTATTAGATCCAATATAAATTTAATGATGTTGTAATAAAAACTGAGGTAAAACTGAGTAATGCTGATAGAAGATTCCTTGATTCCTTAATAGGCTTGAGAAGTTTTAGATAATAAATGTAACATTTAATTATTTCTTTTCTCTTTTCTTTTTAATCAGTCTTAGGACAATGCAATTTCATTTCTTAAACATCTTGATTTAGTTGGTTTGTAGCCAAAAAGGACAAACAGAGAGGGGCATTTTTTTTTAATGAGATACTTTGTCAGCGTCATAATAAACTAGCTGAGACTGTGCATCTCTGTCACATCAAAACTGACTGTTGAGACATTCAAGTCCAAAGGTTGGGTCCCCTGGACACTTCATAATAAAAGCCATCCAAGTTGCTCTGAGAGAGAGAGACCACAAAAACAAAACAGACCCAGTCAGTGCCGCTCGGGATAAGAGTGTCTGCAAAATGTGAATGTAAAGGCAGATACTTTGAAAGCAAGTTTGAAACATGTCTTTTTGAAGTGAAGGCTCTTCAGAACAGAACAGGACTGGACTTCACATTATGAAAGAGAAGAGGTACCGTTCTCAGGCTAGACCAGATCCCAGGAGGGAAGGACAGCTTTAAAGTAAACAGAGAGGAGCAGATTCTCTGGAGATCTCTGCCGTGAGAGCCAGACTTCAGACAGAGACACGGCCACATGTCCACATCAAACACAGAGGAGGGTTACAGGACTAAAGAAGAGGGGTTGGTGGGCTGGCAGTGGTGGTTATTGAAGGAGTGTTTACTGGCCAAGGCTATGCTCTTTGTCATCATGTGATCTCTGTGATATATGTTTGCTTCTGCAAGGAAGCACTGAGTGATTGCTGGCTCACTGCCATTAAGACTTTGGGGATGAGCCTGGGAAAAGAGCTGCAGAGGGGATCAAACCTGGGATGTCCCGCGTGCACAGTGGCTATCAGGCTAAAAAAAACACATGTAAGACAATTTAGCTTCACCTCAGTCAAATATCCATCACTGCACTGAAACACTTGAGCCATTTAAGGGTCATGTTCCCACTGGAACCAGTATGAGAACCACTTTACATGGGGCCGATGCAGGCCATTCAAAACGTCTACAATAAACTGCTGTCATTCTCAAGGAATATTTCATGGCTTAAAAGCATTGTAACACTTTCAACACAAACTTTTAAAATGAGCGTTGAAAGAGCATGTCTAAGAACTGTCATTAGTCCCATATTGATGGTATTATATGGTGTGTTAAGCGCAGGGACTTTCCCAAATGCAGCAGAACCTTTTTCCCCGCCCCTCTATTTGCATATGAATGTGTTGTGACATGTGGAAATGTCTTCATTAAGCCAAAATGTCTTTTGGTAATCACAAGTTTACAAAGAAATACAGCTAGTTGTTTGGCAGGAATCAAAATACATCAGAAGATTTGGCGCCGAATAAAGAGCTTAACAACATGCAACCAAAGATCATCGGCAGATACCTTTGTCAACATGAAACTAAATAAATAAAGCTAAATTCTCTCCTTTTCAGCAGCATTCAGAAATACAAAGTCAACAAAGAAGTGGGAAAGTAAACAGCCAGCACACGTACACACCTTCTCATCTTCATCCTCCTCATCCCCCAGATCCATACTGTCCTGAAAAAGATAGGTGATGGAGAGGTGAGTGATTTTTAACATCTATTACATGCTTCATTTTGAGACACTCAGAGATTTTCTGTCACTTTTGTTTTGTCTGGTTTAAAGTGGGTGGGAGTGAATTCAAATCTAACACCTGTGACATTGTTTGCTTGTTAACCCACACAGTCTGCGAACTAGTGTTGAGCACATAAGTGATAGTATAATATAATATAATATAATATAATGTAATGTAATATAATATAACATTCATAATTGTTTTATGTAAATGGAACATGTGCAGTGTGTGTGACTATTTTTCACTCTTATTTTCTGACATTTCACAGTATGAACTAATCAATTGTCAACAGATTTAATGATGCTTAAATAATAATTAGTAAAAGCCCTGCCTAATTATAAATCAGTGCATATTTCACTGATTTCACATCATGATAACACTTGAACATTGCTCTGTGTATATAATTTGCTATAACCTATAGTGTGTGCTGAGCTACTATTACTGTGTACAGTAAATACAGCTGCTGGTCTACATGGGCTACAGACGGGATTCAACATCCAACAGTAAGGAAAAAGTGATAAATTCTGACTTTTTCAGAGCAGAGCACTAAAATGTTTTCTTATTGACTGGTCGCAACAAGAACCAGGCAATGGACCTATTACGGTGAAGAGGCAGGGTCAGGTAACTAGACTACAAAGAAGGAAGCAGTGTTAATAAAGGACAAGCTCTGCAAATTAGCTTAGGCTATAATGATATACTGCATTAGTCTTTTCAGCGCGTTTTCTATGCTTATGGTTTATGTGTTATTTCATTATAATAGGCTATGTAGAAAAGTGCAGCTGGTTGCTATGGAAATTGTGAATGGAAAATGAACTAGACTTATACCGTATAGTCAGCTTTTAATTAGGAGAACAAAACACGGCTGAGATAGTTATTTTTCCATAAAGGAGTACAAACAGGAGCCTGCAGTGTCCCTGGGCTGAAGGAGAACAAGATGGAAGAGCTTGACGGACTTGACTCACCACGTCTTGGCTGACCCGACCAGAGCAGATCCAAAGGTAGTTCCTCAAGATGAGCAGAACCAGCAGAACGGGCAGCATGTAAAACTCCCAGAACCACACCGTCACCACGAACACCTGCAGGCAGGAGGCCACACGAGTCAGATATCAAGCACCAGGACGACAGGAGTACAAAACAAACTGCTCTTCATTAAGACACATTCAAAGACATTTTCAATAGATCCTGAATCCCTGCTAGCTAAAGGTCGTTCCAATCTGCTATTGATCACATAAGCACAGATCAAGCTGATGAGTGCTTTGGGGCCACTATAAAAGCCTGGCGTCCTACGTATAGTTATCCTGCATACGCTGTGCAGTGTGGCCACTCTGCTCAGCAGGACGGTCTCTCCCTCCACTTCCTGGATATACCCTGACATTAACCACATAAGTCTAATTGCTCTGCCTCTCTCATCTTGTGTACATTAAAGCTGACCGCACACGGGGGGGGCTGGGGGCCAGTGTGTGAATATGTCTTTTAAATAATGGCCATAATGGCACTTGTGATGCACATTCCACCTGTGTGTCTGCGGCTCAGGTAAAATGGATGAGAGGATAAAGAAATATGGCTTGTGATGTCTGGATCACACAGCAAAATGGAACTATAAAATAATCCTGTAAGAGCGGCCGCACCGGCCAAACTGGCAGCCAGCCAAAAGGCGTGGGGAACGGTTTACAGGTTTTTAAATGCTAATAAAAATAGAAGTGAACATCTGGTAAAGACATCACTCTCCTCTGAGGCACCAACTGGCATAAAAGATGAGCCCCCCACCCCCCTCCTCCCTCCCTCCCTCCTCCCTCCTCCCTCCTCTCCGCCTCCGCCTCCACCACCACTACCACCATCAGCTTTAATGTGCAAAAAGCCAAGCACGCTCTTGTCTCTGTTATCACAAGCCAAAACAGGGCCTGGGAGAGGAGATGAAACCAGTTCCTCACTGAAAGGGTTATGTTTTATTAGTGAGGACTTTGTAATGAGTGGGAGAGCCGGGACAAGGGGAAAGCCAAGTCACGCTTTGGTGGAAATGTATACTCAAGCCCATAAAGATTGTGATAACTGCAGCCCATTTCAGCTTGAGAGGCATTACACCGTCTTCGACAGCAAAAAGGGATCTGGACGTACAATCCAGATTAGAGGAAATAAAAAATATGAAAGGCTACCTAATGTTGGGAGAGCTACCGAACTGGAGAGTAGTACATTTCCAGAACGCAGCAGGCTTTCCACACTAATGCTTAGGGGGAAGGGTTTGCATTGCACAGGGGTAATCCAAGAACACAGAATCATCACTAAGACCACTCACTGGTGTAAAGCCACAACAACTAACCTTTCCTGAAAAACCTCAGGTGAAAATTATAGCACAATTTCTAAATGCTAAAATATATTGTAGCAGTAGAACAAAGGGAGAGGATACAGTCAGTGAAAAGTGCTATCTAGTAACAGTCTGCAAAGATTAACGTGCTTATCAATTTTGGATGAAAATTGCTGTTATGCTGCAAATGTGACCAGTGAGTAGTTTGTGTTCTGTCCAAAACTTGATATTTCAGGAGGTGTTGTCTGCTTTTTTTTTTTTGCAATCACAGATAGTGAAAAACATACCAGGAGCCTCCTTTGCAGGACTAGCAGGGGACAGAAAAGTTGCTGCATATGAAACCTTGGGAACACTTTATAATAAGTACACACTATTAAACATTAGTTAAGATTTAAATACTGAATTTATAATTCATACCACATGAATACTCATTAGTGTGTAGTTTATAAACAGAGTTAAAAATGTTTTACTCATCATTGATTAGCACTAACTTTATAAACTACATAGTAATGAGTATTCATGCGTTATATATGAAGAATTCAGTATTTATTAATGCTTAACTAGTGCTTAATAGTGTGTACTTATTATAAAGTGTTACCAAACCTTGTCTTAGAAGATGTACCTCATGGTATGTTGCTGAAGTGGGGCATACACTTTTCTTTTATGAAGTGAAAGGATGAGGTGGGAGCACACTGGTGACACTGGCTTCCATGTGGGCGTTACGCTTTGGCCTTTACTTTGTATTTTGGATGACCGCTGTGTTTGGTGTAAGTCAGACTGGAAAACTGGGGTCATGCTATAAAGAAATTGATATTTCAAAAATAAAAACAGCAAAACCCACCACCTTTCTTTACTAAACTGCGTGATCAGTTATATAATTATACTGCCATGACTCATGCTTCTTGCCACGATAACCCGTACCTACTAAGATACACTATGAGATATTGACTGAATCTCTTTGCACGAAGGTGTCCCATCATCGGCAGGTGTTGCAGGTAGCTGGTTGCCGTTTCCCGTCATGTAAACTGAAGCTTTGATTCATTACTCTTATGTGGCGGCATTAAACCAGGCATTTATTTCTTCTCACTGAGGCTTGAAAAGACAGGGAGCATTAGTGTGAAAACACGAGTACAGATGGTACTGTCTTTCAAACACTGAGCTGCAGTGGGCGAATGTGTGTGTACATCGTGTGCTTGTTCATGCTTGTATGATTCTACCTTAGTGTGTGTGTATCTGAGCTGTTAGGAAAAACCACAATATCATCCCCAATAATTAACACTAGTTATAAAGAGAGAGAGAGAGGATTGGATATTCTTCAGAATAACCTGGCATAAGAATCTATTGTGAGTGCCTGTACATTAACTGGGCTTTAAATATTTAATGTAAGCAGTTTCTATATACGCAGTTTCTGGTTAGAGCACGCTGACCTCAATGCCCCCACTCTAAATCCTAAATCCTAAATGACAAAGCTAAATGCATGAGTAAAAGCTAAAACCCAGACTGTGGCTTGTGTTCAGATAACAGGTCTGTTGTGCAGCTCCCATTTTTCACAGCAAATTGAACAAACTGTTCTATTGGCTGGCGTACAGTATCTTTTCACCAACCTCTGAAGGAAGTATTTAGATGCTAAGAAAAGCTTTAGTGCCATCTACAGGATGTTGGCTTTAAAAACAAAAAGAACTCCCCATGACCTTGATTGCCTACATCATTAATGCACAACTTGGCGCATGCTGTATCACTGGAGTCAGATTTGGAAGATAATAATGTCAACAAGATCAAAACCATCTTCACTTTGCACTTTCAAAAGACGAAGGCGAAAGGCCTCTGCTGTGTTTCTGTCTTAACAGTTGCTTAACACTTGTATTGAACAATGGCAGGATGGAGAATCAGTCTTATCTCTGAAGAGCCTTTTAATTGGACTTCTGTCGGCATAATGGGGTCTAAATCAAACCGAGCACAGATTGGACAGAGGGTTAATGAGTTGTCAGGGAAGTAGAACAAAAATAGACTCTATCTTGACTCCGCTGGGACTCTACTCTCTCCAGCTGAGGTTTAACTGTGCATCCGCGACACATGCAACGCTGAAAGCGTCCACTCCAGCACACAGCCGTGGCCAAGCCAGCAATTCTGCTGAGCCCAACACCGCATTGATTAAGATTCTCGCTGGGAGAGTTCAAGTAGGGGTTGGCGAGACTGCAGTTGTCTTCCGCAGCCTTAGAGGGAAAACAGAGGGAAATGCAGATAGTGTGTTGATAAGCAGTTAAAGCACTTCACCAGGAAGGCTAGCAGGCTCCTCTGAACACTCTCCCACTGGAAGCAGCTTTTGATGTACTGCAGAGTCGACATGATAGCCCTGTACAGCGTCTGAACACGCATCACGTTCCTGGCCAGAGCCTGAAAGATAGAATTATAGATGTGAACAATTGATAACATTACACCAGCCATGTTTGAAATATGAATAATAATAATAATAATTCACTTAATAATGTTTACATTCTGTCCATGCCAAACATAAAACTTCCAGCCAGTCAGTCGAACAGTGAGAGTAGCTGGTATGTTTTGGCATGAGCCAGTGTGGAGAGGGGGGCAAGAAAAATCTGACCTGATTTTGTCAACCAAGATTTTCAACATTTAAACAAACTGAAAACCTGCACGGCACAGCCCCAGTCCTCCAAGTGTAAGCCAATTTTGGCTTTGGTGAACAATCCATTGTCTCACAACAATGAGTCTTTGTGCAGAGTACAGACAGTCAGGCACCTTGTGTCACACCCTGTCTTGCAGACTGTATATCAAACTAATGTTGTAGAACAGCGGACGAGAACTGAGTCACAGTTGGGGTCAATTAAAAGAATTAAAAGCTCAATTCACCTAATTCAGGCAAAGGGCAGTTTTGCTTTAGGATCAGGTGTTTTTTAAAGAGAAAAATCAAGGTAAAAGGTTTTTTGTTAGAAATAATTGATAGGAATATCAGTTCTAACTCTCACTCTGCCGAAACTCTTAGAAAAAAGAAAAGATAAATGTATTATTCAAGCATTACATGTGCAGTGACCTCTGACCCCTACCCTCCATACAGTTAGTTCCCTCTGATGTTTAATCCCATGGAGTCTGCATCTGCAATTACCCATTGTTTTCTTCAGTGAATAATATGCGCTTTACTTTTTCAGTCAGCTGTTTGGTTTCTAAGATGGTAAAAAAAAATTGGTTTCACAAATTTAATAAAATCTACAATGGATTAAATAACAAAAAGATTTTCCATTACAAATCAGTCACATTACATGCAGAAATGTTCAGACGCTGGTGACGCAGGTGCATTTATCCTTGAAAACTAATGACAACAGTAATCAAAATATGGAAATAGTTGCTGTTTAGTTTTCTGTCAGTCTGATCTAATGAAGTGACATTTAGCATTTAACCAAGTGTGCACTGCTCTGGATAAGCAAACTAAATATATATTTTTAAAGGCTAAATGAATGTTGTATTTGTTACAGAGACTGCAAACTAATTCCTCAACCCTGGATTAGAATTTTAATATCAGAACTGTGACAAACCTTTTTGGAAAATTTGGGATTATCCTCGATGAATCCTCTCTCTTTGGGCTGGAAGGTTCTCATACTTGCTCTGACCTGATAAAAAAGTCAAGACGCAATGACAAGCCGACAGAATCAGGCCCATATTCCATATCCATCACAGCCTCATGTCCTCATTGCAGGATGAACTTTTACTCACAGGGTTAAAAATAACCTCCAGCTCCAGAGTGATGCTCCCCTTTGACAGTCCACCTAAGTCCTCTTTCTTCAGCGGAAAGGCGATCTGTTGTCCCCTGCGGATCTGCAGGACAGAAAGGGCATCAGGTGCTGAACTCAGCCATGAGCCTGACTATCAGTCATGCCAGATTACATCTTAGCAAGTCTTCAACCCACTGGAGTGTTATCGCCCTCTTCACTTTAATTTAGACGCAGAGTGTAAATAGATTAGTCTATTGTGTGCATGACGGACTCTGTGTTTACCGAGAGCAGGGGAATGGCAACCTTTCCCAGGAAGTCTGGCGCCTTGTCTCCATCCTCATCAAAGATGGTCACCACCAGAACATCATGAATGTCTTTGACAGGGCTGTGGAGACAAACAAGGAGGGTCAGGTTGCACCACTGATACAACATGAAGTACACATGTGGTTCAGACTGCATGCATCATGTGGCATTAACGGTAAAAGGTGGTTGGAGAGAGAAAGTGGGACTGACAATGTGAAGACTTTATTCCAGTCTGGGTAGAGGGTCTTATAGATGGTGTGGGTCTGAAGTCTGTCGTTCCCCAGTTCCAGCACACAGAAAGGGTCACTCTTGCCTACACAACACAGCACACAACACTTTCACTCTGGATGTCTGCCATTCATTTTACTGTAACATCAGAATGAAGAGAGACCTTGAATCCGGATGTGTGACGTACCGTTTAAATCAGCAGCCAAAAGATCTGTAGCTTTGACAACCTTAACTTGAAGAAAACCAACATCCCGGAGGTTTTTCAGGGATCTTTTCCAGCACTGTGGGGATAGTGAGCAGGTGAGAAGCTGCATGAGAGCTCAACGAAATTACATAAATATTTTAATAATAATTTTAAACAGAATCATCTTCAAATCTAGATTTGAAACACAACAAAGAGAGGGAGAGACTATCATGTAATATGTGTCAGATTTTCTTTTCATTCAAGTGCATAAATATGCTCTGTGTCCAAATTTTAAAACATAATCGAAAACCAAAACTGGATTCAGACCTAAGCTCCACCATTACTTTCAGAAAACACTGCACACTAGGAGACTAATATATCTACAGTTTAGACGGATATAGGCTGTGTATGTAGAATTTCCCTAATAAATTTGTGGCGGTGATCAATAAGTATTTGTGATCCAGGTTTGAGGATATCATCACTATAGGGCCATGCTTTTGCAAGTTAGAGCATGCTGCTTGATGGTCCTTCGAGAAAATACTATCTAATGGCATCAAGGGTGAATTTGAACAATATGTTCTTAAGACTGTCAGAGCCTGTAATTGTACTGATACATCAAAATGTAACTTTTGGCAGTTTCAAGCTGCTGAGGGATCATTTTCAAACCTTCCTGGTATCAACAGAAATCGGGGTACAATGGAATATAACAGCTAAAAATTATAAGGCATTCTACAATTTGGGTTAGGGTTAGGGTTGTTGTTGTAATGTAAGGTATGTTGCATTTTTAATATATTGCGTAAAAACTGATAACATCTGATAGCAAGGGTTCATTGGCGGGGTTTTCCCAACTATACTACAGTATTAAATTATATTTTACCAGAGGGAATTAGGATGCATAATGACAACAAGACATATTCATGTATTCAGTCTCGGAGCCTCTCTTTTCCCTTGACGCCAAGCTGCAACACTCCCTGTTACACTTACAAAATAATTTTTTGAACTTACAGTACCACCTCACTGAAGTTCAAACCATGATGAAAAAAAAAAAGAAAAAAAAAAGCCTGTAGCTCTTCATGAACAGAGCAGAAAAATTACAGGCTCTCAGACAGATACTGCCATCTCTTGGCCCTTCAACAAAGAACACAGAAAGTGCCCTCTTCACACCGATTCACAATGTGAGCCCCTTTTTGCCAATATCCACTCCATATAGAGAGATTTAAACCATCAAACATGAAGGATGAAAAGCATAATGGCCTTGTGCTCGACTTGACCCAGAAAATCTGGGACGACACCAGACTGTCTTGGTGTCACTTCTTGAATTTATATCCTGAAACTGAGTTAAACATTTAACTTGAAAGTAACAGATGGATGGATGTTTTGTTGTTGCCTTGTGTTAATATACATGTATGGGGGTCGGGGGAAAAAAGAGGATGCATCTGTATTTCACTCAGTATCATGGGGCTGATGTCGATCAACTGACAGAAGTGTCAATTGTCAATTGACACTTCTACTGGGACATGTGAGGAGCGGAGTGATGCAGCTACAGTGCAGTTACAGACAGATGACAGACACACAGCACGGAAACACTGACGTAGTTGTCCAGCTGGTTCTGTCGTTCGTGAGGTTCGTCCAGAGGCGCAGCACACAGGTCGGAGATGGAGACGCCGCTGCACGCGTTCAGTGTGAGGAGGAAAACTAAGCATCCTCGCCCGTGATCCAAGGATTTTGTGAAGAGCTGCCTCTCGTTGAAAGGGACTTGAGATAGGTCCACTTCACACCTGCACACACAAACAGCAGAATTTCATTTGGACACACAGACGTATACAACATACAACATTCAGTACAAAGGAAATGCACAGATGTCTTGTGTGCACTTGGCTGTGTGAAACTGTTGGCATGGTGAATGGTCACATAGTTGGTGTTGACATTGACATACATCTGTCAGACTCCATACAGTACACCGTTTACTTTATACTACACAAACTAACACATCCGAGGGCTGAAGAGACTCACGATCCCAAACACTCCTCACTCCTTCGTCCTTCCTTGGACCAGAGCTCCGCCTCAAGGATTTCTGGAGTGTCGATGAACTGGTTAAAAGTGAACCTCTCTCTCCACTGAGGGTTGGCCACTTTGCAGTGATTCTGAATGAGGAAGAACATGAACCGTTACAAATACTTCCCATTCTTCTATGTCCACATTGATCAATGATAGTAACCATTCCAATTCAGCTAAGAGAGTGTAGTTGTCTAGATTTACAGCCACAGCTACTATTTATACAATATGGGTGGGTGGCCATACATCCACATTTTTCAACAGAGTACTGTAGTGTGTGTGTGAATGTTTTGTTATCTAGCAGCATTAAAGTCCCACTGCACTTCAAAGTAAAATAAATAATTGCTGTTACTTTGAAACTGAACACGGAGAAAGAAAAGGAGCAATGCTGCTCATTAGCATGCAGCTTGAATGTGTAATGGATGATATTGCAAGATAACTGAACAGCAGGATAATCATCAATGACAGTTGTCACAGAGCCTGCAGCACAAGAAAGTGAGCATCCCTGCCAGACAACATCCCAGCTGCCTGGATGAGCAGCAGCGAGAGCCTGGGCCTTTTATGCTACACATTTAAAGTCTGCTTTATATCTCTCCTTGGCCCTGTTGCTGTTCTTTTTCCCAGGACGTGGCGTTTACGTAATGTGCGTTCACAGAAAGATTATAAAGGTCACAAGGCCGTCACATTTGCACTTTTGAAACAGATGGACTGTTGACATAATTACTTAACACTCTGGCATGAGCTGATGAGAAAACAAAAATACAATAGAGTATATGAATGCACTGCATGAGCCACCTTTCAGTGAATGGCAGTTATATTATATTATCATCTACATGGTTATAATCTTTAATCTTTATAATCTTTCTTGTTTGTTATTGCAGATGAGGCTCTCAATTACCCAGAATGAGTTGGATCATCAAATATGAGCATTCAATGCCAGAAAACTAATAATTACATGCAAATTACTAAGTAAATTACAGCCAATATTGAAGAAAGCTTGAGAAAACTGTAGATTTAGAGGAAACAGGAAAAGGAAGATGGATTCAAGTAGTGATGAGTTCAGAACCAGGGGAGAAGGAGGACGGAGAAAAGGGAGGGGAGTGTGAGACAAAGAAAATGGTAGAAACAAGGAAACGTTGAGAGGGCTTAGGAATAACAAGGACAATTCAAGAGGAAGGGGAGGAGGGCTGGAGGAGACGAAAAGCATTATTCCTCCAGTACCTTGCTTTTGTATCTCTGCTCGCCCAGTCTGAAGCGAACAAAGAGCTGACCACCCTGAGTGTCCAGCGGCAGCTCCCGACCCTCAACCAGAGTCACTGACACAACAGAAGTCCACAGCTGACTCTTCCTCAGTGTTTCTGACAGACGGAAGCTCTGAGGGGACGATCCTGCCTGCACAATACGAGTGGAAAGGGATTCAAAAAAGCAGACATAATGAATCTAATTCACTTTCACATTCTGCCTGGTTATGTTGTTTCTATTTAACACTGCACACATGCATGAGGCAGGGACAGAAGGGAACCAAACAAAAACACAACCACCTACGCTATTATAAGTCTTAAATTAGATGGTTTCTTCCTCAAGATCTGGACTCTGGACATCACAATCAGCACCCTTCCAAGATGGCCACTTATCAATGCAAAGCCGAATGAGACGGCATTATCTCTTTTCTCCGGTGGAAAATTAACTGATCCTTCATTTCACTGAGAGATTAGTTAAAGCTAGCAGTGTAGAGCAGCATCTCATCTCTCTCTCTTTCTCATTTACACCATATAGTAGGGACTCAAGCCATATACTGAGATAATTAGCTGAGCCTAAATGAAGACACAGTGCTGTAGGGAGATAAATTTAACCCAGATTTAATTAACACAGATCAAGCTGACACTGCTGTCTTGTCTGTCTCTGTTCTGCCTTATGCATAAGCAGAAAATCATGTTACCATAAAAATGCAGCTCTAAACTGGACAGAGTACAGTAAGTATCTGTTGTAACAGAGGAAACATGCATGCAGTGAACACTTTATTAGGTACACCTGTTTAGCAATGCAAATACAGAATCACAAGGCTGCAGCAGAATCTGTAAATGGACAAGGGCGATGTGCTGGACTGCTGCATGACAGAGAATGATGTGATGAGCAAAAAAGCAAGCAGCTGCTCTGTGGGACATACTGTCTCATCAAGTCGGAGCACAATCATCACAATCATCTACACTAAAGGGCCTTCAATATTCTCTCTCTCTCTCTCATATAGATTTTTGTTATTGTCAAAATCCCACAAGCAACAATACATTAGTCCATCACTGAATCCTTACTAGTGTCCCCACCCTGTCTGTGTTTGTCTCTCCATCCCAAGTCTTAAATCTTTAAAAATAATTCACAAATATATTTTTAAAAGCAACACTATGGAACCTTTGTGCATAAATAATATATTCTTCTCCATCTTATAAATAAATACTTGAACTCATCCACAATAAATACTTGAACTCATCCACAATAAATACTTGAACTCATCACTTACTATATTCAATACATTTAATATAAAAGGTGGCTTGGTGATGACAAACTTGAGACAGTAAGTTCATTTGGCTCATATTGGAAAGTATGTTTGCTGACTTTGTGTGTTCATGCTTCTCTTACATTACGTTTTTGCTTTCACTGCCATCCCACTTTAATTATACATACACACAGTATCTAGGGTGGAGGGTGTAGGAGAGACAGTGATCATGTGTTTGTAGATTTTGAAAAATAATGTAGCCAGAGGCACTGTGGAGACTGATACACCAATCATTTGATGCACAGCTAAATGGATGAATAAACTGTTGTTTTTTTGTCTTTTCATAGGATTTGATCACAATAACAAACATATCGATATGACTCAACAGGAAGTTCACAAGTACATAAACAGCTGAGTTCTGCAATGGTTGTGTAAAAGAGAGACTCCAAACACCAAACACAATGAGATGTGTAAACTTGCTGTCCAGCAATAGGCACGTAAAATGTTGTTGAGTCCTAATGTTTAATGTTCAAGAATCTATTAGGGCATTTACATTCATCAGAGTCAATTTGCCACAGATGAAACAATGGTGTCTTTGTTTTTAAAAATGTGGTGATTTGCTGCCCTCTTGTGCAAAGACACAGGCTACTGCCAAAATAAACAGAAAACAGCAACAGGGATTGTCTGAATAAAATGTTACTCAGGCATAAGACATCAGATCAGCTGCTGTGCACGTTGTGGGATTATCTAATCAGTCTGAGCTGTATCAGAATCCAAACACTGAGCACGATAGTGGAAGTGGACACTCTGTGTTAGTCTTTCGACTATACTGTATACACTGTAGTGTTTGTTTTTTACTCTTGATGCAGTGAAGTCTCTCGTTAACATTTAGCACAAAGCTGACCATAGTAAATGTTACTTAATGTCTGTCCAATGTTTTCCCTCCATGGTTTCTTACCCTAATACTTCGTTTTCGTTTTTGGGCCCACCACTGCCGACAGGAGCATGCATGTTAGGTGCAAAACAAAAACACTTTGGTTAGTAAGACATACACAGGAACCTAAAAGGAAAGACAAGCATGCAATGAACATAATGCATATGAACCCTTGCTGCTGCAAGCAAACATGCAGTTAATATATGGAAGCTTGCCATACTTGGCCTTTTTTGCTGTCACCCCTGAGTGACAGACTCATGTCCACCAACACAATGCCCATGTCCTCCTCCAGGCTGTTTGGGTCATCCAAGGGCAAAGACAGCTCATTGACTCTGGAGGAAAAACACAACACAATTTGAGCTTCAGTTCAATTCAAATAGATCTATACATTAGACATGGGGGTGGAAAAGAGAGAGTGCTATGCAGCTGAACTGGTGCACAAGTGGGTTATCTGGTTGATGTGGGTTGTGGAGGCATGCAAGTAATTTTGAAAAACAAGCACCAAGTTACCAATTTATTATGGAGGTGCACCTCTACAGTTTAATGCAATACAACAGCAGTACATTTCCAGTTTTGTTGACAGCAACAGAGAGGTGGCTGTAGTCAGTCATGTTCTTGTTTTGTGTCCAGGTTTATTGCAGAGTTGAAACAACATTTACGTGTCAGTGTCAACACAATCCACAAAATAAGTAAAACATGGATTGTAAATCTAAATATGGTATGTTGCAACATCAAGTACCACAATAAGCACTTTCTACATAGTGTACGCTAAAAGTAGACAAAACACTCATCAGCAGTAAAGACAACTGATATTTTAGTTCACAACAGATAAAGATAAGATAAAATGAACCTGAGTGCCAAAGCAGAAAAACACATTTCCACTAAATTAATCCATTGCTGTTTTTTCCTAATTCTTAATTTTTGTGTGTGGATTTTACATCTTTAGGTTCAAGTAACAATTCTAACCTTCACTTTAAATATCGACCGTCTGTAGAAAGGTGTCAGCAGGTACAGTACACAATGTGGGTGTTTTAAGGGGTAACGAACCAAAGGAGCTGGGAGGCCCTGGTTGGGTACATGTTGATTAAACTGTGAAATTCAACTTCACAGTTCATAGTTGAGGGAGAAACATTCCTTCTAGTGATTCTTTTCACCTTTCACCTTGACTGCTGATACTCCAGTTATTATTGTAGTTTGTAGCTGGTTATGGTTAATTACTATATCATTACACGCATAAATATGAGTCAGTGCATGAACAAGAAACTGCAGTAAATTTAGACAGGATTATTTGAACAGCAGCATTACCCCATTACCTTTAATACATATAATGGCCACAAAACAAAACATTTAATAGGTCCTACAAAAACTTATGTTATGAGAAAAAATTTTTTTTTTTCCAATATCTACTTTTAAACTCTGAAATATAGGCTTATAAGCTCATACACTTTCAGTGCACAGTTCATGTTAAGCCATCATGCTCACTGAGCTACTCACTTGTCAATGTTCAGATCACTGAGGTTGACAACAGCAGAGCCCATAAAGTCATCTGTCGTCAGGTCACGGTCGTATACCTGTGTCATGTCAAAAAACAAGAGAGCAACATGGAGACAATTACTGTAACAGTGAGTGGCTGAAAGGACAACCACTGTCTGTGCGGTTTATTACTGTCAGTGAAGGCAGAGCCCGACCAGGCGTCAATTTTTACAACTCTACAACACAGACCACCATTGTAAATGAAATCCTGCACAGCTGAAACATGCACTAACACATGTTTGAAGGTTGGGCATGTGTAAGTACAGCTGACCAGAGGTGAAGTACTGTAGTGGAAAATCTTTTGGGAGGAGAAGAGCTGAATAAAACATTTAGTTCATGTGTAGACACTAAACAAATTCTGCTGTGTGTTTAAAACACCAGCTTCCAGTTACAGTAGGCTCGTTCTTGTTTGGCAATTTAAACTTCCATTGTTCCAGCTCAGGTGCAAACACAGAAAGTCCCCTGAGCACTGTGAAACGTCTGATAAATTCCAATCAACAAATTCAACATGTCTTACTACGCTGACACTACATTAACAGGCTCATTTATTATCAAATAAATAATACATTTCTCTAACAGAATAATGACTTGTGATGACAATACCTTGATGTACAGTTTCTGATTCAGATCCTTCACAGGCAGAGAGAAGGTCTCGTTCCATGTGGGATTCAGGTTTTTATAAACCACTTTGCTTTTGTAGAATGTTTTGCCGTCCAATTTGAATTTCACATATGGGTCACTGGTACCTGAAAAATGATACATAAACATGAAACGGTGCATTTTAGATTATTTAACCGATACTTGTTAGCACCGGCACCTCACTAGGACACATGGATGCTGATGGAGAGAGTTGCAGTGACTGGGGATTAAACATGAACAAACAGAACACACTGCAGCTGTTGATTTAGCCTGGAAACGAGGCCAAAGGATTTTATACAATGCACTGACTGATCAGACCTAAATTAAAAGTTAAAATCAACCACGTTTTGTTTTACAAAAAGATTTCTCCTTAATTAAAGTTGGCTACTGGTTTGATTCAGGTCACTCGTCATCATGACTGATTATTATCAACACAAATGAAATCATCTAATTTCTAAACTGGGTTACTAAAAAGTCTTGAACTCTTGTTTCTTAACTTTAACAGTTTCCAGTAAAAGGGAGGACCAGTAAACTTTAAGAAGTGTCATCGCGGAGGATGTGGGGTTTTTTTCCCCTCCCGACCGAGCTGACCACAACTTCCTGAATC
Source organism: Trachurus japonicus (assembly GCF_045865225.1). Lineage (NCBI taxonomy): Eukaryota > Metazoa > Chordata > Actinopteri > Carangiformes > Carangidae > Trachurus > Trachurus japonicus. Next base: position 22,786,705 of record NC_140909.1, read on the forward strand.
GTTAGCCAATCAGGTTTCGACAAGTTTTTTTTTTTTTTTTGTGAGGTTGCATGTGTTCAAGATATTATGAATCTCATTTTCAAAAAAGATGACAGATATTGAGAATGCCTATTTTTCCTTCATTATTATTACTACATATGTATCTAGCTTTGTGCGTTGTGTTTACACACCTCATATCTGATGCTGCTGTGATTAATCATTTTAACCTCAGATGTCAAACGTTTAGCTCATCTTTCAACCAGACGAGGGCAGCAGCTGTCACTGCTGCGTCAGTGACCTGTAAGATTGTGCCTGGCTCTGGGCATCTTGATGTTACAATAAAGGCATTGCATTATAAATCCTTACACAACAAAGCATCAGCAGCTGCCAGTACAGTATATGCTGTGCCGGTACAGTGAACATAACCTGATCAAACAGAAGGACAAAAGGTCGTTCATGCAGCGCTTCTAAAAAGCCCATATAGTTTAACAATAATGCAGTGAAACCGAATCTTCCAGCCTCTTCGTGCTCCCTCTAAGCTCTCTGTTATGGTTAACCAGAGCCTGGTTGTGTAAATATAAACCCATACAGGAGGAGAAACTGTAATTGGAATACAAGCCAAGAGTGAAAGGCCTGGCACACTATGCTGGGTGGGGCTCAAACAGGTTGCAATATGCTTTGTGGAATCCTGCCCTGGCTGTTATAAGAGCGTCACAGCCAACCTGACACACAGCTGTCTTTAGTGTCCCTGTAGTCAATAACACAAAGAGTATTTAAACAGACATTCCTGGCTGTCATTAACAAGTCAAGGCTAGACACACAAACTGAGGCTAATGCAAGCAGAAAACACACACACACACACACACACACTAGCAGGCAGCAGGACACAGTGTGCAAGCTTTGCTCTGGGTTCCAAATAAAACTTTCTTGTGTTACAGAAACTGTTCTAAGAAATTAATTTAAGGATGAAAAAAAGAAATTACGACAAAAGTAACTGCCTAATAGGGTCGGCACTTGCTCATTGGGACGACCACACAGATGATGTGTGTGATGCACAACTGTTCTAAGAAATGAATTTAAGGATGAAAAAAAGAAATTACGACAAAAGTAACTGCCTAATAGGGTCGGCACTTGCTCATTGGGACGACCACACAGATGACGTATGTGATGCACAATGAGGCGAGTATCGAACTGTCAAACCACATGTCAGAAGTAACAGGAATAAGAGAATGAGAATCAAGCCAATGTGAGAAAGACGTGTCACAGTCTATTGACAAACCTTTGGAGGTTTCATAAGCTCTGGCAGTAGTTTTGAAAACTTGATTCGGCATTTGTTCCCAGCATAGTATAGACTCTACTGTATATTGTACCTGCTGGGAACAAGTGCCATGTGTGAAGTTTTTAAAACTACTTTCAGAACTTCTGAAACCTCCAAAGGTTTGTCAGGAAGTTTTAAAAGATTTTTACCAGTCCCTGAGAGGAGAAGGTAAAGTAAGGTATTAACACATGGTATTTGTTCCTTGTTATAACCCAGTTTCCTTGTTCCGACAATTAAGAAATAATTTACCTAATGGAGGCTGAAGATCCCCCACAATTATTTCTTAATAGTCAGAACAAGGAAACTGGGTTATAACAAGGAACAAATACCATGTGCACCTTACTTTACCTTCTCCTCTTTGGGAATGGTAAAAATCTTTTTAAACTTCCTGACAAACCTTTGGAGGTTTCATAAGCTCTGAAAGTAGTTTTAAAAACTTCACACATGGCACTTGTTCCCAGCAGGTACAGTATAGAGTCTAGATGTTGCTTGCACAGCTTCGCCTCAGTGTTTTCCAGGTCTTAAAAACATCTACCTGCATGAAGTGGCCAACATCTGTGTTCAATTGCTTATGGTGGCACAAAGTTCTGCTGTATATTGTAACATTATTTACCCTGCATACAATTATCCGTGTCCCTTTTTTGACTTTGTCTTGTAATATCATGTGTCACGTCAGCATGATGAAACTGATATAATAGTGCTACTATAAACAGGCAGCCTCAGTGACAGTGTTGTTGTTACTACAGCTGTAGTAACAGGTGAGACTCTCACCACAGCGGTCCCTGATGACCAGGTTGCGTCCTTCCTTCAGGTTGATGTTGAGCAGGAAAGACCTGGAATGATCCCTGATGCTCCCCTGCGGGCTCAGAGTCTCGTTGCCCATCTCGCTCTGGTTACAGACAACAAAACACATTGTTATCATTTACTTTACCACTAACAACAGAAGCAAAGCAACAGTACATCTGATCACATTTGACCTTCTGATCATGTCTACAGCTTTGTCTGTGTAACAACACAAAATAGCTTATACACAGTAAGTGACCATAGTGTGTTGTTAAATACAATTTTTGATTTATGATATATTAGAATTTAAAATAATTCATCATTAAAGAGACCTAGAGGAGTTTGCTTTTGGTTATAAAAGAGTCTCATATTAATGTGGATGAATCTACATTACCCACACTTGTTAATGGATCCATTTTCGATAAATATATCATTTTAATATTATTATTTAGTGGTCGACTCGCCCTGCATTTATAGTTTTGGTTTCCCAGACGCCGATCACCGTTTTTGGTCAGAACTGTGACGGTATTTGATCGCCTTCGAACCTCCGACTTTCATTCTTGATTGATGAAAACATTCTTGGCAAATGTTTTCGCTTTCGTCCATCTTGCGCCACCACGGCTCATGGGAAATGTAGTGTGGAAACACTTTGCTTTGCAAAACTCCTCGTAGTCCCTTTAAGTGATACAATATTTTCCTTTGTCTTTCTTTATGTATTATATAATATTCTGTTAATCATTAGTCCCAAAAGTCTTGAATGATGTCCTTTATGGTTTAAGCATGCAGGGACTCATTTGTGTTTGTGCTAGTTTATTTCTCTTTTTACAATAGCAATAATGATGCTAAATTAGTTGTGCTCTCCACTACAATCCCATTCTATAAATGTCAGCTGTTTTGGGGTTTATCACAGTTTTGACATGCAGCTGTCTCACTAATTCATTTCAACACCACATGTTATTTCTAACATGTTGCATTATATCTATGGCACTTAATGTGTATTTTTTTGTTACAACTTTACTGTTGTGACACCATTAAAAGCACTCAGCCATGGGCAGTTCCTGCAGTTGTATGCTGAGTTTCCTGCCCATGTACTGTAGTGGATTATCTAATCACTATTAAGCCTCTCCACCAAATCGAGCATCTTTCAGTGAATAAAACCCGGTTGCCTAGAATCGCCCGGCTCTGACTGACTACAAAAGCCAGGGTGGCACACACTGAATACTCAGGCACACACAGCAGCCTACAACTGTCCAATCGAACACAGCAAGATAATCTGGCATTAAACTTTGGCATGAGTGTGTGTCAACCCAAGCACAGTCCTGCTGTTTGCATGATGCATACTGTAGTAAAAACACTTTCACAGTCCCTTGACACACACAGTCTACTGCAGAGTCATTTTAACCATGGACATGCAGCTCAGGAGAAACACCTATACTACACTGTCCTACAGTCACCTTTTCAGTATGATGCCATCTTTGAGATGAATCGACAGTAGAAACCATAAATAATACTAAAATTGTATAAATTCAGTATCAGAAATCACTGTAGAACTGGATAACAACACTTACATTATGGGTGTCCTCGTCCTTTAACACATGACCATTGAAATCCTGACTTTCATACTGTGGAGACAAAGGTAAAAACATGTCAAATATCTATGATGTGATATGAGAGAAGGATGTGAAGTCCCATATGGTGAAAGAAGAAGTTTCAGTCTGCTGGCCAGCTGAAGGTTCAAGACCGGATCTCTCTGGGGCATTACTGCCACAGGGACAAATCCTCTGAGCATTTATTAAAAATTCCTGTATCCTGGGGACTGAACAGATTTAAACCAAAGAACATACCGAAGTAATGAAAAGAGGTAATTTGCTTTTCCTCTGCCCTAATGTTCAGTTCAGATGAACAACGAATCTTACACTTTACTTTCAAGCTATGAGGAACTGAGCATTATAAGGCAAATTGTTTAGCTTGTTTATAGACCATTATTTTCAAAAAATAAAATTTCCATCATAGTTGTGTCAGCAAGATCCATCACAGTTTATAGTACTTATTTATAAAGAGCTGCCACAGGATCAATGCCAGAGGCAGTTTTGTGAATACAGGTGTTTACTGTACGTCACGGTCAGTGTCACACAAAAAATCACCAACAAATTTGGAAAATTATTCAGACCCAGTATTTATGCTAGTACAAAATAAACAATCTTTTTATGAATGTACATCTAGACCAACACTATCCTTTTATTTAAAAGGGAAAGCAGGAGGAGATTTTGTCAAGGCTCAAATCTGAGGAGGGCAACTAAAAACATGTCACAGAAAGAAACTGAAGGTTCCTGTCGGCACAGTGGCCTCCATAAATCAACCAGAACCCAGCCTGCGGCTGGTCGCCCACCCACACCGAGCGAACACACCAGAGGAGCCTTGGTGAGAGACATGACCAAGAACCTAATGGTCACTGCGGCTGAGCTCCCGAAGGACAACCATGAGCGCAGCACTCCACTGATCTGGGCTTTATGGCAGGAGTGGACTCCTCCTAAATGAAAGGTTACAAAAATGCCTCAAAGGATTCTCAGACTGTGAGCAACAAGATGTTCTGTTCTGATAAAACTGAGATTGAAACGTTTTTGTGAGCTAGACACACAAGCTTGTTTAGATATCCATGAAAGGCTATTTTGTGAAAAAGCTGGTCACGGCTGTGATTTCATGTCAACAGTTGACCTCAGTCTGTGCCCCTCTGTTACTATGTTAGCTTGTGTGGTATGTGTGATAAGCATCGGTGTTAACTCAACTGAGCACTAGTTCATAGTTTGTGGGATGTACTAATTAGGTTCAGATTATTTTTTATTTTCTTACATCCGTCTTGGCACCGCACAGTGGCGGCTTTATTTGTATACTCAACAGTAGTAGTGGGTGGTGGCTTAGATGGGTGCGCTCTTTTTGACACGTTAGATTAGTGCAGCCTGGCAGTGTGTTGCATTTGTTTTAGTCAGTGACTCAGTGAGGATTTGTTGGGTTAGACTGGAGGTAGATTTTGTTTTGTTTGTCTTGTTATGTGGCGTCACCCACAGCCCTTTGCAAACAACTTCAATTTTTAACATTTTTATTTTAATCATTCTTGCATACTTGTAATGGATTATTTTTTCTACATTGCACTACAATTGCTTCTACTTTTACTGAAAGCCTCCAAAACCTTTGTTTTGGGAACGTCAGTATTGTAGGAATGAAGACAAGAATGTTGATTTTCTTGTTGTCATCTGTGTTTTTGAAATTCAGACACAGACTGCTTCAAGGGCCAGATGTGGTTTAAAATCATTTTCAAGGCCTTGGGTTAAGAGCATGGCCATATTTACCTGCTCTGTGGCCTCAGGGCAAAAATGAAAGGCTATGTGCCTATCTTAGTATTTGTTGCCACTGAAATATTATTGCCAGCGCTGCCAGATTAAACAGGATGCCAGATTGACCTGAATATGTAAATGATAACCTTTGGCAAAAAGACAGTGCCTGCTGTGAGGTTGCCAGGGTGAATTTCAGATGGTGCCCTTGTTTTTCTGGCCTCAAGAATCCCCATCCCATTTGAACGAGATGCTGCCACAATGTTAAGATTTGTGCAGAACTTGTGCACCAACACATTCATGTTCACATTAACTAGGGTAAAAGGCCAATACTGCAAGCTCCAAATGCTAGTTCCCTGATCGATATTTCCCTGAAACTCAACCCGTTGAGCAGATGTTGAACTGTTCCCCTGAATGAGTGATTGGTCCATTCAATGTTAACTGTTTTAAAAGGGGTTTTTAGATTTTCAGTGTGTTCTGTTTCAGTGTGAGGACATCAGGGATATGAGTCATTAAATCACATTTATGCATAACCAGTGTGACTGGCTGCATTTAACCTGTCTGACTGCATTCTAGCCACACAACCTCCAAATCCACTGTATAGACAAAACAATCCAAAAATACAATTTATTCTTACATTTATGACTGTGAATAAATAATTCATTTCCAAAGTCAGACAAATTCTGCACAGATCGTAACAGTGAAGACACATGACAACTCATCTTCAGCAGGTTTCATTTAAAGCAAAAAAAAAAAAAAAATTGCTCTGGCTGCAAAACAATGTAGGTGAAGATAACTCAGAACAAATGTCCTTTGTTCATAGCGTCATCTACTGAACAAGGCATTTACTGCATTATAAGCTTTGACAAGTGTCATACAGTTAGACTGGGCCCCAGACAAGATTGTGTGGCATTTATCATAACAACTACAGCTACTGCATGGTACTGGGTCACCTCAACTCAACTGTTAGTTGCCTTTTTTTGATTTGCATATGACAGACTGCCATAAAACCTGGGACTTAGTGTTTTTTGGTTTCTTTACCTCCACCTTGATTCCAAGCAAGTGAGCTGAGGCTAGGGTGACATGAAAACACCGCAGACTAGTGACATTGCATCATCACTGTCTGAGACAGCAAAAACCTGCCATTGTAAATCAGCCAATATGAAAGATGATAGATATGAAGAAGTGAAATTCAATGCATGACCTTCAGTATTTTCTAATGAACTAATCATCAGCATGTTAAGCGTTTAGGGAACACTGGTGAGTAGGATGATCTATCAACAGGTAACCACGGAAATTAACCTGGATTTCATTCTTCACCTGTACAGTAAACTGCATTACAGTAGTCCTACGTACATACTGCATGCTCATTGGTCACATGCTGCACCACTCACCCACAGAGTATGTGAGATGAGTAGAAATATTTAGCATCAAAACATCTCTTACTACTTTAGAAATAAAAAAGCTGAAACTGAAAATGCAAATCACTAATTTAATCATTTTTGTTTTCGGAGATCATGGATCAATAAACAAATCCTTGAAACCTGAAAAAGTAGCTTGATATAATTTGATATAAATGAGTAGATTGCAAATTATGTTATACCTCATGACAGACAAGGTTATGGTCCAGTGATACATCACTAATCAAATATTTGCTCTAAATATTGTTGAACAGGATCTCTTGGTGTACTGTGCCACTGCTGCTAAAATAAAAAAACATTACAGTGCCAGGAGAGGGATTAATATTTAAAGAAAAAACGAGAATTTCAGAGATTTTAAGTAAAGTTAAAATATTCCCATTCATCCACATTTAACCCGACCTTGATATATTTAGAAATGCTCTAAAAAATAATCGAACATGTAACTAGTATTTTCAGACTGTGCCAGGTTTTCACTCGTGTGCAAATCCACATCCTTGTCACGATGACTCTCGTCCCGTGGCACTATGAAAACACTGAGCTTCAAACTGTATCCAGCTCCTCCAAGTTAAACTTCACATGTCCTATGCAAACACACCTGACACTTCACACCCACCAATGTACAGCATACCTGCCACATCGTCACAAGTACTTTATCTTCTTACCTGTGCCTCACAGGGAAGGAAAACAATGCACGTCTCTACAAGCTTTCTCTATTGCCATACTTGCTGTTAACGCTTCTACAAATGTGCCACTAGTACCCATGAAATAGAAATATTCATTGCCTGAAGACCATTGTTTATATAGTAATTTGTCAGTTTTCTATATTGATTTTGATGTAACTTTTCAGGTGAAGTGTCTGTACCTGTGAGCTGGACTGTGAGCCCTCCACAGGGGGAGAATCGGGGCTGTAGACAGTCATCATCTCCGGCAGGCCCAGCTCCTCCGCCTCCATGCCCCTGGCAGGTCTGTAGTTTGTCTCCAGAGCGCTCCTCTCCACGTCACAGAGACTGCTGAACGACTCCTGGGAGGAAGCCCAGTCTGTGGCGTCTGTAGGCACGCTCATTCTGTGTTCACTCCTCCCAGCTCCTCCATCGACCACTCCCAAATTCAGGCCACTCCCACCTCCTTCCCTGCCTCTAGACGACTTGACATGCGGCGTGGACGGGTTGCTGTAGCTGGGAGTGTTGTGCTGTTGGAGCGGCCTACTGGCGGAGATACGGGCGTACTCCTGCCTCATGTCTCTCATGTCGGGAACGGAGGAGCTCATCCGATTGTCCATCATGTGTTCAAAGTGGGAGACGGGCTTGCTCAGGCTCGTCTTGCCCCGCCGCAGGTGTGGCAGCATCTTTTGGCGGAGATGGTGCAGCACACCCGTCTTCTTGGAGTCCATGATGGGAGGGAGGTTCAGTCTGTGTCTAATATCTGGACATCACTGGGAGCTACAGTACAGAACAGGAGCAGGGTTATATACTATACAAAAACAAGAAAACAACAAAAACTCTGCTGAAAATAGAATAAAAATTTTGATTTTGACTAGTGCTGACCTACAACTATTTCAGGACGATTGAATTATGTCTGTTAAATGTAATGCTGCAGCTAGGTAGCTTGGCTCAGCATACTGTAGAGCTTCTCTTTAAGGGAAATGCATTTAACAGCACCTCTGTGCCAGTAAGTACTAAACAAACACAAGATAACATGTTAATAAGAGCGTGTTGCTCGGCAGATTGCATATCCTGTGTCTACCCAGCTATGACATGTGACATGAGGGTGGTTTTAATCTTCTGATAGGACTCTTGTCAAGAAAAAAAGCTCCTTAAATCATTCTGAGACATACACTCATCGACCAGTGTTATCACAATCAGTTTAGCTAACATTCAATATCAGTGAACTACAGAAAATGTATATCACAGTACAAGAGGCAGATGCTTAAAAAGAGTAGGATAAAACCATAGACTGTAAAAAGAAGGATAAAACATCCCAGCTGACATTGGAGGAGGGTGGTGTACACCCTGGACCAGTCGCCCGTCTATCACAGGGTCGACTTATAGAGACATACAATGTACACGCACTCACATGTTTTGCAGCAGACAACAATGATATTGTTGCCACTACAATCATTGCATGTCTTATAATGCAGGGCACTATGAAAGGGAAGGTGTGCGATCAGGTGACATTGGTGAATGCTCTTTTTCAAATGGGAAATTTGCAAATGTTTTGTTTTGTTTTATTCATTTTATGGCACCTTATTTTTTTCATTTTGGAAACAAGTGCACAGTCAAGCTGTTGATGTTTATTATTTGTTTTGCATTGATATTAAAATATCACCTGTTCAAATACCAACACCCACTCCTTTTTGTGAGTTACCTCCTGGTGCAACTCCTACCGGACCTAGAGCGATGAGAGTATCCCTTAAAGTTAGGACTAAAGGTGCTACACAAACAATATGAACTACAAAATCATTAGTCCACTTGCATGTTTTTTGGGGGCTTTCACCTACACCCAGTGGCCTTTGGGGAGAGTGGTCAAAGAAGACCATGATATGAGGAATTTACAGATAGTAGTAGATCCAAAGTGGTACAATATGGTGAAGCTTGTTTATTCCTAATGTCATCATCAGCACAGCATACAGTAGCATGACTTGAGGTCTAATCTCATTTTAGCTGTCACAGTTTTCTTAATGACTTACTCTGGAAGCCTTTGTGAATGTGTGTAGAGTAATTGGCTGAGTCATCTACTGTATCATTTGTTCTCAGTTCACTAATTACAAAGTCACTCTCAGCAAAAGCGAAACAACTCAAGCAATTCTTCTAATGGTGCGAATTGGCTGACAAACCCGGTTGTGCATACCATATTGCCTCATTAATACCTCAAACTATCCTCTCTCTGTGCAATTATAAACTCACAAAACCTGAATCATGAAGCCCCTTCACGGCTGCACATTTCCTACTTCACTGCATTGACCTGCCCTGTTATCATGTGGTAAGGGGAAGTAGAGAACCAACAGATGAAGGGATGTGATAGGGTTTCAGTGTTTACAAAGCTGGCAAAGATAATGACAGATGTTGAGGAGTGAAACTCAACACTGGGTTTGAAAATAAGAGCACAAGCATCTAAAGCCGGACACCTAATCCCATACACCCATCAGTAACAAGTGGTATTTTAGTTTTATGACATGTCTTTTCATTCTATTATTATTGTATTAGTGTAGAGCTGAAGTGTAGCTTTTCCAGGAATTAGTTGACCTCCATTTATTTTTTACATTTATAGTTTGGTAAAACGGACAAACGAATGCCTCTCTATCTGTAGCCTAGATTCACAATTCTCTGGCCTGACCCAAATATAAGGATTAGATGGTGGATCACTGAAACAGTGAGAGAGTGAGAGTGAGAGTGAGAGAGAGAGTGATGCCACTAATAGGCCACACAGTGGACTGACAGCAGAGTTGTTATTAAACTGACAAGTGACTAATGTAAATGTAATTGTTGTATATTTGTATTATATTTAATAGTATACTTAATTTTTTATGACCGGCTATAATCTACAACAGACAGAGGTTAAAAATTATCAGAAATAATAATCAAAGCCACCATGTAGAAAAATAATAACATCATGACATGATTTTGTTGTTTTGTTTATGGGCCATGATATTTTTATATGGATCAAATGTGTAAAGTTGTCCCTATAAATGACCCTCATCACAGTGGACTGTTTCAGTGTACTTGTTAAGCTCATTGATTTGGTTTTAAATACGTCAACTTGACTGGATTCAGTCTCATTTATCAGCAGCAGATGACAGAAAATAAGCTCTAAAATCCAACTGTGTTCGATTGAGCACCAAACAGCAGTGGAACGGTTAAAAAGCCAGATATTCACCCTCAAAACACAGAATGAAAACTAACACTGCACTGTGTCTGTGGGGGTGTAAATGCTGAATTTGCTCATCAAATTTATAAGATGGTGAGTGTCTGAGTCATGTTTACAGCTTAGTGAAGGTTTAAGATCATAAACTTTCAGAAAACACAAAAAACAATCTACTATCCTCCATGAGTTTGTGCTGCCTTGTTGTAGAAAGGCCAGTCCTTGAAATGAAGCTGTGAAGGCTGTAGCACGCATGGTTCAAGGAGATGCTGATTATTCATCCTCACTGCAGACAACCTTGTCCAGAAACCATATGAACAACCTCACTTAGCGGCAACACATTTTGGTCATTTGTTTGACCTCTAACTCTAAAAAGCAACATTAAAGCAGAAGTAAGCGATCCGGTCGTTTTGGCTAATGCTGCGTTCCAGGCAGGCTTTTGAAACCGTAAATTACAGCTTCAAGTCACAACTTACGACTTTGTAGCGTTCCAGGCAACCCACTCGTGTTTTTCCGACCTGTTTTACCTGTGAAAGTCACTATAACGGCCACTCGTAACTTCCGACCCGTGAACTCGTACCAGATTGAACTGGTACGACTTCACAGGTCGGAAAAACACGAGTTACGGGCTGCCTTGAACGCACCATAACAGTCCTCGTCCCTACGTCACCGCATTCACGCACATCCCTTGGCTGCACACAGCCCTGCATGCCGTTCTCTCTCCTCATTGGATAAAAATTGTAGGATACGAGAAAAGTTTTCTCCTCGGCTCAGAGCAGAGCAGAGTGACTGACAGACCCGTGTTTCGGTCCAAACACTCTATGTAAGTGATTGCTGTCGGAAGATATAACTATTTAAGACTTATATTAACACAAAAATATCGCTTACTTCTGCTTTAAGTGACATGGTAAACAAAAAAAAACATGAGTTGGCTACTACATCATGATAATCAATTAGTGCACAGTAACTAGTAGTGCACAGGCCAAAGGTCACAGTGTAACACAAACAGAACTGATGGTATACATTCACCACTGTGCTCTAATCACTGCTGGGAACATGTGTATAGTTCATGTAAATAAATGTTTTTATAACTGGCCAGTGAATGTTCTGTCCATGCATGGTTTATTTATTTATTTAAACTTTGCATAAAATTTACAAAAGAAGAGCCTTTGCAACATAATGAGGCCACGTTGTGTTACAGGTAAGAATGGGATGGTCTGAAGTACACACCACATAGAGTTAACAAATAGGTTTTAGGTTATTTTTAAGTAACTTGAGCATAAACTCAATCTGAGCCTCTGTCATTGTTATAACAGGTGCTGCAGCAAGATGATACATGTAAGCCTACCATTTACTGTGAGAAAACCTTGCACTCCTGTACACACTGCGTTTCTAGTCTCACTCCCAAATGAGGTCACCGCCATTAAAAAAAACAATAACCAAAGAACAAAAACAAAAAAGACACAGATTTTACAAAATGCCTGCTAAGTACACAAGTAACAGATGATAGCGTTTTGAAATCATACTGGGTTAATCCGTTGTTAAACATGAAAGCACTCCTGCTGACTGGATCCTACAAAATGTACAGATGATGAGAGAGCAGTGACTTATTCTGCCCAAAACTGATCCATCATAATCAGACAGGTCCAGGTTTGAAAGTCTCTCAGCGTGGATTCTCAATCTGAAAGTAGATACCATGTCAATCTTCAGAAAATATACTTTTAATTCAAGATTTCTAATGTAGCCTATATATTTTGTTCTCATAAAAAAAGATTGTATGTTTTATTAGACAGCTAACCTATAATACTGTTGAGGGTTGCAATGAGTCTTTTATGTTTAGTTTCTTGTGTTCTGTGGGCTGGGTTGAGCAAGACTGAGGGCTGTCTTGTCAGAACAGGACACAGAGCTATTTCCTGAAACTATTTCACATTGCGGTCCCTCTTTGATATGCTGCAAGACACTGCTGCCAGGGGAACACGCACAGAAACATTCAAGCAATGACAAAAATACATAAACAATCTGCAGGAAGTTAGAGCTTCTGTTTGTTTGTTTTTCCAGTTTCATAGTGCCACTCCATCTTCTGTATGTAGTGTCAATATTAAACATGACCTCTAGCAAATACCTAAACGCTGTAATTTCTACGGGGAAATCCCTTTTCAGGCTGCAACAAATGGTCAAAGATTGCAACTTATCTCTTATCTAGATCCTACAGCAATGCAGCTGCACGGAGCTCCATTAGCTGTTAATGTGTGTATCATTTTGTCTAAGCACTACTGTATCAAAACTTGGATGGGTCAAACGGAGCTGCTGTTTGATTCGCCATGCACACACACTGACCACCACACAGCTGCATTAAACTACTCCACCGAGCAACCTCTGGTTTGTTTTGTTTGTTTTTTATCTAAATGTGCTTGTATTTGTTTGTTATCAATACAGAATTGACGACCGACTCTTTCCCAGCGTGACGACGTTTTAAATGAGTTAGTGAATTAGGCCAAGAGTGAAAAACTAAGTGTAAACCTGTCAGATTTGATCTCAGTGTCACTTTGAGCTCAGCCTCAGCAGAGGAGAAGCAACAACAAGTCTGATAACAAGTTCAGTGTTCAACCTGGACCACGTTGTGTCTGCTCACAGGTTCGCCATTAGGAAACCTACCAGGGCCAGCCAAGAGGAGGGTGACTCACCTGTCTGGCCCCACCTCGGACACCCCAACAGGTAACTTAACTTAGTAGCTTTCTGCTTCCCGACCAGAAGAAAAAGACGCAACAAATTAACTAGTAGTTGTTTTACCTTTTCTCCGCTGTTAGGAAGCTCCGACGAGTGTTTCTCGTTCACCTCACATTGTCGTTATGAAGAAGAACCGCACCACCTCAACATATCGACCGCGCTGTGCGGCTCTGAACCGGCTTCCTCCTCCTCTCTCCGTGGCATCCAGCGTCGAGCTGGAGACAACAGCGCCTCCTCCAGATTAAGATTTTCAAAATAAAAGCTTTTCCGCTTTTTTACGCACGTATAGGTCAGACATGCCATACTGTCCTAGGCTACGCTGTCGTTATCCGTCTCAGCCAGCACAGTCAGTCTCATAATTAGTTCATAATTATGCTCAACAACCTTTAGTATGATCTGATCTGTCCTTCCACTTCATTCCCACAATAACCCAAGCACAACCACTTCCTCTCCTATGATTTACCACCTCTGCACCTGGCACCTGCAGATTCAAGATGCCCTAGCCTACTTTGAAGGCTGCTATTATTAAAATGTAGTGATGCTTTTGACATTTTCTGGCGATGATCTTCTAAGCTGTTTTTTTTCTCACAATTTTCACATTTGTTTTGCATTGAAAAGATCTCAAGGCGTATGAGAATATTGTAACATTTAGAACAGGCTTGGAAAGGAAAAGGAATATAGCCTGAAAATTCACAACACAACTATTATGATGACAATTTAGTGTATATTTAATCCAGGTTAATACTTGCAACTTTAGCAAATATTTAAAATAACTGTTTAACCAATAGCCATCTTCAATTTGCCCTAAAAAATAATCCAGATAAATATTTTCCCACCCTGCCTCACTTTAATGTGGTGGGAACACTGTAGTTCAGCCTTTCTCAAATTAGATTTTTTTTTTAATGTGGACTAAAAATTCAGTGTTATCCCAGGTACAGTAGTGGCCTGTTTCTATCACAGACACAGTGCATAGTGCTCCACACCTTTTTCTTTTATAATGACTCAGTTGAGTGATCATGCAAATCTGTTCCCAATATTTCCACGTAAGTTTATTACTCCTAGCTACGGATGTGTTCATGATAAAGCCAAAGGGAGGGTCTCTTTATTTGATAGGTCTTTCTCCAGAACAGTCTTTCGTGGCTCACATAAAACTAATCTTGTTCTCAAACAGATGTTTGCTCTCATCATTGTCATTAACCTTGGTACATTTAATCCATTCACCCTCCATTTCTCTCCCACAGAGTAGTGAGTACGAGGTCTGGGTCTATGTGCTTTTCTATCTATCTGAACAAGTGTAATTCTGTTGCTCCTCTCTTTCCTAACAGGCACTGTTCATAAAAGTACAAGGTTTCAATTCATGGACATGTTCTTGATCACGAACTTCTCATTTGAAAAAAATAGGACCAATGTAATAATTAGTAAAATAATGCTCATATTAATGATTTTATCATGAGGTTTCTTTCTATTTCGCTGCTGTCAGTGAAAGTAATTGATATGCCTTTTTTCCTCCTACGCTCACACGTAAACTGCACACAGCCATCTTTCCAGATCAGCATTTACACAGCAGTTAATGTCAGTGCTCATGCCAACAACCAGGTGTTGCACACAACATCTTTCACAACAAACAACCCTCTGTACTGAACACTCAACTTCCCCCATCTCAGTAATACATTAGCTGCCTGGTGGATTATAGTAACTCAGTTCTTGTTCCAGTTCTCACCTGCCTACCTCACAGTCAGGTAGGGCATAGCCTACTGTACGCTCTTGTTATCTGTCTAAACCAGTACATCCTCATTAAACGGTTCCTGCTTGTGTGGTTCCAGTCCAGTACATAATGGTGCCCAACAACTTTTGGTATGTTCTGACATAAAACTGAAACTGCTGTTGAGCATTTTGTCCTTTCCTTGTTGTGCTCTTTCTTTCCCACAGCCCAAGCACTGCCACTTCCTTTACAGTTGTGATTTGCACTGTACAACCACATCCAATTATAGTCCCCTCTGCACCTGGCACCTGCAGAAACAAGACGCCCCTTAAGGCTGATTTTTAGTAACATGCCGTAATGCATTTGGAGTATTCTGATGATGATCTTCTCCATTGTTTCTGAACCAACAAACATGTTTCCAGCATCCTGTAAAACAGCATTTTTAATCAGGGGTACTTGGACCCCTAGTGGTACTTGGTGCAATTGCAAGGGGTGCTTAAAACAATAAAATATCATTTTATCTTGTGACCTTTACAGACATTTATCATTTTTCTAAAATAGTGACCATCATACTGGCCTAAACTGCAGAAGCTAAGCTAAGGCATCCCCTATGTTTTAATGGAAAATTGGTCATATTTTAATAAGACGCCACATTTGAATTTTATTTTGATTCACTCTCGTTTGTTTTTTTTTTTTTTTAATTAAGTGCATTACACCATTACAACAAACTTAACACTCGCTGTGTTGTTTTTAAATTATGAGCTCCCCCTCCCCCAAGCTTTCCAAGAGGGGTCCTCAGGGTTGCTTAAAAATATGTAGGGGTCCAGTGCCCAGAAAAGGTTGAGGACCACTGCTGTAAAAGCTACACCAGGTAGGCTATGTGTTACAAAACCACTCTGTCTCTCTTTCCATTCACACTCATGACTGATAGGCTTCCCCTCCACGCTATTGTTCAGTGGAACTACTGTGGTTGATCTTGCAGCTTCTGCACACTTCACCACGTGCTACCACATGCACATAAACCCACGTGTTTCATTTGTTCAGCTTTAACCATTTGCTACTCAGTCACACGCATGTTAAATCTTAATTGTGGTGCTGCATAATTAATAAGAATCTAAAGAGGAACGTCTATCTTTCAATACTGTCATTTATGAAACCTCTTGATTCAATTCACTGTGCTGTCATACTAATAGTGTGTCCATTTAGATATTCCAGTCCACCACCTTTATCAGTGCTTATTTACTGTAAGACTCCTGAGGTTATTCCTTGTCTTTTCACCACCATGGTCTTATTTTATCCTCCTTTAGTAAAACAAATGTCTTAGGAATCTAAATTTCTTGTACTCTGAACTAGAGTACATTTTTAACTATATTTTGGAGATGTACTGTAGTTTCAAGAGAGTGCAGCAAGGCAATTTTCACGAAACAGATTTATCCAACAAACAATTGATGAGAGAAGAAAGGACAATGCCTTGCAAATATGGCAATGATCCACAAAAATATACTTTCGTAGAATCTGGTGCAGGTGTTTTCACCCAGTCAGATACAACAGTCTGATTAACAATACAGTAAATAATTACACCAAAAAGTGATAAAGATACTACAGTATATACAAATCAATAAAGATAGTACATACAGAACAAGTGTTCATGGCTTTCAGTTTTAAATCTGAATGAAATTTTGTCTTATTCTGTGCACAATATAAAAACACTCACAAACAACATAAAAAAAACAGCATACTGCTTTGGCTGATATAAATAAATGTTTCTGTAAAGAGGAGTTTCGGGGATGATGGTGTGGAGGGAGTATTGCCTTCATGCTGGACTCAATGTTTCAAACCCTGAGAATATCAGAAATGAATTGGGTGACACCCAGTGGGAGACATACATACATGCAATCACGTCGATGTTTTACCAACCAGATCAAGACTAACAGACACGGCTCAACTCACCTTTTTCCATTCTTCTGTCTAGTACTGTGTCCCGCTGGATTAGAAAATGACAGACTGTACTGCAATTGGACCCACATTTTCAGTCTGTGATACTTAAAATTATATATATTTTAAAAGCACTAGATCTTATGTGTACGTTTTGGAAGTGCCACTTTTTGAAAAGCTGATGAGATGTTTAAAAAAAAAGAAAAGAAACAAAGAGATAACTTAATGAAAAATAACAGAACACATCTATAAAATCCATCCACATTTCATTTGCATAACAGTGTCCTTCCTGTGTTTGCCCTGGTGCTGTGGCGTCATGTGACTGCAGGCTCTATGTCACCCAGCTGTCCATTCGCATTCGTTTGACCGTCGGACTCTCTCTGCCCTCTGACCGACTCAGGGGGAGCGAGTGTAAGTCCAGCCGCTGCTGCTCCTCCCGGTCGCTGCTGCCGCCCTCATGGGAGCTGCAGGAAGAGCTGACGCTGTCTGCAGGAGACCTCCCCATCTCGATTCTGGTGGAAGAGGAGTGAGGATGAGGGAGGACGTGAGTCTGGGTCATGTACCCTGACTGGGTGAGGTGGTCACGGGGCGGGGAGATAGGCTCAGCTTTGATGTTGATGTTGTGGTTGGTGTTGATGGAGAGGTTGGAGCTCCCAGGTCTACAGACAGAGGGAAGAGAGGAAGAGGATTGTGTAAGACAGTGACTGTGGGCTGAAGACGCCACCTAGTGGAGAGTATCCAATAATACCGAAATGTACCTTGTGGTGGAATGTTAGTTAGAACATTTACTCATAAACTATATTTGAAGACACATTTTAGTTTTATTTTACTTGGATATTATATTATTTTTGGTACAAAATAAAGTTTGACCTCATAGAATATGAATTAAATATCCCGTTCTTTAATTATTTAAAAAATAGCTCCACCTCATACTACAACAACAATAAAATGTTTATTCGACATTAATGCATTAACTACATGATTTGATTTAATGTCCTTTAGAACAGTAAAAAGAGGGGTTGTTTTGCTTTCAGTGCATTTGCTTTTCAGACTCAAAGAACACTCTGCTAGTAATGCACTCATTTCATGTAACATTTACAGACACAATCTTCATACCTTGCATATAAAAAGCTGAACCCATGGTCAAGAAATAAGATGGGAATAACAGAGTACTGATTTTATAACTCCTCTCTTTTTGGTCTACTACGACATTATGTTTTTGCATTCACCATTATCATTAAACTTTTGTGTTGTGTCTCTTCAGCAAGGTTACATAGTCATGTCAAGTCAACCCATGTTACTTTTTATCATTTTATCATTTTATCATTTTATCATTTTATCATTTTAATTAATGTACAGGTCAGTGTAGATATTCAATTAGTGGTCAATCAGATATTAGTCCCTTGATATGTTCAGTTTGTTACTTAGCCTTTCTCTTCATTAAGTCGCCTCTCAGACAACAAATCAAACAAAAATCCCAGAGGCTTTTGCCTCCTTGTTTTGCAGATCAATGATTTTAACTTAGGGTAAATAAACCAAGTCAACAAACTGAAATTATGTCAGCCAACAGTGAGTCATCGTTGTTAGGTACTAACCCCAGAGGGCCCAGCTGGTGTTGCTGCCACGCTGCCATGGAGCCCAGAGAGGGGCCTGCAGGGGAGCTGAAGCCTGTCAGGTCTGCAGTGTTCAGGGAGTAATCTGACAAAGAGAGAGGGTGACACATAAAACAATGGCACATGAAGTTGGTATGATGGCAGATTCCTGCGTCTGTGATGAGTTGAAACAATTTCACTTTTACCAATAACAGCAATGCAATACAAGGGTATTAATGCTCAGGTACCGTTGTTGTAGGCAGAGCCCATGCTGGAGTAGACCAGACTTTGGTGAGGCAGACTGGGTGTGGTGATGGAGACCACTGGGGTGGACAGAGCCTGGCTGGACTGACTGCTGTTGAGTCTCTGGTTGCTCTGGTAAAAGAAAAGATAAACAGGATTATACAATATGATTATTCATTTAACTTCTCTGTCCTTAAATACTGCATTCCCTCTGTGTATTGCTTCTCTGTGTTTGGACTGTCCACAAACATACAGTACAGTACAGTGCATTTACCCAAAGCTGCTCTTAGACTGTGATACCCCAGTTCAACCACATGATGTCAGTATAAATTCACTTTCCCAGCTTCCTGTTCAAGCGACATCCTTTTTCCTTTCAAGGAAGAAAATCTAACTTGAAATTCTCTTGTTCTAATTTCCCAGGATGCCTGCAGCTTTCAGAGAGCGACCCTGAATTTGCTGAGGTTCGGCATCTCAGTTTTCTTGAGAGAGCTTGAGAAATTTTGTGACTTTAGTTAAATTCCTAAAACCTAAAATTCCTTTAGAGAACAAATACCTGTTTATATACATTAGCACCAGTTTGTAAGACAGTTCTTAACATCAAAATGTCTTTGTCCAAAGTATGTGATTCAGGTTTGTGCCATTTTGAAATTTTAGGCATCCCATTACAGACTCATAGTTAGGCCTCCTGCTAGAATGCTTTAGCAATTAATCATCTCACCATTTAAATCTTAATCAGTCTCCACCTCAAATGAAGCTAGAAACCAGGGCAGTTTGCTACTCTTTCTGGTGCTTCTTTGACTGGACGTACAGTTAGTGTAAGTTTTGTGTAGCTGCTCTCTGGGCTGTTGGCGTTCCAGCCTGATAATGTCAGTAATGACATCACTCAGAATGAGATCATTCACTGCTCAACCCACACATGCATGCACACAAATGTTGGGTTAATCAACTTGTACATGTCTCAAACTAGCATATTATCAAAGTTAAACCTGTGTGATTCCCTGGAGCATTGCACCATGTTCCCTTGTGTAAGTGTGGTAACCTTGTTACCTTGCTCTAGAGTATTCAAGCCCAAACTAACTGGCAACAATGCAGCCTTGAAAGTAGGTGGAGCTGCTCAGTCTGTTATAGATATGACTAAATGATATTGATTACCACAAAAAAAAACGTAATCCAAAAGAATGAACCCTGCCCATTTTTGCAAAACATATACAATGTGCTCTGCGTATTTTTCACACTCGCATGCTGAAGTTGTCATTCAGGAGGAAGTGAAGGGCAGTTTCAAAATGAGCACATCAAGTAGTGGCTGTCTGACCACAACTCAGCATCTTTTACTGCCGTGAATGAAAAGCAGAACAAATATACGTTGTGAACATAGCAGGTCCCATCCTCCTCTGCAAGTTTCGACATGATTCAGACTGAAGCAGCATTTTTTCATTCTCATGCAAGCGATCACCTATAACAGAATCCTGAGAAATGATGACCTGTGACAAAAATGTTCCTGAACCTGGACTAATTTGTCCAGAATTGAAAGGCTGTTGAGCTATAGTTTCTCCATCTTAAATTTAGTCAAGTATCTTAGTGACAATATAGACAATACCAATAATACTGTAGTAACACATGAAAAGCTTTCAATAAAAATCCAAAGCCACAAATCCCCTTTTTTTAAATCACAGAAACCTCTTAAATCTTTTATATCTGGGTAAACATTTTCTATTCAAGCACTTTATGTACCAAAAGGTCAAACTTTTACACCAATCTTGTGACAAACTCCTCTCCTCTTCTTTCACTGATGGGTCACTGCTAAATGTAAAAATCCCCTTGATTCCACAGCCAGAAAAGTAACAGAGCCGCCTGGTCACCATAAAAAAGAAAAAAAAAGTCTCTGTTTCCATTGTTTGCTAATCGTTACATCATGTTTGAGCACAGTGTGGGAGGGAAGGGCAACAGTAAGGGAGTTAAGGGCAAATCAATAACTTCAGTAAGCCAGCACAGCTGCTGAATGTACAATCTGAAGAAACAGGATCAAGGAGATCTGAAGACTCCGTCTACACTTTTCAGAGGCAGAGAGAGTCAGTTCACCAAAACGTGAACTTGAATGCAGCTAATCACCACAACTTCTGATACTGTGTACTCACTTTTGAGGGTGTATTTTACCACAATTTGAGATGCAAGCAGAAAATAACAGCATCATTTCTGCATTTCTGTTCCATTGGCATTGTGTCTAAATCTGACTTAGGCTTTCACAGAGAATGTGCTTTGCTTCCAACAAAGTGGATGAGCTGGCAGGCTACTTGAAATATCATCAGTCTTGTGTTTGCAGCATGTTATCTTCCAAAACTTTTTTTTTAAGGAAATGACAGGCTATTTCTGTAACACTGATGCATCACTCTACTCTATCATGTTCTTCATGATAGAGGCAAAAATCACTCGGGGTGTTTGTGTGGAAATACTTAAAGCACTCTTGTGATCTTGTCTCTATTAAAAAGTCCTCTATTTTCCTTGGCATTTTTGTTTAGTAGGTTTTATACTGTATGTCTTCACTTTTGTTTTATTGTTTTATTGCATGTTTTTACTGTGCATTACCTGTATCCCAAGCTTTATTGTTTTACTTATGTGTTATTGTACACTTTGGACAACTTGGGTTGCATTTTTAAATGTGCTATATACATTATTATGTATTGTATTGTATAGTATTATTATTGGGCACGTTGTTGTTTTAGTCTCATAATCCACCCAATTTACATGCCACGGCCAGTGTTATGATAGACTCTAATTTTTAGAGACTGTCAGGCCCAATGTCAGTCACATCAATCATGATGTTGATTTATATGATTAAAAATGCTGTTTCATGTTGAATTTGTGCCTATAAGGCACAAGAGACATAGAACAAAATGCCTTTTTAGTAGGGATAGAATCATAGATGGACAAAAGAAATTATACATTTCATGTGTTTTGATAAAAAACTGTGAATGTTATTTTATAACACGCAAAAAATGGCTTAGCTATAAAGAGGAGCTGTCTGCAGGCCTAAACCTTAAGCACTGAATGAGCTGTTTGTGAGTTTGTTGTCACCACATAGCATTCACAGCTATTAGTTTATGGTAACAGTTTTGCCAAGAGCACCACCCAACACTGATTTTGCAAGATAACAAATTAAGCGTATAGCGTTAGTTCTGGCAGGCCATGACGTCAAGCTCTAATCAGCACAGCGTAACTGTCTTCACCTGTGCAGGTCAGCTGATGGCTCAGCTGACTCCCCTATTGGGGAACTGCATTCAGGGCGCGCTGTTTAAACTGCTGTAGCCCGACGTCACCTCCCTTGCTGCTGCTGCTTCCTCTGCCGGCTTTTTTGCAAGACGGGCTCCCGCATGAGGGAAGGATCGCTGGTTGTGTTCGTGCTCGCCCTGCTGCTCCCGATGTCGTCGCCCCCGTCCACGATGCGGACCCGCGGCGGCTGGCGCGGTGTCGTGTCATGGGGCTTCAGCGAAGCTCTGGAACGGAGGACGCCGTCTGCGACGACGGGGGAGGGGGGCTCCTTCTCTCCGTCGGGGCTCTCACCTGGCAGGTGGGGGCGGCGTCACACACAGCTGTTCCATTGACCGGCGACGGCTGATTCCGGGACTGTGGAGTTTCTGTTTGCCAGCGATGCTGCCAAGCGGTCGGAGCGTCACACAAGGAACGGTTTGCTTTATTCTTAATTTGCGCTGGGTTTCAACCTCCATAGCGATAATACAGAATCATATTTGGCATTGAATTATTCACTGACGCAGCTCCTTTTGCGGGTTTTGGGGGGTTCGTCTATTTCCTTTTAAATGGGCTACATTTGTTTCCAACTTAAATAGCCTCCTGACATCTCTTGTTGCTAGAGGGTCAGGGATTTGCCGGCGTGGTCGTTGTGGGGGGTTTTCTTTGCTCCCTGTTTTCTTGTCTGTAACAACATCTATTGCACGTCTGTCCGTCCTGGGTGAGGGATCCCTCCTCTGTTGCTCACCCTGAGGTTTCTCCGATTTTTCCCTGTTAAAAGGGTTTTCCATGGAGTTTTTCCTCAGTCGATGTGAGGGTCTAAGGACAGAGGATGTTGTTACGATGCCATGTAAGCCTTTGAGACAAACTGTTTGTAAAAACGGGCTATACAAATAAAATTGCCTTGCCTTACTGCGCCTGTCAATAGAGCATTCTAGATGCACAAAAAGCTATGAGCCTCTCATTGTAAGTAATTGATTTAATATTATTATTGTTATTATTATTAATAATGGTTATTATTATTGTAAAAATTATTATTGTTAAGAGGTAGCGTGTGGCTTATTCCCTATTAAATTTTATAGGCAAAAATTAATTCCATTCTAGATAGCCTCCTGGCATCTCTTAGCAGAGGTTCCAGGATTTGCGGTGTGGTTGTTTTGGGGGTTTTCTTTGCTGCTGCGCTCCCTGCTTATGCCGTTCATGATGGCTCGTGAAGGGCAGGAAGGTGCTCTTCCTGCCTCAGGCTTTCCACGCAAGCGCGTGGAAGAGCAGGGGGTCCCAGAACAGTACCATACCGCCAAATTAAACTGTGCAAGTAAATAAATATTATTTTGACATAGTGGTCCTGACAGAAATTAAGCGTATAGCGTTAGTTCTGGCAGGCCATGACGTCAAGCTCTAATCAGCACAGCGTAACTGTCTTCACCTGTGCAGGTCAGCTGATGGCTCAGCTGACTCCCCTATTGGGGAACTGCATTCAGGGCGCGCTGTTTAAACTGCTGTAGCCCGACGTCACCTCCCTTGCTGCTGCTGCTTCCTCTGCCGGCTTTTTTGCAACCCACCTCCGCCCCAGCTCCTCCTGTCATTATATCTTGTTGGTTGCTCTGCTCTGTCTGGGTTTTCTTTGCTGCTGCGCTCCCTGCTTATGCCGTTCATGATGGCTCGTGAAGGGCAGGAAGGTGCTCTTCCTGCCTCAGGCTTTCCACGCAAGCGCGTGGAAGAGCAGGGGGTCCCAGAACAGTACCATACCGCCAAATTAAACTGTGCAAGTAAATAAATATTATTTTGACATAGTGGTCCTGACAGAATAACAGTTTGTGATTAAAAAGTGAGGAGAAGTTTCCATATTGGCTGGTCTGTTAGCTTGCTTACTTCAATAGAAGAATAAAGGTGAAGCAAAAGGAGATTGTTCCTTTGCACCAGTGGAGACAGATCCTTGCAAGAGTCCGAGCTCAAAATTTGCAAATAGCTACATTAAGCTAGTGTTGCATTCATTACAAGTGTGAGTACACAACAGTCTGCTAGGGTCTGCAAAGGGTCTTCAGTGGTCGTACCTGGGATGTGAGGGCCACGTTTATTGTATAATGTTCTGTTAATGTTAACAAGAGTTGCAGCATGTAGCATTAACATTACAGATAGCTCCTTTAAGTATGCACACAGTACATTTGGATGAGAAACTCTAAATATAAACAAGAACTCATGCAGAAGATTACTGTTTATGGCATTTTGCAGATTGTTTTTCAGTCCAGAACAGAGAGATCCTTCTCTCTTTAAAAGAACAATGATTTCACTTTCAGATCCAGCAACCATCTGGTCCAGATGGTGTCAAACCAATTGTTCTGAAAAGTTGCTGACTAACTCTGTCATCGTGTGCATCATCTATTTACCTTGTTCTTGTCTGCGTCCAAGATCCCTCAGGCTTGGAGGACACTGTGTACTGTTCTGGTTCTTAATAAAACTCAGACCCAGGCACTAAAAGCCTTTAGGCCTGTGTGTGTCCATGAGCAGCTGAGAAGTGCAACACTTAATCCACTGTACTTAGAAGCTGTGAACATGTCAGCTTGTTTTGATAATTTTCTGGTCATTAGTGGCAACAGATCCATTTCTGCAGCTTTAAGTATTTAAAAAAAATTGTAGAATATTTCTCTTCATTATAAGCATTTGTGAGAATGTTTGTTGAGCCCCTAAACATACAAAGGAAATGCATACTTACAAGTGTTTGCATCATTCCTTTGGACTGAGGAATCACCACTCGAAGGTCCGTCTTGCGGCCGGCTGGAACCAGGTTGTTCCCAGAAGGTGGAAGAGGAGGAGGAGGAGATTTGGGTGGTATGATCTTCCCCAAACTGCTTCCACCAGGTGAGCCCACAAAACCATTCACTAAGCAGAGAAATAGAAACATACAACAACATGTTGAGACTGAGGATAAGAAAATCACAGGAGAACTGACCGACAGGATGACCATTTCATTTCTTACAGTATCTACACAGACAGAGAAAGAGTCATATGTTTGATCTGTGCAATGTAGCTCCATGTGAATAAATATTTTTGCAAGGGATATTTGCAGCCCCTCTTTTAGTCTGTTCTTTTATGCCCCAAGTATAGACATATATGAAGATTGGGAAAGTGTTTTAAAAACATAATTGTCCACCAACAGGCTCTGAGTGGAGAATGACGAAAGTACAGCTATATATTATACAAAAGATAACAATGAATAATTGATCTTTCTTGCTCTTGACATTACATAATGGCTGTGCACATATGAGACAGTGTTTTGGGACGGAGATGACAGGGAGGATATTCTGTAAGGAGGACAGACAGCAGTGAGGGCTGAAGATCCAACATCAAAAGACAGAAACCAGTTGATAAACCAGCAGAAATGACACCGAGGTGCATCCAGATTCTGTGAATAGCACAGATGCCTTTACTGGACGTTGAACTGAACCATGCTCAAATGCTCTGATGGAAAGTAGTGCCCTTGACTCATTGAGATGAGATATCTATTGTCAATACAGAACCCAGTCATGAAATGAATGATGGAACAGGAACAAAAAAAAAACGTTCATTTTTTTTCCCACTTTCCGCTAATATTTGTGTTTATTTTTATTTTTTTCAGGAGATGTATACTCTCTCATAAAAAAACACTCTCATACAAGTACTATGTATTTTCTTTGGGAACAATTCTAATATCATCATTATTTGTAGTAGTGGTAATAAATGTGCCAGTTCTTTTGATGTAGCTGGAGTACAATCAAAGGCTTATAAATGTTTTGGTACAATATTTTCTTCTCAGTGAGTTCATAAAGATCCCACCACTGGATGTCTTTAAAGCTCAATTTTAATAAAATGCAATTTGAAATCTAAGACTATAATAATATGAATGTGAAACATTTATGTACCCGTACTCAGGCACAGTGCTTGGTTACACATGGTTATGGAAAAGCAGATTTCCTCACAGTAACTGGACTGATTTATTGGACACTGAGCATAACTGCAGACTGGCAGGGAGGGAGAGAGGTTACAGCAGGTAAAGCCCTATCAGGGAAGCTGCTGGGTGCAGCATGTGTGTAGTTCAGGGAACTGGGGCATTGTGGAGTTTGTAGTGAAATGGTGTGATGTATGTAGGCTGACAGTATGTTTAAGAGACTGTCAGCCTACATCCTGACTGTCTGCATCAGCCTGAGGAAGAGGAGAGGAGAGGAGAGGAGAGGAGAGGAGAGGAGAGGAGAGGAGAGGAGAGGAGAGGAGAGGAGAGGAGAGGAGAGGCCTCTGATTCACCATATCATTCAACTTTTAAAGAGAGAGGACCTGATGTGACTGGTGATTGTAATATTGGTGGAGTCAGCTCAGACAAAATCCTCTTATCACAGTTACAATCAAACATCGATCTGTTGGTGTTTGTGTCCTCTATATGTTGGAGTGTGTTTGTGAGAAGCACACAAAAAGTACAACACATACCAGCTGGTCCAGATCCATTTTGCAGAGCCAGATCAGAACTGCCCTGCAGACCACCTGGAGATTAAGACACACACAGTGTCAGTGATCGTTGATTTCTTCTTCAGTTTGTATCCCATACTTTTTTTTTTTGCCAGCCTCTGTTTCCTGATCATGATTATTTTTATATTCTTTTCATATTCAGTAAATACAGACAAACTGCACACTTTTGTCCAATTTGGTGTCACTCACTAATTAGAAAATGGGAATGAACTCTGAGTGTAGCTCTAGGCCTGATAGGGGATATTGTTCCTGTCCATTGTACGTGTGAATGTGTTTTTCTCCCCCTCCTCTGCTTGATGGTGCTCCCATGACTACAAGTTCCATCCAGACAAAAAGGCAACCTTTAAATGAACACACATGTTGTACGTGCTATACCTGAATGTCATCAGCTCAGTTTGACGGTGAGTTTTGTTTTCAAACAGCAATGCAAATAGGTTGTTGTTAGGAACATGACACACAACCATACTGTATGTACACACCTGTGTTTCCAGTGCTGGAAGGTCTTTGTGGAGAGTTTCTGTGGAGGTGTGAGTGATGTGACGAGAGGATCCCGCTGTCAGCCAGAGCTGCTGTGGCTGAGGCGAGAGCCTGGGAAGTCACACCTCCTCCTGCAACAGGGCTGTATGGCATGCTGCCTGGGACCACATGCATGAAGTTCTGCTGTGGAAGGTTTGTGTTCTAGAGAGACAGCGACAGAGAAGGGCATGTAAATATGAGCTCGACTAATTCTTTAACTGCTAATCAGGAACACACATCTTGTTCATTTGACATTTTATCTTCATCCTACTAGTTTGTGTGGGTGGGTGCATCATCTCTGCTCACAACATAAGGGTCAAATACATGATTTATGACTGAATGACACGAATGGCTTTTTGCCCAACATATTCCTAGTTAAAGAAAAAGATGGAAGGAAACTTCTAACAAATCCCCCAAAAACATCAGAGTCTCAGGGTAAAATGCAAAAAAAAAAGAAAGTTAAGTGGATATATAGGATGGGAAAGTTCAAGTCCCTGCAGAGAAAGTGTGGGCGTGCAATCACTGAATGTTACATTCCTTAAGGTATTAATGAGCAAGGCTATATGATCTGTCAGTTTAACAGCAAGAGCAAACAAAGGTTAAGAACAAGAAACATAAATGCAGCTTACAATTTTATGGCTCTTCATCATGTTGTCAAATTCCTCATTAATCTTCTTGTATTTCTCTTCAGTATTGGGGGTGAGGATGTAGGAGGCGTCACCATCTGGGCTGTCACAGCCTCGGTGTTCCTTCTTGTTTAGGGCCTGTGGGTGAAATAAGCACAAGGGGGGAAGGCGAGTTTAGAGAAGAAATGTTTTTAAGAAAAAGGGGGAATTACAACCGTATTCATTATAAAGCCACATAGAGCAGTAAGCTGGCTACTGAGAACAGAGATCCATCAGAAGCAGTTTCACACTTCATAAATCATCAGCCGTTCTATGTTTAAAATGATTTACAAATATATTTGAATCTTTTAATAAACTCCTTCTGATGGGAATCTCATTTATTCTGACATTGTCCACCATGCAGTTCATATCAGAGTAGTCTATTTTCACTTTTTTATTTGTTTTATTACAAATGTAAAATGACCCCAGCTGACACAAACCAGCTTGAACACGTAATACAGCAATAATTGATTACTTCTCTATAACAACATTTGTCCCTGTCAAAAATTGAGGTATTGCAGACAGGATGTGTATGGTTCTGGTTGGTCCCTATTCAATATGTGGTTAAAGAGCAGGAAGGACAACTAACCACTAAGGAGACTAGAAACCAGATCTGATTCTCAAGAGGTTACAGAAATACGGATACGTCTCTGGTGCCAAGGCCATATTTACATTCCAGCAGCTGTGTAAATACAGTTCAGATAATCTTTGTGTGTTCATTCTTAAATCAGTGTGGATGTGTAAACAAGATTTTATTCTGTAGTTAAATGGCTTTAACGTAGAACTTTAATGGCTTTACTTGCACAAAAAAAAAAAACTTTACAAAAGCATAGCCATTGTTTGGTTCATCACACATTTTCTGTTTTATTTGAAAAAATGTTTCCAGCAACTTTGCAAGCGAACCAACCGACTGCTGGTTTACTTCACATGTTTATCGAGCATTTAATTATCTGAGTGTATCTCTGGAGAATCCATTAAGAACATTCATGGGCTGAAAACATAGAGCCAGTAATGTAGAAAATAAAGCACTGTAATAACCTCTGTGAAAACCGGTGTCTGTTTTGTTTGTGAGCAGGATTACACAAAAACAACTGAACTGATTTGCACTGAACTTGGTGGAGAGATGGGGCATCGACCAACATTTTGGGGCAGATATGTGTTGTTTACGAAGAATCAGATTTGTTTTCTCTGAGGTCTGGTTTATGGTGTTTGACATTGACCTACAGTACATGGCATAAGTCTGTTCTCTCTGAGTGCCCTTGTAGTTGTTTAATTTTCAACCACAAGTCTTTCTATCAACCACAAGTCTTTCTATCATACTGTAGTCCATGTGGAAACACCCCTACCTATTTTACAGTGGAGCTGGTTACCATCATTCAGGGCCTTTGTTGTTTTGTTCATTCAGTGTCACCAGCAGCTAAAACTGTTCACCACCACCTGGTAACATTTACATGTTACGATTTGGAGCAAAATGTCTCCACAACCTATTGGATTGATTGCCATGAAATTTGGTGCCAAGTTATTATTATTAGTATTTGTATGTTAGTTATGTTGACTTTAGCAATGACCTTTATCTATGAAGACAGTTAATGGTAGTTAAATGTATATGTACATCTAAGTACAACCTATTCTTCACTACAAACTAATACTTCTTACCTAATTTGCTTTGAGAGCAAACCCCCTTTCTATCTAACTGTGCCAACACAGTAATAAGGATAGTTCGACCTACAGGAGGTGTGACATATAATTAGTATGAGTCTGAGTAAGGTCAAACAGTCATATGCTCTTAACTGAGACACTGAACCACTCCTCTAATTATTCTCTGGGCAATGTGATTTTCTGTGCTCTACTGTATAAATCACAACAATAATTGCCTCTTCCATTCAGAGTTTGCATGTACAGTAGCGTAACAGCTGCCTACACAGACTGTATACTACTCTGCTCTGACAGTATGTTTGACTTTATGAGCTTTGAAGCAGAGTGGTCCAGACATTAGACATCTAGAGTTTTCCTCTGGAAAGATGCAGCTCTACATCCCAGTCATACTCATCTACATTCACATCAGCCTATTAAACACAGCAGACCAGCGCACGCAGACAGTTTTTATAGGGGCCCTGAAACAACTTTGGGTTTGGTTGGGTCTTTAAAGTGGTGCAGGGTGGGAAATAAAAGGCAAAGAGTTGGCTGTTAATCACAGAGATATAGCCATCAAATGAGATTCATTAGCACAAACACCCCTGTCCATGGAGGATCATATTATTATTGCTTTCACAAATAGCTACAGCACAACAGAAAGGCAGTATTGGTAGAGAAAATGCTGCGTTAAGGAGGGAACAACTTGAGATCAGGTCACTTATAATTGTGTGTATGTGCTATATAATCAGTTATAAACAGCAATGCCAAACCATACACAGAAAGAAAACAATATGAAACTGAAAATTGTGACATGTAGATGTTTAGAATTTTTAATTAACATTAACATAATTAACATTTTTAATACATGAGGAGTTTACGTTTTAGTAAAACGCTGCTCATCCTCTTTGTATAAAGGAGCTTGTCACTTTATATCATAGCATAGCATAGCATTGCACATCCTAACATCAATATCCTGCTCATGGGCTGGTGATAAAAGGTTTCTATCATTTTATTACTCGGACCCATGGTCTATCAAGATGTGGCAAGGAGCTGTTCTTGTCACAGATTTCCCCTGATACAGATTATATAGTTGATGCAGTGTCTAAATCTTGAGCCCCCCCCCCCCCCCCCTCCATCCCCCCACCCCAAACAAAAAACACAACATTTAACACACTATGAACTTAATTTGATAAGGAGATCTTTTTAGCAAACACTCAGACATGCAGACGGGGCAACAATAGCTATCATTGAGTCATGTCTTTGGCCACTGATCCAATATTCACTCTGCTCTTAGCTGGGGGAGATATATGCCTCTTGAGCTGCTAAATGCTCCACTTTGTTTACCAGCTAGTCACAAACTTTGCCTATTACACAGTGGGGTTTTTGGAGTTTCTTTTTCCCTGCTAGGACAGGAAATGAGCTTGATGAAAGTCAGATCAGTTATAGGCTGTAACACTGGAACAATGAGCTAAAGGACACAGGAAAACCTCCACAGAGCTGAGACAAAGCTTCATATTATAAAGGTTTGTGTGATCCATTGTTAATACATTAATATGAATTACAAAAACAAAGGATTGCCGGAAAAAGAAGCTTTTATGATTTTAAATACTTAAATGTGCCCCGCATCAGTCCAACCATGACTGGTTGAACTGATGGATGTTGGTCCACAGCAGCACCCCCTGGACCTTTGTATGGTCCAGGATTCACAATAAAAAAATCATACCAGTGTCATGTCAGGATGATGACATCACTTCTCTGGTATCCATCATCTCATCCCTGCTCCTCATTAGATTACACAGATGATGGCGTGAAAAGGATGGACTGACAGGCCGACACGGCAGCCAGCTGACTGTCTGTGCACCACATGTCCTCTGCATTCCCAGACACTTGTAGTTATTAGACGCTTTAAACACACATTTGCAAGTCTATTTTCACCAAAGGCCTGAAACTCTACTTTAACAACTGGTGACCACTTAAGAGGTCACACGCTCAATTCCTGTTCAGTTGGACGGTTGTTCGTTTTCTGCGCTCCAGTAAACGGACATTTTAAAAATTCCAATAGCAAAATGCAATGTTTGGCTTGTTCAGCACAGGACAAGCTTTCCCTAAACCTGTCAACCTGCCTGTTTTTGCAGTTGACGTTTGACAATTATGCCATTTGGTCTAATTATAGGAGGGTGACCTTATGTGTCGCAGAGCTAGCAATTATCAGGCAAAATGACAGGTGGAGAATGAGTTATCCATCGGTGATTTCATGAAGCACTTTGAGCTGCATTGTCTGCATGAATGATGCTATATGATAAAGTTAATTCATTCATTTGTTCACAGGAAAAAGTATTGTACTATTTGCCATTCATCAAGTTCTTCACTGCACTGCCCTTGCTACAATAAAGCACCAAAGTATCAAGTAACATTTTAATTACAATCTCATCTCAAGGAGGTACTGATATATAACCTGGGATCATAATCTGCTAATATGTGTATCAAAGAGGCACTTATGTGTCATCCAAATACCTAACTCTGCTTTCAAGAGTTAAAATTCATGTCATGTGAAAATTAATAACATGAAAATAAATAGAAAAAAATGCAGGACATTTTCTATCAAACTGTCAATCTGAAACCATGACCTGCAGGTGAAGGTATGTGCTAGTGGTGCAGCTGACTCAGCAATTATTATCAATATTGGGAAGTCTTCGATTACTCAGCATCAGGGGTTGGTTGTTCTATCTACTGTATAGCCGTTCCCTGATTCCTGTGTGAACTCATCTTGACCTTACAAGCAAAAGGGAAAAGGGAGTGTTTTGTTGTTTTTTGAGAACAGCTGTAACCAATCATGTGATCATTCCTGTGTCTTATATGTTTCACAACATACTCAGGTAGCTTTACAGTTCCAAGCCCTGTAAAAAAAAAAAAAAAGCTGTTTGTTTTCTTTAGAGAAAGGACAGTGGACAGTTGACAGAAAGGGACACAGAGTAGACCCAAGAACGAAAGGTCTGAAGGGATTTGGTTTGAGACCCAAAGGGCTATAAGTGGCTCCACAGATGCTGGTTTAAACCACTACATCATGTCTGGGAACTTAAGACTATCTTAAAGTGTCTGCTGGGGCATCTGAGTGTGTGTCTCCTTATCATCTCAAATGTCAAAGTCGGATTTAGTGGATCACTAAAGGCATCTGGATCATTGCCACCATGAGGCACGGGCTGCAACATTAAGCATCTTAACATATGAGGGCGATGCCTTGTTGCTGTTGGGACTGCATCAAAGATAAAATAAGGCTCCCTCTTACCCTGCAGTGAGTCTTTTCCAGTCGGGTGACTGCCCCGTAGGCTAAGAATAGGGCAGACAAGGGAGTGTTTGAGATGTGATTCGACACATCTATGGCTGAGATAAGCTCAGCTCGCACACTTTCGCACACTTATACAGTCCACACACAGTTTCCACAGATTGAGGCAGGCTATCGTATAGGCCTAAACAAGAGCAACCACTATGCTGCATGCCACAGTGTCTGTGTTTCAGTGAAATGTGGATCTAGTGGTTCTCATTCATCTCTGTGCTCTGCAGGTTGAGATGACTGCACTGCATACCTTGGACGGCTGCTCTGTTATTGTTGAAACTTAACTCTGCAGCACACAAACCTGTCTCATTATTATGACAAAAGTAATCTGTTTTGTGACATTAGCTGAGCAGTCGAGACTTTGTAGTTGTTATAGCTGGCAGATCATCATCATTACACACACGCACACACACCACACACACACAGTAATTCTTGGCTTCAGTCTTTGTGTCAGGTTGATGTTACACGTTTGTCTCCACCATATGGAGGTTGATCTGTGGAGCGCATTTCAAAAGAACCTGCTGCTTAAAGTCAAACTGAAAAAAGTGAACTTTTGCTCAGAAACCACTTATGGTCATGACTTGATTCCAACTAGATCTGTGGAAACCTGTTTTGTTTCAAGAATTTCAACAAAGTAATTATGATAATACTAATAATGATTTAAATCAATACTCAATGCTGTGTTTGGACAGTATGGCTATGTGCCATCACCATAATGTTTGTTTGACACACTGTGAGCAGAGGGTGTGTTAAAACAACATAAACATAAAGTAACAAATAGGCTATGGGAATAAATGCAATGCAATGCAACAATGGCAAGATAGACTAAAAAGTTTCCTTTATCTCTGAGTAAGCAAGATGGCTTAGTTTGGTATTCTGGGGTTTTCCAAAGGTTGAATGATGTCAAAGCTTTGAATAGTTTGAGATTCACATTCATGCCAAGAGTCAGATGGATAAAATTGATACCAGCCTTACTGTATCTGTAACTTAGCATGGTAAACTTGAGACTGGAAACACTGGACTGGCTCTGTTCAAAGGTAACAAAATCCACCTACCAGCACCTCAAAAGTTCACCAACTTATTTATTTCTTGGCTGTTACAGGCATAACAGTGGTTTCAGTCTTCTCATCCAACTTGCAAGATGGCAAATTAACACATTTTTCTAACTGTCAAAGTCTTGCATTAAACAGGAAAAATACCCTGACAGCCGAGTTATCAAAACAGCTGAAAGTGAATTCACCCCTCTATGAAAATGACAAAGAACAATGGCTACTGGATTATTAAGTGAGTGGAACTCAAATTTCAATTTGACTGTGTAAAACATACTTGAACAACCACACGGAGGCTGCCTGTGTGTGAGACAAAGGAACCTGTTAGCTGCGTGTGTGTGTGTTTGTGTTGTGGAAAGATAATCACCAGCAAACATCATGTTACATCAACAACAACAATGAACCCACAGAAGCTTCTGACCCCTCCTGACATGCAGGCTGCCTGCTGCAGCCAGCGGCGTGTTATTTTACACATAGTCAAATTCCATGCTTTAATGTTGCAGATGCACTGACCGATATGTAAAAGAGCAACATCCCACTTTTCAGGGTATGTTTTGATCAGGTTGTGTTTCTATGTCACATTTGTGGGAAGAAACAAATGAGAGCTGATGTAGGCAAATAAATGCTGCTAGAGGCTACAGGGCTGACACAGGTGTCTGTGTGTGGTTTACAGCAGGAGAATAGATGGGAATATTTTCTTTGGATTCCTTACAGGCAATATTATTGATGCATATCGACATTGGTTTCCAGCAGGTGGCTACCAGTAGCTCACCCTGTTTTAGAGTAGGTTGGTTCTGAGAATAGTCTATAGAAAAACTATAGATGAATAGTCCAAACTTATATATCCCAAATGTACATACAGTAAAGCAAATACACAAACATACCCACCCCTTCCTAACACCAAACAATTATTAGTCAGCTGTAAGTTCAGTTATACTGCCAGCTTTGTTTGCATCATATACTATATAGGCTACTTGAGCCCATGTTTGTTTGCATTTTGGAAAATGTGAGCTACTTCAAGTGGCTGTTTGTTTTTGATGTGGTGACTGCTATCCCTGAATTACTTACTAAGAAGCTTCTTTTTCCCCCTCTGATTCCAAAGCAGATTTTTTTGGATGTTTATCTTATGGATGGTGTTATCATGTCTGTGTTTTCGTGCTTCACTGAATCTTATCTCATTCATCTGAGCTGTTTTGGAGATCAGTTTGATATCATCTGTAAAAAAAGGTTGGGGATGACTATTTTAGAGGATGAAATCAACTTTTCAGTTTCAGTTCATCACTTTCAGTCCTATACAGACTATAATAGATTTACTTAAGTGTGAATCTACACAGTGAGGAAAGAAAGCTATTGGTTCCCCTGAAACACTGAAGCTTTTTTTCCTTTCCAGGAAGTGGGAAGAGGCATTTCTGAAAACAAACACTTAATTTAGGAAGTTAAGCTTCCTTTACACCCAGTTTGCATTTGGTACAGTGCTGCTGCTGTGTGTGTGTCCGTGTGTGTGTGTGTGTAAAGGAGGATGGGTGGGAGCAGTAAATACAGGCTCTCAGCAAGGAAGACACGCATTTGAAGCTTACATAAACAGCCAAAACATGAGTCAAGATGACCATTCATTTTTAATGGCAGCTGCTATGAGTACGTGCTGTGAGGGACAGGATAGCACTGCTCAGGGACCATGATGCAACACTGCCAGCGTCACCACACTGATGACGGAGGTTGTGCAGGAGCACGCAGAACGGGTGGATGGATGGATCTTATCACTGGAAACATCTACGTTCTTCACAGTGGGTAAGCTACAACTGGAGTGCGTTAACACCTAATGTAGCGAGCACTGAAGGCAGACACAGCTGGACCCGTTCTGATGAATCCTGAGTCACTATGCTTTCTAGGAAATTCATCTTTCTAAAGCACATACTACAGTCATTTCCTTCCCTAATCCTCAAAACGGATGCTAGCAGCATCGGAGCTTTAAAAACAAACACTGAGGGATTTTCAATCGTGAAGAGTTTGAGTGTAAAGCCTCAATAATGTTTGACTCAGTGATTTTGTTTCTCTAGCTCTTTATTTCATCCCCTCTACTTCACTTACTGCACTTCACCTCTTGTCTATTACTGACACTCACAACACTATTTACACCTAATGGTTTCAGTCTCACTGACTCCTTGTGTCTGTGCCTTAAAAAAGCGATAGATGCAGCGAAACTTCCACTCCAACTAAATAAAGATTGAAAATGTTCTATTTGGGATAGCCTGCCTGGAGCATCAAAGACTCTTGGTGTAATCATAGATGGGGATCTTTGAGTGATGACAGTAACACTACAAACTGCTCTCATCTCCACTGCTGTAATGTAATAATGTTGCACTTTAATTACACATTATGTTTTACAGTCTGTTTTCTTATTATTTTTTAATGTTGTCTATTCTGTATTAATGTTTTTATTTGTATTTTTAGGCTTCTTTTTATCCTTCTACTGTCTGAAGCATACAGTGGGCTTTAATAGGCCACCCACACAAAGAGGACAAACAACGCTCACATTTTCTCACCAAACTCAAAACGGTACACATACAGGACCCTGCTGCTCTGTGCAATATGTTTGTCAGCTTCTGCGTTGAGAACACCAGCACTGACATGGGGTCATGACCAGCACTCACCTCGACGATGTCAGAGTTGGTCCTGCTCTCGTGGGGTTCGTTGTACTCTGTGTATTTCAGCAGGACTTTGTCCATGTCCGTGCTGGCGTACTGAAACAGCTTATTAGAGCTGTTGAAGATGATGAGGGCGATTTCACAGTCACACAGAACACTCAGCTCGTAGGCCTTCTTCATCAGACCAAACTTCCTCTTCATGAATGTCACCTGGAAAGACAAACGCTCAGGATCAGTCAAGTTCCCTTCAACTGTCCAAAGAGTTCACATGGAAAACTGAAAATAATTGATTGAATTATTTTTCGTTACTCTCAAAGCATGATCTTTTGATTGATTTCCTGACACCCAATTAGTTGTACTAAAAATATGTCTTGCCAGAAGCTACACAATGATTATCAAGAGAAGCAGAATTAAACGTTCTATCACATTGTAATT
This sequence comes from Trachurus japonicus, assembly GCF_045865225.1. NCBI lineage: Eukaryota > Metazoa > Chordata > Actinopteri > Carangiformes > Carangidae > Trachurus > Trachurus japonicus. The sequence goes on from NC_140909.1 coordinate 22,823,611, forward strand.
CTCATCAATTTCTTATCTTCCATGATTGAGTGTGGAAATATATAATCATGATAATAATATTTTAGGTGATGAAATTCAAATAGCTGATGTCAATAGAGGAGGTACCAGTGCAGCCTCTTATCTGAGGGGTGTGTTGCTGTTGTTACTGCTCTTATTGCTCTCATCCAGAACAATTGATAATAAGGACTCAGAAAAGAGATTGAGAATGTTTCACTGTCACACTTGAAGGCACAGGAATAAGGAGGCGACCTGTGAAGGTGGGAGGTCCTCGTGTAAGAGGCTGACCTCCCCCAAGAGGGGGGCAATTACCTGGAAAATTGTCTCTAATGGAATCCCACTGAATTGAAATGAAAGGAAATGTGGGTGGGTAAAGCAACTCCGTATGTTTCCCCTCCCTCAATGATTACTATGAAGACATCCACCCTTAGGTGTTACTTCATAGTCATTATATTCCTAGAAAGTCCAAATAATGTCACTACACCCTACTTGAAGACATAAAACCATGTAGATGGTGTTGTATTGTGCTGTGACAAGCAGCAATCAACCATGTTCCCCTTAGCCATGACACACACCTTGACCAAACTGCATTGTTTAGAGTGAACAACTTACAGCCCACATCAAGTCCACATACAACCCACAGGTCACGCATCCGTCATGCCTTCATTCCTTCTTTGGTGTGTGGCTAACTCCCTGCAGTGAGTCAGCTGTTTGCATCTGCCCTCCATCACAGCTTCTGGGATCCTGACTCATATCTATAAACTTCCTCTGACTCTCACATTGTCTCACACCTCCAAGAGTTCTAGCAGTATCAGGTGTATTTCATGCGCTTCATGCCGGCCCACTTCATGTTCTCTGCAGCTCATGGGCAGTTTTTTCAGGTCTTTTTCAGGCAACTTAACAGCAGTTGGAAGGTTAGGAGTCTTAATTCTTCAAAACATTAACAAGAGAAAATATTGATACCAACAGAGAAGTATAACTTCATCCAAAAAAACTGTCAAGTTCTTCAACACCATGGACATGTGGAAGCAGGATTCAGTGATTTGCAACACGATATACGGTATAATCCATCCACACTTGATTGTCTAAAAGCAGTTTTTTCCAGGTTCCGTTTCAACCCGAGTTTTGGGGTTTTGCTTTGCCAAATGTTGCAATTCACTGAGGGGAAGAATGAATTATTCTATAAACATAACTTGGAAGTGAACACCCACTCCTCTCCAGTGTTTTTTTGCTCCTCTTGCTCCTATATGCTCCTGAATTGAACAATCAAGCTATTTTATATGCTCTCCTGACACCTCCTCACCATCACTGGGTTTTCACTGGTCACACACAAAATTCAGTTCAGTCTAAAATTTCTGAGCATTGACCTTGAAGATGAACGAAGAACATTAAATGCTTCTATCAATGCTGCTGCAGCAGCTGGGGCTTTAACTAACATGGAGAAAAGAGAGCAATTCCCTCAATACCTTTATGTACTGTTTTCTTATGCTTACCCTTTCCCTTATGCTTTTTTCTTCTATTTGATGCTTCTTCAGCACACTGAATGATCTCCGTCTAGATGATGTGCTAAACAAATAAATTTGCCTTGCCAATGTAGGTTAAAATACTATCAGATAACTGACTAAATAGACACGGTCTAACTAAAAACCAAAGCATGTCAGTTGTTAGGTTCAATGTGTGGGACCCAAAATCTTACAGCCACTCTCCATTCCCACTTGGAGGCTTTTACCCAGGGAACTATAGAGAGCAGCGTTAAGGAAGCACTATAGCTTTATATATTCTCTAAGAGAGGAAAGCTGTGAGAGAACGACATACAGTATCGTTAACAAGTGATTTAGTCTCCTCTTCGGTCATAAAAGTATAGTCTTCTTAAAACATTTTAACATTCCCCAATGGGGATGATATGATGTCATGTGTCTCCAGGACAGTATAATTTGTTTTTGAATGGTCTAAGATGTTGGAGTGTCTAACATCACATGTTCCAGTTAGACAGCAAAGAACCGAGTTCACGTTCATCCAAGCTGAACATCTGCACTAAAGCCAGAAACATTGTGGAGCAGCAGTTCTCACTGAATTAATGTTGCATCTCATTACAGTAATGATAGTGGTAAAAATGGACGCTGCTGTTCTCACTGTGGTTCCAAGAGCGGTTAGCATTTGTTGGCGGAGAAATCAGTTTCCTTTTTAACAAAGTTTGTAATTACATTCATTATTTCTTCAGCATGACTTACAAATATGTGTCTGCGAAAAGAGATAACAAAGAACTACCTTGTTCCTCTTTTAGAATATGTGTGTGTGTGCTGGTGGATGGTGTATCGCTGGTGCGTCTGTCTGCTAAAGTAATGTCACCAACGTATAATCTGCACAGTGTGTAATGGTGTGATAGTTTGAGGAAAGAGGAAAAAACTACTGAAAACACTTGATGCACTTGACAGATAAAAGAACTTCCTAAAATAGAGTGCAGGAACCTAAATATACAGCAGGCTCCAGTGATAGTGCACTCCCGACAGCTACTGCACTGTCTATCTAAAAATGCTCCGGCCAAGACAACCAAACATCAAATATAAACATCATCCCAGATATTTACTTTCCAGCCACATCCCTATTTCCAGAGCCTGTGCCTTCCTTCCAGACAGGCTGGTATTTGTTGTGCTGCTGGAGGTGATATATATAGAGGAGACAGACAGAGAGGGATTCCAGTGGGCAGCAGTGTGGCTGAGCGAGGAGACTGCGAGGAGAGAAGGCCACTGTGTGTCCCTAACGCTGACCCACCCTGCTAATGACAGGGTGCCGTTTGGACCCAGCTAACCCCAAATTACTGCCCTCGCCACCAGCTGTGACCACTGCACTCTCAAAAAAAGTAAAAACAGCTGACAAGAGTCTTTAGGAGGTCTTTACATTGAAACTATAGGGGATCCACAAAAGGTTCCTTGAGGGATACCGTCACAAAGTGGTTCTAATATAAACCTTGTAATACTTACACATCACATCCAGATATTGTTTGATCTTTCTAATGAAAACATCTAAGGGCTATTGTGTTATTCCTTTTGGATACAAAAATAACCTCTTACTTTAGAGGCTCTTCAGAGGCCACATATCAACACATCAGATACCATGAAAAACTAAATATAACAACCAAAACATTAAAATCTGCAGCCACATGTTGTTTTTTTCCGGCAGAAATACAGTGTGTGTTTTTGTCACATTGCATGTTCTGACAAAGAAGACAGAGGAGATGTTTGGTACAGTCAGTGCAGTAGCGGTTGTTCACGGCAGGTCTTTACCCAGAGGTTTTGGTGCAGTATTATTATAACAGAAGACAGAAGAAGGGGACTCTGACCTGTCGGTTCCTCTCATCTACGATCCGGGTGATCTGGATCTTCTTCCTCCCCATTGCCAAAACACCTTCCAATAAAAGCTGAAGAAGAATATCAGTAGGCTCCAGGTAGTGAAGGCTTCCACCAATGATCCTCACATACAGCACGTCCCAGTCCCACTGTCAGTCTGGTACTCCAGTATCAGCTTGGCATGGTTTGCTGAAACAGAGCATGGCAGAGATGGAGTTAGTTTAATCCCAGTGTTTTTCAGACCCGAAGCATTAACAATGTCAATATTTGTACAGATCTTATAGTGCATATAGGAGCAGCACTGAACCTACACAGCTTGCTAAACACAGGAATTTGATTTTACACATATCTTCAAATGGCAACAATATGAACTAAAGATTACAGTGCTGCAGACAATAATCTGTGTCAGTCTGAAGGCTCCTGATGGATCATTATTGCAGTGAGTCTTCAGCTTTTGCTTCCATTCTTTATTTGCCTTTTTCCTCAGTTTGTTACAGCACATTCTCATACACAGATGCCTCAGCAGAACAGCTGCATCTTCACCTGACAGCAATGAGTGTCACACCAAGGAGCTGCTAATCAAGCAACAGTGATCCCTCACTGGATTCACACCCATATGCAAACAGTATTTTGTTGAAAAATATATGCCATAGTAAAGTCTTCCCTTCATCCCACGCAGTCTCTCGCAAAGTACTTTTGGTCTTTTGTTTTTAAGTTTCACATGCAAACATTGGATCTTTTCTAAACACACCAAGAAAAACTCTAAATTCAGTCTAGACCATCTAATTCTTTACGCACCTTGTCTTGTCTGTCACCAAACTATCTTCCACAGCAGTACTCCTTCATGTGCATCAACATATTCAACCCTGCAGTCTTGAGTAAACTCGCCTCTGCTCTCCAGTTTCCTCCTCCTGCAGGAGTGCCCACCTGCCTTGCTGTGTCCCTCCTCAGCCTCAGTGTTTCTCAGCCTTGCCTTCCCCCAGAGCTCCTTAGCTCTTTCCTAATCTCATCTGATCTGGGAGGAGGCAGAGAGTGAGGCGAAGCCAGGCTTTATCCTAACCCTCTCTGGATTACTGCAGCATGTGGAGCCCAGAGCTGAGCCACCAAAACCCCCACTGCAGACCCAGTTCTCAGGGTTGGGAGATGGGACAAATGCATTTGTCATGCACTAGTGGAAATTTATTGGTGACTTTTACTGATTTAAATGACCTCTTTATTTGATAAAAGATCATACAATTGAGTGCCAGTCACCAAAATGCTCCATACAGCAGATCAATGAAGAACAAATAAAATTAAATAGAAAATGCCATGTTGATTTAAAATACATTTAAAGCCGAATTTCCTGAAGTCATCCTTCGCGTACTCTGGTGTTGTTCCATTTGACTGATTGTTTCATTGCTTCCTATTGAAAATGTACTTCTATCGCATATTTAATTTAATTTTTTTCATCCTTGAACATTTATGTGATGTTGTATGTGATAGTGATTGGTTTGCTGCACGTTATCATCTAACCCTTCCAGTTCTCCAGCCCAGATCCCAGCTGACCCTGCCAAGTCAGTTCAGGATATACACACTGCAACAAAGGCTCCTTGCATATTTGGGATTTAAAGGTCACAAGGATTTATCTGTTTTACAATCTGGATGATTTGATGGCAAGACACAAATATTTTGAAAAGGAAAGAACAACACAACTCTTCTGAGTTTTCATTTCCACAATAAAAGAGAGACATTTCATGTCTGGTTATGAGTTATGTTATATTGCTTATTTTGAATGAGCTAAATCCTTGAAGTGGGATAGAGTCACTGGTTAGTTAGGAGTTAAGCCCTGGAAAAGCAGGAGCCACTTTTTAGCACTTCAGACATAATCTTCCGGCTTTTGCAACAAACACTCTTAATCACAATAATCAAACTGACTCAGAACTGCTCTCCTGTCTGCTGTGATCGAAAGGCTGAAACAGGGACTGACACTAACACTGCTGCTACTGCTGCATACATCTAACATTTGTTACTGCTACTTTGTTTTTGTTCAGGACAGATTTGATGTCTGGGGCCTTCAGTGAGTGGTTTTATTTATTTTATGTAATAAATACTGTAACATCAATACAGTGCCTTACTTTAAAACACCAGAAAACATAACTCTGATGTCTATTTTCAGTTTGCAAGAGAGTAAAAAGTTTAGCACAACTGCAAAAGTTTCTTCCATTCAGTCATTACCAAAATTCAAAATGGTTTCGAAAATTAAATTGAGAGGTAAACTCAATTATCACTCTTGACTCTTGAGAGTCATCAAACTGCTGCTTATGAAGAAATTCAGACCCCTAATCAACTACTTCAACCCTGCATATATTACTAATTTGTTTCCTATTATTAGAAACATAATGGCTTGTTTTTATTTAATTTTTTTATCATCATTATTATGTTCGAGTCTACAGCTGGTGATCAGGGATCCGACAGTGACACCAGAAACGGTTCATACCCTGTACATGGCTGGTTAGTTTTTGCAAAGAAACTCAAGAGGCAATACAGTTTGTGCCAAACATGTTTACAAATGAAATGAGTAAAATTAATATCATTTCTAGGAGACAGGGCTGACCTAACAGATGATCAGTGTGTTAAAGGTTAAGATTCACTGGCACACTGACATCAAGCTGCCCTGGCTGAGACTGCTTTGTTATTGTGATGTTAGTGAGAAATGGAAGCTTACATGCAGAATACAACATAGAACAACTTTACCAGCTGTTTGCAGACAGCCCTCTCTATGTTGGACAATTAATCTATGTCTCAGACTGCAGAGTCTGTGGAGCATTACCGCTGCCTGTTCTACATCTTCTTGTGCATGTGCTTCCCAGACAAGTTGTCCTGATCAGCCAAGATGTAATATGTTACTATGGCAGAAACTCTATCTGGCTGGTGTGAAAATCAATACAACACAGAGAGACGAGCCAACAGTCTGCAGCAACCAGCACTCACACAGACATCTGCAAGGCTGGACCATTTATTATAATGTCATTACAGCCAAAAGAAAAGTCACACCTAATGTGACTCTAAATCTAATATAATGCCGTTGCATTGTATATAGATTTAAAACCACGTATGGCCTTTCAGTGGCTGACATTTGCTACTTACTAAATTGTCTGTTTACACAATAAATTCTGTTGAGTCTCTTAATGTTTTTGAGTAATTCCGGTAATATGCTAAATGCCTTTAGATTGTATATCAAAACATTGATTATAAACTCTGAAAAACAACACAACTTAAAAATGAGTCACAAATGAATCAGTATGATATTTCTGTGATCAAGTATTGAATAGTGCTTTTTTTAGTTATATCGCATCATATTAAAGGCCTGAAAAGAACTAAATGAATTAATTAAATAAATTAAAATCAAACTACAATGAAACAGCTCTGCAGTTTTCTTACTATACTTGCTCTGACCTTCTCGACGCCTGTCTCTAACTTCAAAATACACCCTGCCTCTGAATGTATCCCTAACAAGAAGTGCTAAGCCCCCAGAGCGAACCTCACAGCCAAATGCACTCCTCTTTATCTCACCCATGAAATCCAATTCCTGTGGATCTTTGGAAGCGTGACCATTCTTTGTTAGGGTGTGAAACACACTTTTCCAAGGTTGGATTGCACAGGATTTTATAGCTTTTATGCCTATACAATAGGAGAATGTCACTTATTGTGTTTTAGGCAAATTGAACTTTTCTGAATGCCTTATGATGGCACCATGAGGGGAAATTATACATGTTCTTGCTCTGTCTGCTGTGATGGCTGATATGTTTCACTGCCATACTAGCTAGCCTATGAAAAAGTCTACCCATGTTTATTCACATGAAATAAACACATTTTTGGAAATACACATTCTTTTAGCTGTCTTAGCTTAGCATAACATCTGGAAGCAGGGGGGACATCTTGTCTGGCGCGTTCATAAAGTAATCCATCTTGTCATCACTGTGGTACTGAGAGGCAATGAGCTGAGACTCAACACCATTGCTGCACCCAGCCAAATAACCTGGCACACAACTTCCTGTAAAACCACTAACTTGTGTTTTCAGACTTTACATGAAAAACAATTAAGATTCCGATGTGCTTGTAGGTTTTGTTCAGCGCCTTGTGACTGATAGTGTCACCTTATACCCATCATCGATTGTCATATGAGTAAGCAATAGTCCAGAAATGCTCTGTGGTAACAGCAGAGGACCGTGACCTATGACTGTATTGGGCAGTTCTGAAAGTGTAGAAAGTGGGAGTTTGAAAGAGAACAGGGTGTTGCTGATGAGCTGCATGATGTTCATCTGTCCATGAATAACTGAATGTCAAACCATCTGTCTTCTCCTCAGAGAACTGACAACATCACTTAAAAACCCAGTATCACAGTGCTATCACAGATATCAACTAATGTGTGTCTCAGGCTCTCCGATAGCTCCGACAGGAAAGACAATAGTATCGATTACAACAGAGAGTGGTCACAGCAGGACTGGACACAGCAAAACTCACAGAAAAACCCTTCCACTAACTTCCTGTTAGCTCTGACTACTACTCCACCTACATGATCTGTCAAACAGGGAGCAGTGGAAATAACCCTCCCACCACAGATAACACCCACACACACACTACCACCACCACCACCACCACCACCACCACTGCATTTCTCATTCAGCTGAGAACAAGTTTCTTACTCCATCAACAACAATTTAATCAAGTGACAGTGTAACAGTAGAATAATAAACATGCAACCAGACAAGAAGTCAAAAATCAAATTGAGCCTGAACAAACCATAGACCCTCATTTTATTAGAAGTAATAACTTAATGAAAGAAGAAAAAAACACCACCAAAACAGAATTTTTTAGTTTAACTGCAAAAAGAAAGAAAGAGGAAAGACAAATAGTATACGTGGAGACTGGAATGGAGACTAAGGCACTGTCCACAACATTGTCCTCTACCTCTGTGTATGTGGCTTCAGTTTTTGCAGCATTTGATAGATTAGTTTAACACCTTAACTTTGTTATCTAAAGTAAGATCAATACCATTCTCACACATTAAAGCTAAATTAACACCATTTTGCTAAGCTTGGCATACAGAGTGGAAGCCAAACAGCCAGCTAAGTTAGGTTTTAACTAACTAACTAACTAACTAACTAACTAACTAACTAACTAACTAACTAACTAACTAACTACCTAACTAACTAACTAGGTTAGTAGATCTGTTTTATCCACACCTTGAATGAAAAACTAAAGCCAAAACAAATGAATTCACCAGCCTGGCATCAAGTCGGTTTGCCGTGGATCAAAGGATCAATGCCAAACCAAATGAAAGCATGAAGACGGGAAGTAAGTGGGAAAAGCAAGCCAAACAACTATTTAGGTAAGTAACTACTGTAGTTAGTTGGGCTTGGAGATGTCAAAAACAAAAAAACAAAACAACGAAAACTACTTAGCTTCATAGTTGGACTTAAGCCAAACCAGCCATTCCCAACCTCCTAAAGTTTTTGGCTAAGCTACGGGTTGTAGGTTCATGTTTACCATGCTGACCACTGACTAGGATCATGTTACACATATAATCTGCATGAAAGTGAAAAAGTAATTTTTCACAAAATATCAAACCATTCCCTTCAAGTAACCCAACAAAGCTTGGTGCACTTAGGCTATGTGATACAGGGAGAACTGATGGATTGGCCACCATAAATCACTGGGTTAGGAATTGTCATGGTTTCATTCACAGCATCACAGACACTGTGACTAAAGCCTCCTAGCTTTTCAATGCTTTAACACATGCTGAGAGTTTTTCAACCTTCACAAACAGCCAAATGTTACCTTTAACCTTGATAACATGCAGACAATCATTTCACCAATTATTCCTCAGCTAATGGTTTATAAACTCTTCCGCACACAGTGAAGTGCATATCACCCGGCCCCAAGCCCCCTCTAACACCAGCCTGTTGACCTCAATAAACCCCAATAAATGGGGTCATTGTAAGTGTAAAAACCTTTGTTCTAATGACAGCTTTAACATCATGAGCACTAATTAACAACCTTCCTTTTAACATTTCCTCATTTAAAGAAAAAAACAAAATTAGAACGGTGAAGGTTAATCATGCTGAGTCTTAGCAGCACCAGGCTGTTTCCAGTGAAAAACAGCGCAGAGTAATTGGCAACCCTTTCATCCCTCCTCCTCATCAAAGACCATGGGCTCATCTCTAATTGTGCTGACCCCAACGTGACCTCTGCTCTAGTCATTCCAACAGTGAATCAATGAGGCTTCAAGCTGATGGTACCCAGCATGCACCACTAGGTAACCCCCACAATTTTCTACCATGAGTGGAATAAAGGAACCACTGTTTTCCGATCTGTGCAGGAGTAAACACAATTTTGATTCAGTAGATCATGAAGCTGGTCCTGGTTATCAATGCACAGACAGCCAATGGTGAGATGCATTTGTTGGAAGATGAAAGTTTCTGTTTCGTCACTGTTTGCAAAAGTGTTACGGACTGATGACACAGATTACATTCTTCGTTCTTATCTTTACCTTCCCAGCAGCTCGGACCATCCCCTTGGTATACTGTACTATACTTCCCTTTTTTGCTACATCTCATCCCTCTCCCTCCAGAAGCTTATTTGCATCATAGCCATCAGCAGGAAGAAAATGCTCAAGGCATAACAAGGCGGACTGATAGAAGATTACCCTCCCCACCCCCCACGGCAAGCCCGGACATTCTTTGAAGTTCTCATAAATTTAGTTTTTTTTTTTTTTTTTAAGTTCTTGGGGAAACTTATTCATGGTAAACAGGCAGGCTATGTGGTGGACCAGCTCCCTGAGGGAGATGGAGTGAGATCAGGCTTGTTTACTGGCTGAAGTGTTTAACACTTCCCTGTTTACAGAACGACCCTCCCCACATGCTCAGCTGTGAGAATACCAGTTTTCTTTGATGTAACGAAGGCGAATGACAATTTATGTAAAGGCATAATAGAGTTGCAGCAACTTAAAAGCGCCAGCGATGGAATTAGCATTTTCTCATGCAAATGATGCTCTGGCACAATGAACAGTCCTTGAATAAGCAGAAGTTAATACACACGTCACAACCAGCAACAACAGCTGCAAATGAGTCTCTTTGTTAATCTGCCCAATGACAAAACCTGAAATGTCCTATTTCACCCGTCTCTGTGGATCATTGAGATAGGAAAGTGTCTTTCATAGTGAGACAGGAAAGTGTCTTTCATAGTGAGACAGGAGCAAGGAAACCAAGTGCTGATGTTGTAGCTGCCGGCCGCGGCAGGAGCACGCTCTGTGATTAATTCATCACCCACAGTCAGACAGGCTAGCCTCTAGTATCATGCAGCCTGAGTATCGACACTGGCCTCTGCTGCTTTGCAGGTCACTGAGCTAATGAGTTTTTGCCTGAAATGTAATAATTAAAGTCATCTTGCCCCACCAGCAGCCCAGCCATTTAATGCCAGGCTGAAGGCCAGGCAGATTAGATGGCATTAGCTGTCATTTGCCATACCACGAGACCCTCCCAAACAGTTGTCAAATAAGAGCTTGAGCTACACTGTGGCATATGGATCACCATAAGAAGGAAATGAGAGTATTAAAAACCCCATTTGAGCGTGTGTGTATACATTTATGCAGCGCACACTAACAAGCAAATAATAAGTGCTCCTTAAGAAAACACAGTGATAATAAATTTGTGAATTTCACACTCAAACTCGTAGCTTCAGGCTTACATTCATCAACACCCTGTTCTCCTGCATGCTGCAGTGTTACTCACAATCTCCCAGCCTAGTAAAAACTCCAAGACTGCAGTCTGCTCATTTAATTACTGGCCCACTGTGATGTCATTTCATTATTGTGTTGCTTTTATGACAGTGGGATAAGATTTTCCTGTCTCAACACAGAGACACTGATGTCATGCTTGCAACACAGATTGAAACACAAGCTGCCCTGTAAAATATGCTTCCCCTTCCATACTCTGCTCTTTTCAGAAAAAAAAGTTGGTCTTCAACTTAACTTTCAATCTGGCACAATGCTTTCTGCTCTTGTCACATTTTGTTCCAAAACTAAGCAGTGACACCGAGTTGCGGTGATTGAAGGCTGAAGTGAAATGACATTGGTGGCAAACAGTACCAACCTTATGAATACCAAGAATAAAAGAACATTTCTTTTAAAAAGTCAGTAGAATAATAATAATAGAGGTGAATGAGAAAATTAACATAAAACAACCAAAAAGTTACCTTATTTCTTTGAAATAACAGTATGACAATGTTTGTACTGTTGGTAATATTTGACCTTGTTGTGTGAAATTATGCCAATAAAACAGTTGTTCACAAAAAAAAGAAAGAAATAACAGTATGACGCAAATTAAACTTAATCCAAGCTGCAAGTTTTGAATCATAAGCGCCTCTGGCAGTAAAAGACATTTTTCTCATAGACAGTGGATAACTTCTACACCTTGGATGGCGAATTGTCCCAATCAGTAGATATTTCCCCGATGAACCACGATGAAACTCACTGTTGCTGTCTGCTTTTGAGAACCAGACACCTGTATTTGTGGCCTGGAGGGAGGAGACTGTATATAAGTCATGCGCACAGTGGCCTTGTATGTTTCCTGGAACTGATGTTTCATTTTATTCAGGAAACATTAACATTTAACAAAGATGACTGCACTGTTTTATCTTGAGATTGTGGTCAGTGATGCACAGTGGCTATACTGTATTCCTCCAAACTTTCAGGCTTCTGACTATTGACCTCTGCTTCAGGTTTGCTCTGACAGTCATCTCCTTGATTTTAGAAGCACTGAGGTCGAGATAGCTCCCTTTGTGCCACTGTGAAAACAGATCCATTTCAATATTAGGGCTCATTTGATATTTGTTGAGGCATTCAGGTGAGATGACAGATCTCAGCCAGGTTGTTGAGGGGTATTGTCAACCCCTCTATCCTGGTTGTAGCAAGGGAAGAAAGAGCCTCTCAAGGCTCCTTGTCACCAGAGATATTCAAGCAGATTTGTCTGCAGGTGTCTTCCACCTGATAACAGATGGACCAGAAGCAATTTCAGCTGATCTGATTAAATCCAGTGGAAGCTCTGAATAATGTAGTTTCACATAAAGAGAAGAGAAAAAAAAGAAGAAAAAAAAAGGTGAATCACCAGCACTGTCCAGAGGACAGAGAACATCTTGGAGGGGCTGGGAGCCAGACATCCGATGATTAAAATCCTTCATCTGGTTAAAACATATAGTTGAGAGCAACCAAGACGTAAAAATGTAACATAAAATGTGGCTTAAAACAGGATACAAAGTCAATTTTGATCACGTCTGGCAGGCCACCACAACAGTGACGCCTTCACATAGGAGATATGATGTCATGACATGCAACCCAAATGAAACACACTTACTGTGATTAAAATCACAGATCTCTCTAGGTTTTAAAATTGCTGGAAACATTTGGGATAACGCAAGAATACAGCACAATAAAATATAAAACATAGGTCTAGTCATCTTTAGACATTTTATTGTGGGAAAGTTTTGTATTATTTATGGAACACTTCTCTGCTGTAGATGTCAACTGCGACATGGTGGTGGTGCTGAAGACTGTCATATACTATCTACAGAGACCAATCACACAGCACAACCTTAAAAACATCACATATGGTAAATACTGTACAACCAATCTTTTCCTCCCTTTCCTGCTCCACATTCACTGCTGATGAGTGCGCAGAGCCACATAACTCCATCACTGAGAAGTATCTCTAGCCTCAGCCCAATCTTTTGATCTACTAAATGATATTATAATGAATTCTTTAACATTTTGTTTGTTCCTGCTCTCATTGAAATTCTGTGCTTTCAGCAAAGTAATATCTTCCTTTTAATGTTGTGAAGCGATGGTAAGTAGATCTGAGGCCTCTCTCCTGAAGGTCCTCCAGGCAATCTCCTACCCCCCCCACCACCACCACCACCCCTGACTCCCTCGCACACTCACATAAACACGTTTTCCAACACTACCAGCTCTCTCTTTGAGATTACTGGGTAAACAGTGGGCTCTTTTTCAAGGAAGTGTACGTATGTATGTACAGGACAAGTAGAGTTCAGTTGGAGCCATTACACAAGAGCTTCCACATGCATTCATTCAGCATCAATCTAATACAGAAGCCATGGAGCTTGCTCCTCCTTAAGTGGCACTTCAGACAGGAAGCCCACGAAGAACATGTGCCACTAAAGTTCTTTAAGCAGATGTTTTCTGTATATTTTAGTTTGAGTGATACATGCTCAAAGCTTTGGCCTGTTTGAAAGGACTCAAACTGTTCATGGAGGCTGGTAGCTGCATCTAGGGACGTAAACTACAGCTTTAAATTTGTGACAACCATCTCTCTTGATCAACAGAGAAATACAGGGCTGTTTTGAATGTGTAGCCTAAATCTTGGCACACTCATATAAGACTAGATACATATCAGTCGTTTTTTTGTTTGTATGTTTTTACATAACCACTGGCTCTGTTCTTTTTTCACGAGATCAGTCCTAAAGGCATCAGATGCAGCACACACACAATTCAATCAGAACGGAGCCTTTCTCTCATTATATGTAAAGACATCTTTCTACTGTAAGGGCTTGTACATTTGGCAAATCACAGCTGGGTGATATGACTTAGACTTATTTCAAACTTTTACCTCTATTATGATTCATCACTAATCCCTTTGGCACTTATCAGTCTCCTTTATTTTGAGAGCCAAGGATGAGTCTTTATTGTCTCAATAAAATAACGCAGAAATGCCTAAAAGGACCCAGTCAGCAGGTGAGGCCATAGTGGAGGTGTCTGCATCATTGTTTCAGCTCATCCAGACCACAGGTTTAAAAATGAGAACCCATAGGTTTCCTCAAGTCTTTTTCACTGAATTACTGGGATGAGGGAAAGAAATTACAGCAATCACATGACCAGTCTCTGGGTCACCTGGGATTAGGGAGTATATTTGCTCAAAGTGCTGTGTGAGATCATACAGGGTGCTTCTATTGGAAATTAAGATCAGACTGAACGGGCTGGCTGGAGCAAGGCAAGCTGACGTCAGTTTGTGGTCACCAAATCACCAATCACCAAAAACTCAACCCACAGTTTATGAGGGACAATCCCTATTGGTGATAAGAAAACATAAGGCCAGAATTATTATGCACAACCCCCCCCCCCCCCCCCCCCAAAAAAAAAAAAAAAAGTCTGGAGAACACAAGACTAGAGGTATGTAAAACGGTGCAAACTTATCCTAATGTCAAAGCTGAGCAAAATAAGCCAGGATGGATTTAAAGCTTCCATTCAGAAACTTTCTTGTTTCTTTCATTTATTTTTTACTTGTTGAAATATAATCCAACAAATAACTTTAAGCTATTATATTTGTTTCTAAAGGTAAAAAGGAGGCATATATCTTTGTGATAAATTATCATTTTATTAGCTCATAGTCAGAAGACCTCTAGGTTAAACACACAACACTAGAGTATGTGGAAGTTTCTGGTACAACAGAGTCCTCACCTCAGTTCAGAGTGAGACTGCCTTCATGTGCTGGCATTAACGAAGTGTTGGCACCATTAAGAACCGTGTCAGGACTCTGAGTAGACCCAAACCGCTTTCTGGTCTGGACACTGTCTCTGCAAATCAACATTGAGTTTAATTAAGCCAAGCCACGCTGCACTGACCCAACATTACTGTTTAAATTGGCAAAGCCAAAGGAAACCTATTTACTGGGAGCAACAAAGGCAGTTTTATGTGACTGCAGGGAAGTAGATTGCAAGGCTAATATTTGTAAATTGTTATATTTGATTTCTGTATTTATTGAGTGTAATTTCTGAGCTCCTCTGCGGCAAATTTAGCATCAAACGTGCGGGTGTGTGGCCCAGCGGTCAGACGGCAGGCAGCCAGAGGTTTGGCTGGTTTGGAAGGACCAGCTCAGGCTTGATTACTGGGGACGAGTTCTCAGGTCCAGTAGATTAGGAGAGGAGAGAAGAGGAGAGGAGAGGAGAGGAGAGGAGAGGAGAGGAGAGGAGAGGAGAGCAGTTTTACTCTTGTTGGAAAAGATGCATTTTATTAATTGAAGATTAAATCAAATCACTTCTCCCCTCACGTATTTGACACAAGTTCACTGTTAAGGACCCTCCAAAATGACTGGAGTCATAGCAGTAGTTGTGATGAAAATACTCAAGAGAACAAGATATTTTCTTCAAAAGACATTCAACATGGAATCACATCATACACATGTCATTAAACCTTTAACTTGAAGATTTAGGCGGAGCAGACCGAACTAAAAGGAGTCAAGGCTGTCCAATAATCATATCACAGTTTGGATGTTATCATCAGCACAGTAAGGTAACAAGCCTACACAGCAGGAAAAGTCAGCTAAACCTCTCATCCTCTCTGCTCACTGTGACACAGCATCTGATTTGTTTAGCCATTCATCGCTGCAGCTCATCAAAGAGGATAAGAAATGCATCAGTCCACGGAGAAACAGCCTGCATTAGCTGGAGCAGGCCATGTAATTGACTACAAAAAACTAAGTCAGTCAGTCAGTCAGTCACGGAGGACTTAAAATAGCCTCTCGATGAAACACACACACAGTGCAGCCTCTATTTCTGCAATGTGTGGTGCAAAAAGAGAAGCCTGTCCTTCAGAAGTGTTGCTATTTCTGTTGACCACAAGGCACCAAATATTCTATCATTAGGGAAACTAGGAGGGAGAGGAAATACCACTGGGGAGCACACGGGCTCCGTGCAGCCACACAAATGGACCTAGCTGACAGGGCTGTGGTTAAAGTGGTTGTAGACTGTCATGTTACTGGGAACAATTTTGATTTCCACAATACATGTGTTTTAAACTATCACAAAAGTGATTCTTTCACACTGAGATATAATTAACCAAATCTCTGCTCTTTCCACTTTCCATCCTTAATTGATATGATGCACTACTGCTATAAATACCTGGAATTAGAGTTTAAAAAAAAAAAAGTAAAACTGAAGCGCAAACACTAATGGCTGAATCAAACAGAGCAACTATGGCTGAAAATCTACATGAAAGAGCTTGAAGATGAAGTTGATGGAAGGCAGTTAACTCTTTCTTCAAAGGGTTTTTTCTAAAATAAATTATGGTCTTGACATTGGTTTAACTTTTTCGAACACTTGTCTTGTCAGTGACTGGCACCGTTACCTGTTACTTGGTTGGACTTGCTTATTGCCTTTCAACAACATTTGATTAATTTTCTACCATTTTTAGTTTACTTGCAGTAGTTTTTTTTTGCCACAACTGCAAAAGTCATGGATTCACAATTAAACTTTGCAGGAGACTTTTATTTTGAAATAACAGGCACAGGCTGGATTCTGAATTCCCTCACTCTGTTCACTTTGAATGACAGGAACAAATAAAGCCAAACTGTCCGACAACCATGACATCAACTGACATAATCACCTCCATCACCTCAGTAATATGTTAAACTAAACCCTATCAGTAACCACAATGTCAAAAAACGAATCTGACACACGCACACTAACACTCGGAAACAAATGCTTGCTAAAAGACTAAGTGCATTTGATTAAATGGGAAAGGATCCCAGAAATGTTTCTAGCCAGATTACATTAGGACACAGTGGAGTTCTGATTCTCATAAAACAATGTCAGACATCCAGCCAACCAAGAGTACGATAACCACTTTTTGGAGTGTCCTGTTTTAGCTCAAGATACTGACAGAAATACATATTGCAGGTTTGAAATATTTTCACTCACTGTACATGCTAAAATCCTGTTAATTGTTTTTAAACCCAACACTATGTATTCCTGTATTTGTTAACTGGTTCAAGGATGACTGACAGTTGGGTGCTTTAAAGTCCCATCCGCTTCTTTGAACAGGCTGAGCGAACAATGAATGTATAAGTTATGTTCCATGTTCAATGTAAAAACAAGAAACATACATCTTAATCAGATTTACACTAACCAGAACCTGATGTGCGTGCACCAACTGGAAAGACATAGTATCATCCAGTATGTGACGTACCATAAAGAATTCACTGTCCCTCCAAAAAAAAAAAACTCCTAATTTGATCACGACTTGGCCACATTTAAAATGAAATGCATTTTCAAACTTTACAACACAAGAGGTTTTGGGTTTTACTCTTGGATGACGATAAAGTTATCTGGATAATTGGCGGAACCTGCACCAAAGGACACAACCTTGAATAAAAGTTTTCACATGGGGAATAAAATCTAGTTATAAGGCCTTAGCTGAAAAATATGTTGTGAGGGAAAAGCTATGAACACGACATTAAAATAATATGATCAACCTCTCAAAATGACATGACCAAACAATCCACTGTAGCAATATTTGAAGTTGTATATCTGGCCATCCGATGAATGTATAGTATTCACTCTTCCACTGTGTCTGTTTTAGGTCTTTAACATCTCTTGAGGGAAACATCTGACAGTTTAGATACTAAACTCTCTTCTACGTTTAGTGTGTCTGTTGCTTGATACCAGTGTGGTGTATGGATTTAGCAGAGAATTTAGAGAATTGCAGTCCAGAAACTCTGAAATGTTACAAAATGCCTCAGACAGCTGAGGGGAACTGTAGAGTTAGGACATTATTCTTTGTGGCTTTATTAATTGGACATCTCTCACATACAAGTAGTCATTTGATCCATTGTAAATTTGCCACACTTGCAGCTAATTAAGGCTAGCCCAGTAATACTTAGAGCTCAATGTCTACAGTATATGAACAATATCATCCACCATCACAGACTGAGAAATGCACATCTTGCACTGTATGATTGAATGAACAACTGTAGCCAAATCATTTAACATTTACCTTTGGCCTATAAAGTTGACTGTGTTGCTCACAACTGGACACTAACAGAAGAGAAATATCAACACACTACACTGTGCTGTGATGTAAAGTGCTGTACTCCACATTAGACAATATCAGCATGTGTAGGCCTGCTAATAGATAACTTACTGGAGATGGGAGAGTTCTTTCATCCCATATGCTCCCTGTGGTCTCAGCAGTCTGACAGGGTGACAGTGTAACCATGACCTGATTACCTGTCCCCTGAAGCCTGTAATCACTAAAGCCAGCAGACAGGCACTGTCGGTTCACTGACAGGGAGGATAATTGAAGGTGACGTTACATGCTGCTGACCCAGCTAATGAAATATGAAAACAAAGAGCAGGGACAATACAGCAGGGCATCAGAGATGCTGAAGCTACAGAGCAGGACATTTTCTGTCTATTCACCAGCAACTTTTTTCATACAAACAAGCATTTAAAATTATGATCTCCAATTGATGATCTGTAGTTTGGACTCACTTAGTGACAGGCCATATTCCCATCAGGTTATGTTCTATCAGGACCTGGATTTCGGCTTATTAGCTAAGTCAAAATAGCAAACAATCTCCAGACAAACATCTCAAAACATCAGACCATCCTCATCCGCTGCCTTTGAATGCAGTTCTTTGACAGAAGGAGATTTTCCGTGGCAGCCCGGGGATATGGAGTTGTGCTGGAGGACAACATACAGTACAGAAATACAAAACACTATTTGCCTTGGGGTACAAAGTGCATTGCAGCCTCTCCTCCCTCAATCATCAGTTGGTTAAGGTCCCACCTAAATGTTTATCACTTTATCTTAATGTTGCCTGGATGAGCTATCTCCTTTATGAGCAAACAATTGCCATACTAGTGTAAGTCAGAACATGTATTGACAAAACAACCACAGCCAGTCTAAAACAATTAACCACAGTGGTTAGTGATACGACATGTTTGCACCTGTAGGCCTACACACATATTATGCGACGGTTAATAAAACTAAAAAATACATATTTTCCCCAGTCAGCCACACTTTGTCATTCTTCTCCATCTTGGAAGAGCTAGACCAATAAATCAGACAGGCTGCTATAACCTAAATACATGTATGTTATGTAAGATATACCCTATTGATAATGTTTCATATAAATGACTAGAAAAGTAATGAGAAATTGCGGTGAAGACATTGAGGTCATTGAAATTTCAAAGGGCAGAGGATGTTGTTATGATGCCATTTTGCCTTTGAGACAAACTGTTTGTAAAAATGGGCTATGCACATAAAATCGCCTTGCCGAAATTCTACACACACACACACACAAAAAAAAAAAAAACTTGAAAATTGAAGTAGAAATTGTTCAAAATGCTGATGAATTTCACAGAATTATCCTAATTTTCAACCATTTATTTTGATATGGTTGCTACATTTTCTTCTGGACACACCTTACGTTAACAGCAGGCTAGCTGTTCTCAGTGCATTGGCAAGTCATTAAAATGTTGACCTCCTCATTTAAATGCAAAGTCTTATTTCAGTGGTCAGCATCTCTTTCTGAATATTTACACTCAACATACAGTCTAGCTCCATCTGATATGACCAGTAGCTAGGGTTACCTCACAGCGAGGCATTTCTGTCTAACAGGTAGGCTATTTGTCAACTAGGCAGTAAGTCTCTACTTCACTCTTTGTTTCTATGGCAGAAATGCATTTCTTGTTATGTATTATGTAAGATTAAATAATAAATATACCACTATAAGATAATGTTCAATGTTTCCTGTCTCTGCCTAAACTTTTGTAATTTTCTGTAAGCCACTTGGTTGTTTGCATTAAACTGGTCTGTTGAAGACTTACCTATAAAAATTGAAAAATATTTTATGATAGAGAGTTAAATTTGTGGTTTTAGTGTTGCTTTCCTTATTAAACGGGCAGTCGAGAATTATTTCATTAGTTTAGCACCTCTACACTTTAATTCCATTTACCTTATGTTAGCTGTTAGCTAAAGTTAAGCAAAATGTTTCTGTTTAACTGACATAACTGTGTTAGTTTTATTTTTTTTAAAGTCTTGTCACTTTCAATCTGTTTTTAAGTTTTGTTTATTATGGGGTTTTTTCCCCCAAAAAGAACATTTGATGTTTCTTGTCTCTGCCTTATTTGCATTACACTTGAAAACATAGCCTAGCTCTTGATACGGAAAATGTTTTGTGACAGAGTGTCTCATGTTTTAAGTGTTACTTTCCATTTTAGTTCTCATTCATTTAGTGGGTTTCAACGGCTGTGTTTTCAACAAACACCAGAAACTGCCTCCACTGTCTCACATTGTAGCATTTTTGAGACTTGAGATGAGTTTATAATAAAATTCAAATCAACATTTGTTACCTTTTTAGTGACTGCTGAGTGACTATTGATGTTAATGTAACTAATTCACTCTTTTCCCTCAGTCACTGTCAGCTTTGGGTACAGGGACCTCACTACTTAACAGAGTGAGTTTGTATTTATCACAACAGCCTTCATTGCATTCAAAAACCTGCTATGTAAAGTAGAAGTGGGTAGCCTGCTGTAGGCTTCTGCACATTTACAGAGTAGCTAAAGCAGAGTTGTATAAAGCCCTCCATCAGGGCACTTCGGTATATCACATGTAGGCTACAGTAGCCTACCATAGCCTACTGTACTCACACACTGACACCTACAGTCATGAAACCACAAAAACAACAACTTACCCATACACTGCTAGATCGCCAACATTCATAAACTCAGCTGAGCGGTTGCTGTCATTATGTTATGATGTTAAACAAACATAGACGAGTAACCAACGAAGAAAAAAAAACAGTGTTAACGTGATGTGAAGTGAGGCTCCCCTCCCTCTACAGCGCACAAGACAGACAGCAAACACACTTCCTCACATAACCACACACACGTGTTTACTCCACTTACCCCGCCGCCCTCCGCCAGCTTCTGTCAATACGGATGATAAATGTGGATTTAGATAAATATGTTTATCAAAGTGTCTCCGCTGGACTCACTCAGCCAGAGCCTCGTCCGCTATGTTTAGGAAACTGACAAACTCATAGGAGCAGCGATTTTAGCTCCTCCCACCAGTGTGTGTGTGTGTGTGTGTGTGTGTGTGTGTGTGTCAAGTTTCCTCCTAGAAATGAGTGTGTAAGATGTGTAAGCATGCATGCGTGTTTTTGTGTGTTATGGTGCGCAAGTAATTATGTGTGGGTCTTTGAGTCAGTATGGTGTTATGTGTGATGGGAATGCTTTAATGTTTTTTAAAAATAGATTATATAAACTGATGACTCAGACAACAAGTTCAGGCATAGGCCAAGCCCAGCATATACTGGTCAAAGGTCTCACACGCAAAATCCAACACATATAGGCTACACGCAATGCATTTCCATATACAGTAGCCTCAATAGTAAAGCAACCAGCCTGTGCAGTTGCCTATATTGTAGCCTACTATTGGACAAACTTTCTAAAATAATATTTGATGTGACGTCCAACAGACAGACTGTCACAAGTCTGTCTGTTGGATAAAATCTGAGAACAAACCTAAACTTCATTGATCAGTAATTTCATAAACAATTAGACATGAAATGTAAACAATAGCTGGATTAATGAGAGTTCTAATTTATAGTGCACAAGAACAGTGAATCCTAATCAAATCATTTAAAAAATTGGGTATCATTGTATGAAAAAGCGTTGATACCAGAATTTTCAGCAGGCAAACAAAGCACAGCATGTGAGTCGCCTTCAACCCAAACACCAGCCCTGTATAATAATTGATCCATTGATGTTTTATTTAGCCTTCGCCTGAAGGAAGGAGAAGAAAGCTTGTGACTGTATAGCAAAAGGTTCAGGTTTCTTAACAGGCTGAGAAGATCTGCTTTGGAGCAGGTTATGCAACGTTACTCTACTCTCAGTCCTGGTTGTTCCAGTGGTGCTGCCTGGAGACCAGAAGTAAAAGGCTTCATCTCGTGTATTCAGTTCACATTTAAATTTGGATTTCATTTGAAAGGCACTTTTCTTTGAATTGATAGAGGCAACACCAAGGCCTCAGTGCTGTACTGTAAGTACAAAGTATTACCGGTACATTTATTGAAGTGCAAGGAGATCAGGTAAATGTCTACCAAAAGTGCATAGAAAGTTTCAATCAGATCTAGGTGCTTTGGGTAGCATAAATACAACAAAATCTATATTATTCATCACCTTATCCACAATATACAAAATGGCTCTAACACGTTGTCTGGTGAAAATCAGCGCAAGTGCAATGCAATGTGTTCAGAGCAGGATAACTGGTTTTCAAACATGATACCCAGGCATATTATGATCTTGTCTGGGGTAAGAGATGACAGTTGTCGATAGTGATGCTGAGCCATGAGGGTTCAGTCTTAGGTTTAGTTGATGAACCATGTGGATATCTGTGCAGAGACCATGTGGTCATCTGGTGAGAAGGAGGGGTCGGGTGGAGTTTGTTGTTGCCGGCATAGCAATGATATAAAAATCTGTGCAAGCGGATAATTAGACCCAAGAAGGTGATAAACTATATATTGCAAAGAGAATGGGTGCAGTACCAATCCATGGGGCACTGCTGTGAGGAGGGGGTGGGTTGAGAAATTTATTGTCCTTCCCATGTGTACATACAGTGGGATGCAGTGGTTCACTGTATTTAAAACTGCTGATAGGTCCTGAAGGATAAGAACCAGGGGCTGAGTTTCACCTTGAGCTGTCCTTAGGGCTTCTGTCACAGACAGCAGAGCCTTTTCGGTTGAGTGGCTGCTCTTAAAGTCCAACTGATTTGGATCAAGGAGGGCGGTCGATCAGACCTACCCGAAGTTGCTCTTTTGATACACCGAAATAGGAATGGAAATACCGTAACTGAATGATAGTTCTCCACTTGAGCAGCATTAAGTGAGGCCTTTTGTGGCAGGGGAGTTATTTGAGCCTGTTTAAATTTGCAAACATTTGCAAAGCCAGCGAATCTTTCATCACATGTATGATTTGCTTGTACAACAGTGGAGAATATGGCTTGGAGAAGGTGTGAGGGAATGGGGTCCAATGTACCTGTAGTAGGACGTCTTCCAGTTTTGACACATCCTCATCCCTGAGATGACCGAATGAGAGAAAAGACCTGAGGAGTCTGAGATAGTTACAGTATGTCACAGGATTACTAAATATTACACTTTCTTGTGCCTTGCACTCAGCTAGAGGTTTGAGACAAAAACGAGGTGCACTTTTGAGAGAAGGACATGAGAGTGATATGGAAAAAACCAGAACCAGGAAAACCAGTAAACTGATGGCCACTACTTTTTAAGTAAAGAAGGAAGCAAAATCAGCTGAGGGGTGTGTGTCCGGTGGAGGATGGGGTAACGTTTTGAAAATTGAATATTGTTTCGGACTATTTGTGGTCCTGCTGATTTTGTCATTGTGAAAAGCAGTTTTGGCAGCACTGATTTTGGATGCGAAGGAATACGGGTGTGACCGATAGCCCTTGAGGTCAGCAAGGGCATCAGTTAGGAGCTCTGAGAGCAGTATGCAGCTTGTGGATGGTATTAGTTGAGGCAGGTTAGAGAGAGCAGGTTCAGTGAATAGAGGACAAAAGCTATGCGGGCCAGAGGATGCCATAGGCACAGAATTGTCATTGGTAAGTGGTCTGTGGCACAATTGCAGGTGAGAATGAGGTCAAGGTCTCGATCTGATTTGTGAGTCACAGGGCTTCAAAGCCTTTCAAGGTCAAATAGTACATCAGGTACTGGATGTCAGTGGGAATGCAGTGGCCAGAAAGGAGCATAAACCCTTCATTTCTGAGTTCAAGAGGTACTGATTCAGAAGTCTCCATGGCTTCAAAGTGAATGGCCTTCCTCGTGCACCCTTGTATCACAGTAATCCACAACCAGTTGATGTAAAATGCAAAGAAATTCTGTATAAAAAAAAGTTAAATCACTCTGGCTTGTCTCTAAAGCTGAAGTACCAGCCAATCCATAAATAGAATAAACATGCTTTACAAGCATTTCTCAAAGAGCACACAGTATCTTTTGTCCAGGCAGAACAGATAATAAATGTTCTGTTTGCAAAAGTACTCAATGAATGATACTTTATGTTTAAAACTAGACCCTTTAAACACTCCAACACTGTACTATGGGGTTGAAAGAACAAAAATCTCTGGTGCCATCATGTGTCCTTAAGAAAGATGACAGCTGAAACACAGTTGAAAAGAACGGGAAGGTTTGTTTTGTTTTTTTAATCCTTTTTTTGACAAACAAAATCTAATATTTTATTTTTTTCTAACAGTGTGGATCAGATCCAGTGTGTGCTGGCAAGAAATAAGTCCTGTTTTGTCACTTTCTCTGGGCCTGTATGCCTGTAATTTTTTTTTACTGCATTTTCCATTTCTCTGCTGGACAATCAGGGGGAAAATTTGACCTGTGATTCCCTCTCTGATAGTTTATATCTTCCCAGCGCTGTGGTTTAAGTTGCATCAGCAAAACCAAACTTTATGCATCATATTTTTTAACCAGTATTACAATCTGTGTAACGGTTAATACTAAAATTTAATTTTGGTTGTTTATGTCTTTCTTCCTAAGATTTGTTTCTATGGAACAAAAATCAGCTTGAGCATGAAGTGCTCATTAGATTAGCTCTTAACATGCTTTTTTTAAAAGTGAGTTGTGCCTCTATATTTCAATGTGTAAAGATTATACATCTAAATATGTATATTGTATATTCCTGTGGTTTTTATAATGAGTGGAACGTGAGAAGATGGAGAGGGGGAGAGAGATAAAGGATGAATTGAGAGAGGGGTCTGAGGATGAGACCCCACCACTAAAACACAATAAGCTAAGCTGAAAGGAATGTCATGCCTTAATGGGATTTCACAGCAGAAAACTCTCTTCTTCATAAGATGGCTCGATCTTTTTTAAAAGAAGCACAACTGTGGTAGAAAACTTTCTCTATGAACTGATTCACCAATGGAGAGCATTATTCAAAATAAGCAATGGGTAATGAAGAATGCATTTGCCTGACGCTTATTAAAATGGAAATTATAAAATTATGGACGATGACAAGAAAAATGTGTTATTGATGACAAGGAAAAATATGTTATTGATTACACAGTTAAAATACAACAGATACTTGTAGATACCTCATGTGTAGAAAATCAATAAATAATATGTTTTAAATAAACATGACAGATCCAATCAGATGTAGGTCTATTTACATAAAACATTGTCTTTCTGCAAAAATCTCAAACCAAACTTGTTATGTTCCAGTGATTGCTGTGCGTTTGTGCCGTGGCGTCACTGATCCTCTGTGTTCCCAGTGTTCAGAGTGTTAGCAGCTGCCAGGAGTGAGGAGAACAGAGAATCCGGTCTTTGCTTCAGCACATCTGGGTGATCTAGCTCTGCTACCTGTCAAAGGCAACACATGCTATCAGGGTGGGTCCATAATTACATGAGCTGATCTTTGTTTACTGTACTGTGTGTTTGTTTCACCTCTCCATTTTCCATGACCAGAATACGATCTGAGTTGGTCACAGTGTTGATACGATGGGCTATGGTGAGCATGGTGCAGTCATGGAAGGCCTCTTTGATGGTGTTCTGGATGAGACCATCTGTCTCTGCATCGATGGACGCTGTGGCCTCGTCCAGCAGAATGATCTGTTGGACAGCAGCAGCAACAAGTGTGAATGAGGTGACTGTTTTGCAAAGATGAGTGTTGCAAATTTTCCCACGCTGTATAAATAGCAACCTCTGGTGGACTAAATAATAGAAACATTTGAACCCCTGCTTGATAGTAAAGCATCACACAGCTTTCTCTGCTGTGTTCCTTACACTACTGTATCAACACATTTAGTTTTTTGTATTTAAGAGTTTTTCCTTATAGTTTAGTGTAATATATAGTTGTCTATTTGAGTTCAGGCCAGCTAGTAATTGTTTCATGAGCTAGTTATTATTTAGTTTGTATCATTGATTTTTGATTATGTATCATTTGTGTCACAGAAACCATGGTTTGGACAATAATAATTCAAAATCTTTGCCAACATTTCAGAACAATTGAGAGCTGAGATGATACCATAAATAAAGTGTACACGTACTGGTCAGTGACACTAATATTGTCGTAGTGTGCAAACAAACATGGACAAACCTTGGAGTTACGGAGCAGTGCTCTGGCCATACACATTAGCTGTCTCTCTCCTACAGAGAAGTTCTCTCCATTCTCGTGCACTGGTGCCTGTAGCGACCCCTCCAGCCTGGAGATCTGAGACACAACACAACATAGCATCACTTTTATTACTGCAAATACAACTTCTACAAGAGTAAAACAGACCGACAGTGATCAAACAGCCCATTCATGGAGCAGCTTAATTAACAAATGAGGAAAGTTAGATAAGAAGGTCCGCTCTAACCACACACTGCAATAAAAAACTGTAAATACACTGCGCTTCACATTTTGCTAATGTCATACCGAGTCCTTCATGTAGGTTTTCTCCAGTGATGCCCAGATCTCCTCATCAGTGTAGTTATTAAAAGGATCTAGGTTGTACCTGTAGGGAAACATATGCATTATTATAACTGGGTAGAGAGAAAAAGTCTGTGGAGATCAGGATTGGCTTCAGTTACCTGACTGAGCCGATGAATAAGACGGGATCCTGGGGGATGATGGACAACTTGCTGCGCAGATCCTGCAGACCGATGGCCATGATGTCCACTCCATCTATTAGGATGTTTCCTGCAGCTGGCTCAACCAACCTGAACAGAGCCACGCCTAAAGAGGACTTCCCTACAGACCAAGAGCAGAGAGTAGCTAAGATATAAACCCTCTCTGTTTGGAGAGGTGAGGTTTCCCTCATGGTCATACAGTCCTGGCTTCCTTTCAAAATGCAAACCCAAAGATGCTGCTGCTACACAGTTTCCTACCAGTAAGTGGACTTCCCATTTACAGTAAGGTTATGACGAACAAGTGCCGGTGTAAAGGTCTTACCAGAGCCTGTTCTGCCCACAATGCCCAGCTTCTCTCCTGCTTGGATGGTGAAATTGAGCCCGTTCAGGACGATGGGTGTATTCTCTCTGTACCTCATCTTATAGTCCTGGAAGGTGATCGCTCCACTCTTTGGCCAGTTTTCTGGGATACTGACCTCCTTTATGTGTCTGGGGGCCTCAGGCTTGCAACTCTGCACAAAACAAACATGAATTACTTTGATGAAACTTAAGCAACTCCACTTCCAAGAGGTCCAAGTCAGACAAGGGGGCTGTGTTTAAATGGTTCTTATTATTTTTGAAGGCAATGAAGCCTGGAGGCTCACAGTGACATATTCCAGTATCCTCTCCACCGAGTTGAACCTCGCCTCCACCTCTGTCGACTGCCTGACTACGTATTGAAGCATGCCTGTCAACTGGAAAACACACAAACATACCGTACTGTAAACACAGAAGTTGCATTTACATTGGTTTTACAGAGATCAAGCCTCTGTACTGATGTACCTGTATGGTGTAGGACATTGCCAGGCCTTTCAAGGATGGACTGATGGTGTCATTACTGCTGAGCACCACGAACAGAGACACAAACAAGGTCATAGACGCAGCCATGGAATCCAGGCAGAAGGAGAGCCAACGCGTCCCAGAGTGAAAGAGTAAATAGTGGTTGGAGTTGGTGTCATTCAGGGACTTGAACCTTAAACATAACAAAGGACAGGTCAGGGTTTGTCAACATCACCTCAACCCAGCTATTAATAGTCTATTATGGCCCCGAGAGCATCACATGCTGCAACTTAAGGAAACACATATCAGTATACACAACATGGGCAAATAACAGAATCTTGCTGCAAGTGACACAGATAAGAACAGTGCGCCAAGGGGACAGAGCACCTGTTAATTTCTTTTTTGGCTTTTTTTTCCCCACTAACCCTAACCCAACGTAGAGAGACAGGGATCTCAGGGTCAGAGAAAAGAGGAATGACATGCAATAAAGGATCCAGCTGAACAGGTTACTCACTTTTAGTTACTCACTTCCTTTGTTGTCTGTGCTACTTGCAGTGCATGTGTTGTTTAACTGATTGATACTACTAAGACAGCAGAAAAAGCACTGTAACTAAGACATTAGCCGTTACTCCTGTCTGCAGAGATGCGAAGCTGGAAAGGATACAAACACAGAACAAGGTTCTCAGAGTCTGAGAGTATTTCATAATGAGTAACTCTGGTATCTTACAGTTCTATGTGGCTGTCCCTTGTGTTGTAGGCATGAATGGTGCTGAGGCCCTGCAGGGTAGAGGTGGTGAGAGAGATGCAGGGAGACCGACTGATGTTCTCCATCCTCTTCATCTGGCGGATGCTCTTCTGGAAGATGCTGCAGAGAAATCACAACTGATATTGTGACTTCAAACATCTCTTTACTGTTTGGAGATTTTGTAAACACTTCATTATTTCCCTAGAGTCGGTTGCAATTAACTGTATGTGTTGAATTGTTTTGACTGAAATGATAGGAACTCACAAGAGGATGAGGGTAAATAAGGCTCCAATGATAACCACGGCTATAAGCAAGAAGGGGAAGACGGCTGAGATGATGACAATGGTAAAGGTGATCAATAGACTGAACTGCAGGAAGGGGTCCAAGTGGAGGGGAAGCACAGTGTCCACCTCCTCCTGATCTTTAGCGAAGCGGTTGAGAATGCGGCCCGCTGGCGTCGTGTCAAAGAAACTCATGGGACTGTCAATAATCTGAAAGAAACAAAGAAAAACCTTCCTAATGAGTGACTCATTGGTGGTTACTGTGAGCACAGGCCTGAAACAGTTTTTCAAAAATATTAGCAGATGATGAGACGTGTTTATAAATCATTACATATTCATTGATCTTATGATGCAAAATACTGTGACATGCAAAGTCATAGAGTCCAGAGTGTGAATGTTTGATGTTACATTACCTTCCTGAACATGGTGTTGTGGAGGTTGCAGGCAGCATTCAAGGTGACGTGAGTGTAGATAAAGCACTTGATGACAGCAAGGATCACCATGGCGACCACCAACATGCCATACACTAGTTGGTAGACGTGCAGGTCTGGGTTTTGTGAGATGTCGCCCTTGTCTGCAGTTGTGCTGTTTTGGGACTGGGACAGAACAGAACATGTTAAAGAGAACCAATTAAGTATTTTAATTGTAAGAAGGATTTCTGTGGGAGTGGGAGTACTCGATATACAAGATAGTGACAGAGATAGGAAATACCGTAATACACACTCAATTTGCTCACGTATGATCAGTCAGTACACACATCTCTCGCAAATTCAGTGCTGATACAGAATCAATAATTACAGTCAAATCTGACTGTCTGCAACCCGATGCCTGTGTCTACGTATAGTTCCTTTGAGGCTGGACACTGTGTGCAGTTAACCTAATGAAAAAGGTCCATACCAATTCAGTGTGAAAAGGAACACAAATAAGAAAAGGTGTTGAATAAAAACTACCTTTTCACACTGTTAAGGTCAGATAACAATGAAGCATAGCCTGTGCCATTGTGTTCATGGGAGTTCAGCTGACCTCCATCGATACAACCACACGGATGAAGAGTGTGGTTCATGGGGAACATGGATATGAACACAAAGTGCCTGATGGAGCATTACTGCCTCCAACTGTGAGTGTGGGGGGAGTGAACACTGAGAACACTTCACCTTTCAAAAAGGGCAGGTGTGTGTGTGAGAGAGAGAGAGAGAGAGAGAGAGAGAGAGAGAGAGAGAGAGAGAGAGAGAGAAAGATGTATTGGTTAGTATTGGTTCTCACCCCGTCTCCCTGTTGCAGCCAGTAGCTGAGCCAAAAATTGCTGAAGGCTGTGCAACCGATCATCAGGAAGATGCTCAGGATGGTGAGGAAGATGAAGAAGTAGCCTGCAGCGACAGAGCGACACAGTCATGAAGCATGTTACACAGGTGTGAGTTGTTAAAGCAGAAGTAAGCGATCCGCTCGTTTTGGCTAATGCTGCGTTCCAGGCAGGCTTTTGAAACCGTAAGTTACAGCTTCAAGTCACAACTTATGACTTTGTAGCGTTCCACGCAACCCGTAACTCGTGTTTTTCCGACCCGTGAACTCGTACCAGATCGAACTGGTACGACTTCACAGGTCGGAAAAACACGAGTTACGGGTTGCCTTGAACGCACCATAACGTCTTGTCAGCCGACGGAGTTGGCAGCCCCCGCCCTCGTCATGGATCTATTGGTCCTCGTCCCTACGTCACCACATTCACGCGCATCCCTTGGCTGCACACACAGCCCTTCATGCCGTTCTCTCTCCTCATTGGATAAAGCTTGTAGGATACAAGAAAAGTTTTCTCAGAGCAGAGTGACTGACAGACCCGTGTTTCGGACCAAACACTCTATGTAAGTGATTGCCATCGAAGATATAACTATTTAAGACTTATATTAACACAAAAATCCCGCTTACTTCTGCTTTAATTATTGTATAGCATTATGCCAGCAATGTGTAAGAGTGAGTGAGTGAGTGTGTGTGTGTGTGTGTGTGTGTGTGTGTGTGTGTGTGTGTGTTGTATCGGACCTCCAGTTGCCTGGGAGTACTGGTGGTAAATTCTCCAGGAGACGGCACCTTCTGTGGAGGATTCCTGTCTGACCAGCTGATCTTCAGCACTGACAATGGCTGAAACGAATGAGAAGCTTTTCAGAAAATCATGATTTCAGTCACTTTTATTTCATCATGCATGTGTCTTGAGTAAGTGCATGGTGTTCCAACAGAAAAACCATATTCAAAAAACAACTGTGTTACCGCATACCAGCTCCATTGAAGATCCAGTCCTTCAATTACTTGCTACAGTCACAACAGTGGAAATGTAAAGTGTTTTGAGTTCACACAACTACAGAAGGATCATTATTATGTTATACAGTATTTAGACCTAAGGGTGAGAAATGTAGCCATCTGTCTGGATTTTAAATCTGCTGCAGTATTTGCCGCAGTGTTTATAGCTGTGCTCAGCAGTCACACTCAAAGGCTGAATTACAGTCCAACCGTCCTTATAAAAGGGGCGAGACATGATAATTGTTTAAATGTGGGGATAGCAGTGTTTATTCTTTCTCCTGGAAGGCATTAATAGTGTTGCACATGTTTGCTGTAAACATGAAAAGTGACAGAAATAGTGTGAATAAAGAGTGAACGTGTGAATTCACACTTCGTTTCTTTTTGGAAAAAGTTGTTGGACACAGTTTCCACTTTCAGTGTTGGAAACGTGGGAGGAAGGAGGAATGGGGAGGCTGCTCATTCATCCAACAGGCTCCTCTGTTGAAGCATCAGCTGTTGATGGCTTAACTCAGGTTAGGGTTATATTAGGGTGATTGCATTGCACCTGATCCCCGATTGTAATTATCTCTATATACTTACATTTCTGGTCGGGTGATGATACTCCATCGGCTATTTCATCTGACATGTCAAACACTGAAAAGAAGCAGATGCCAGTCACTTTGCTGCCATGAACCACACAGGATCTGAGCCACCTGTCTCCTGTGCTGGTCCAGTGAGCACAACAGAAATGCAGCTGGGTATAAAGGACATGCCATCTGTCTATTTTGTGCTCATAAAACAATAGTGTAATCACAGTATAATGACACTGGTTGTAGGTTTATTTCCCTGTCTGGTTTTGCTTTTCATACCTTGCTTTGTCCTCATTGGCTTTTCTTTTGTCACCTGTTGTTGGCTTTTCACCTGGATGGACTACTGGCACTACTGTACCTTTAGCCTGCTTGGTTAAACATTGGCCCTTTTAAAAGCCTGTTACTGATGCGTGTGTGTGTAGACACTTTGCTCCACTGAGAGCTGTGCCCAGATTGTTATAACCTGGAATAACCTTCTTTTATGGATAACCAACAGTTGTCCTACCACTACTATAGAATGAACTTTATGAACTTTTATTTATTCATTTTCAGCTCTCTAACGATGAATTGAGGCATTACAAATGATCTCAAATATATATACTTTTTGGTCATCACACTAACAAACATTTTTTTCCTACCTGGGTTAACTATCCCACTGTCTGCGCGATGTCTTGGCTCAGCTTCCTTCAGCTGGGCTGCATCTTCAGGTGATGTAGCCTCCTCTTCATGAGTCTGTAAACAATAAGTATAAAAAACAGAAATGCTGCTGAACCAATGGTAAATGCTAAACCTGACATCTCTCCATGGCTGAGTCACAGTGTATAAACAGTGTAGCAGCAATACTGGAAAAAATTATCCGCATTATAACTTTGAAAAAAACTGCTCCATTTGTTTAAATGTTGCTGAGCCAGTAAAATAATAAAGAAGATGGTAAAACAATAATGAAGTGGGGAAAAGGTTTTATAGCTTGTAAAAGTTTTACAGCTTGTGAGAATAGCTGAACTACAGAACATTTTTTGTTTGTGCAGAAGGTTTTTGTGGCGGTCTCACTTCGGACTGCTCCATCTGGTAGTTCGTGATGAGCTGAGCATAGCGTCCATTGGCTTTCATCAAGGCCTGGTGGTTTCCAGCCTCCCGGACCTCCCCGTCCTCCAGAACCAGGATGTCATCACAGAACTCCAAGTACTAGAAAACATGAGTGAGATAACAGCAGCAGACACTGATTATTGTTTTATGATTTATCACAGTAGAGAGGTGTAGCTCTTACTATTTAGGATTCATTGTGCTAAAGCATAAAGCAGGGTCTATAGTCATTTCCTACCAGAAGCTGGTGTGTAACCAGTATGATGGATTTTCCCTTCAGCTCGTTCTTTATGCATTCTTCAAAGATATGTTTTCCCACATGGGCGTCGACAGCGGATAGCGGGTCGTCCAACAGGAAGATGTCCTTGTTGGAGTAGACGGCTCTGGCCAGGCTGACCCTCTGCTTCTGCCCCCCCGACAGATTGAGCCCCCGCTCCCCAATCTGCCAGCAACAAAGAAAAAAATTACTAAAACCCCACTAAGGCTACAAGTCTGAACATCTTATTAATTACAACAATGTAAATGTGGAGCAGGAAGAAACTGACAGTGAAGACAACCCACACGGAATGAACCTATAGGGTTGAATATATGTGACATACATCAAATTGGCCGTTTTCATATATACGCATATACGCTATATATATATGGTGCATATATGCACATAGGTTTCATATATGCACATATATCCTCATGAGGATATATGCGCATATATCCTCAGCATATATGCGTATATATGAAAACGGCCAATTTTATGTATGTCACATATATTCAAACCTATATTAAAACCTATAGGTTCTTTCCGTGTGGGAAAGGAGCACTCACAGCTTCAAGCTGAGCTGGATGGTACATTTGTGTAATTTGAAGATTGTTTACTCCTTGATCATCTTGTTATTATCTCTCTATTTTCACATGCTCTCTGTTTGTTGCAAATGGGACACTGATTGATTGTTCAGGCTTTTGTTACCCTTAGCATCCATCTCCAGCCCTGTTCACTTCTCCCTGCCTGTTTATCCCTATAGCTTCCTGAACCTGCCATTCTCCATCAGACCACTAGATGTCCTCTGACTTTCATCCTGTCTTCAATTTCACCTCTTCACTTGTTTCCCATAACTCCCCTGTCACCTCATCAGTGGCCTTGAATAAACAAGAACATTTACTGTTGCGCTTTCTTCATCGCGTCACATATTTGTTACTTTTAAGATGGAGATGTGTCACAAAAGAGGGAATATAACAAGCCTGTAAAACCCAACACATTGTAAAACTAGTGGTTTCCAACATTTTTGGCCTCTGACATTGTACAAACAGCAGCGTGTAGTCTCATGACCCTTAATTAAATTGTTTAATTGGTGCCCCTGTTTGTATAAATGTATGTATATAAAATAGATCAAACTAGGTCCAGGTCCAGAAGCCCCAACAATGACCTGCTTCATCTGTTGCTTCAATATTCTAACCATGTCATATTCATATACCTAATAATACAGAAATGTGCTATTGTTTTGTGATATGATATGGTAGGCTATTATATTATGAAAAAAAGAAAATTTTCTCAGTAATCTCAACCAAAACATAAAAACAAGTGATGTTCATGTTCATACATGTAAACGAGCAGCACCTTTGATTCACATCGATCCATGCCAAACTTGACTCATACTTTCAAGTCAAGTCAAGTCAAGAAATCTTTGTTGACCCCAGTAGGCAAATACTTTGCCATAAACAGATTGTGCAGTGAAACTGTAAAACTCTAACTTTAGAATATGAGGACTTTCTGTTGCTCCAGCATGGACAAAAGTCTATTAAAGTTTTTTAGGGTGTTCACACAACAAGGACTGATCCATACCAGCTCTCACATCAGTGTATAATAATAATAATAATAATAATACATTGGATTTTTATAGCGCTTTCAAGGACCCAAAGCCGCATTACAAAAGACAAGAGGAGGGTAGTGACAGACAAGGGGGAGGGACAGAGGACAACACAACATAAGTATAACGGTAGTTGGGGGTGAGAAGTGTCATTAGAAGGCAGAGGGGGCTGATGGGAAGGGAGGATAGGGGAGATGAGTAGGGTTTGGGCATGGATGTATTATATTAACGGGTTTGGGAGGAGAGGATGGAGGTGAGGTCAGGTGGTTACGGGTAGGGGAGGTTGTAGGCTTGAGAGAAGAGGTAGGTTTTCAGACGGGATTTGAATGTGGGGAGTGTGGGAGAGTCACGAACAGATTGGGGGAGGGAGTTCCAGAGACGGGGTGCTGTGCGGGAGAAAGCTCTGTCACCGAAGCTTGTATGATACGTTTCATTAAGAGTGTCAGTCAGAGGCACTTTTTAGTGTTGAAATGTTGACATTGTATTCTTGAAAGTTTGTCTTACCAACTGTATCTTCAGACATTGCATATGTCTATACTTTAAATAATCATTTAAGTGCATTTAAACCAGTCCATCTAGAAATAGGGAGAGAGAGAGCTCTTACCTCTGTTTGATCACCAAATGGGAGGATTTCCAGGTCGGCTCTGAGACTGCAGACATCCACAACTCTGTCATATCTGAGCAGGATCAAAACAAGAGTGTGAACTCTCTCACAGCTAAAGGACAACTATGTTCAGTGTATCCACAGTACCATTTCATGGCATAATTAGGTAATTTCATCCAAATAATAATCATATTTAAAGGTAGGGTTGGGGATCTTATTCTGTGGCATTTTTTACTTAATTACTTGAAATCCTCTCTACACCCCGATTGCAACCAAGTAATTTAATGCTTTTCACAAAAATGAAAAAAGTCAGTCACCTATGGAACGAACAAGCCTGGAAAAACACCATCCAATCATCTTTAATGTGACATTCACAATGATTGGATATTGATGTGTCAATCAAACCACTCTTCCTGCACTAATTGCGTGCGCGATCAGAGTCCTCAACGAGTTACGACCGCGGAAAAGCTGGATGTTGGGTGGTTTATTGTGATGTTAGGTGTTTTCTTTCACGTGAATAAGCCATGAGAAAAGCCTGGAGGAAAGTTAGCGATGCTGCGCATTGTCGCGCCACGAAGGCGATACTTTGTGGCCCAATGTAATCCAAATATGAGCTACGCGGCTTTCCACAATACCGTCGCATGTAGCGAGGCGCCCAGCCTGTGTTCTGGAGGCGTGGCTTCAGAGAGAAGTCTGAGGAAAGGGGCTTGGCCTTTTATCTGTTCATTTTCAATGGCCCGCTAGAACCATTTTTCCAGGATCTCCAACCCTACCTTTAACTTAAGTGAACTGTTGCTCATGCACATGCTAAATGAGAAAATACAAGGCTCAGAAAAGCTGCATTTCTGTGGGTAGTTTCAGAAAACTAGACACTTCCCACAATATTCACTTCATGTGTATTCCTGATTACAGCCCAACTATAATGGCAAAGCACAAGTCATAAATTCCAAGTGCTGTGACTCATTAAATCCTATGCACAGGTCAGCATGCTTGCTGCATCTCTGGGAGCATGGAGCGGCTTTCCTACGAGACAGATAATAGAGATGACCTCTGCTCAAAGTAAAAGCCTGTTCAAGGCTTGTGATAACTCTCTATGTAGTTGTCTAGTAAAACACCTCAGCCATCCCATTGTTACTGTATTCAACTAGGTTCATCTGCAGCTCCTTAAAACCAATGGCAATGTTTTTTGTGTGATTAATTACTTGGCCTGATCAAAAGGTTCCCCCATCAAGATATTTTCTTGTACAGTCCCATGGAATATCCAGGCCTGCTGGGAAACGTAGGCAAATGTCCCTTCAGCTGTGAGAGAGCCCTGAAGAAGGTGCATCTAAAACAAATCAACAAATGACCATAAGAAACTATGTTTAGACTTGCATGTAGACATAATATAACACAAATAAAGAGTACTAATTTGTGTAACAGCGGCAGAGAATAAAATGGCAGAAAATTAGGATAAATAAAAATGACCAAAAAAAAAAACAAGATAAGAAAGTAAAGCAAAAGTTTAACCAACTTGTTCCAAAATGCTGGAAATCAATGACGTCTTTCCACTCCCCACGTTGCCACAGACGCCGAGCAGGTTGCCCTTCAGAAAATACCACATCCATTATAAGTCCACCTTCAGTCTGATCATGTTAACCTCATTTATTCATATAAGTGGTAAAACACCTTTGGCAGTGTGAAGGAGATGTCTCTCAGGGTTGCCAGTGCCACAGCTTCAGTCTTCTCCTCATGGAATGCCCCATCCAGCTTGTGTCCCTTCACTTCACTGTCAGTGCTGGACGGGCTGTCCGTTCTGGTCCAGGCAAGTGTGGCGTTCTTCATCACTATGGCCGAGTCGCTGCCTTTACTCTGCGTCAGGTACGGCTCTGGGTTCTGGAGCATCAATATTCCCTAAAACAGCCACACATTGTATTCAAAAGCTTTTCTCTGTTAGTGACCACAGTGAGCACTAGCATTAATAACTGCAATGAGTAATACTAAACTAACAAACAGGACAATGCCTCTGACTGCTTTAAAAACTGGAAGGGTGTGAAACAACATTCATAGGTACATTAAAGCCTTATTGAACCCTACATATTAAAACATTCTACATGCTGTTAATTATATTGAAATAAATGAAGATGCAAAACAATATCTGTTTCTCTGTGTGATTCTGTGGACTACTAAAGCCCATTCAAATGTGATAACTAATCACCAAAAATTAAGATACAGTATTATAATCCAACAAACTGTCCTGTGACAGAAGTAGTGGTGAGTGTTTACCCTCAGTCGTTTTATTGCCACAGCAGCCTCAGCCAGAGACTTCACAGACAAGGGCAGCAGAGCCAGGCAGAACCTCATGGCGTTGAAGATGGCGATAGTGGTGAAGGCCTGGTATCAACATAAGAAGTTATGCTTAACCACAGAAATCCCAAAGTCAGAGGCGATGGTTGTTCTGGTACTCACTTCAGATGTGTTGAGGCTTAGGCCCAGCACGGTGTGCACTATGAAGGTGAAGGTGGTGGCGAAGGTGGGGATGATGCTTGCGATGCTGGTGTTAACATTTTGGATATAACTGACATACCGCAGTTTATTCTTCTCACTTTTCCTCAAAGCTGTGAGAGACAAGACCACATATTTATTCAGATATCAGAGATAAATTTAAACCTTTACCACTTAATTCATTTTCCAACACATTTACTGACCCTCACTGTAACCAGTATCTAGTCCAGTAACTGGACTGGATTTTTAAAAAATACAGTTTAAGACCTGTGACCTATTTTAACAATGTGTGAAACTGAGTATCATAAATGCAAAAAATGCATCATTATAACACTACACACAAGTGCAACAATAGTGTTACAAAGTACAATTAGGGTGCAATGATTCTATCACACGAGCAATATCACTGTGATAAATGGAAATACTCAGCTGCCTTATATAATTTGTTGAATAAGTTGAATATTTACATTTGAAGCCAATATGCACTCTTTTTTTTAGCAAATACAGTTTACCCTTTTTAGTAGAAATAGAAAATGTGTATGTGAAAAGACTCTAACACACATACACATACATAGACTCAAGCAGACAATGTGCAAACAAAGAGGAGTGCCACATCCCCAACCCCCAGGGTAAATTGATCATAAAATAAAATAACATGTTGAAGCAGAGATCAGCTGTCTCACAGACAAATACAGTATAGGCTTGACTACTGCAGCTTCTAATGCAGTGACCTAAACTAAATGAAACAGTGTTGCTGTCTCATCTCCAACCTCTTGTGGAACATGGTTATTTAAACTTATTTTACAAACTGACATAAAATGTATTATTTCAATGATTTTTCCCCCCAACAGTTCATACCTGCAATTGCCTTTTCAAATGAATTTTCCCAGGCGTACATCTTAATGAGTTTGATGCTGTTGAGAATCTCGTTCATAGTGCGAACACGGCTGTCTGTTATCGCCATGGTTTTCCACCTGAACATGTTAATGAGTCTGACCAGCGAAATCTGACAGAAGAGGAAAACATCAAAACATTAATATCAGTTTTTCAGTGAGGTGAGACACATAAATGTCTTATCTTACATCATGATAAGTAAATGTGTTGTTTCACCATGATTGTTAACTTTTGATAATTGTATAATTATTGTAATTTTGTATTGTATAAATATTGTTTTTGCTCTGTTTGAGATTAAAACAAGACCCATTTATTCTCCACTGCCCAAACACTGTATGTAATTATAAAAGTGTCCATTAATGAATTATACAGACCTGTATGGGGAAAAAGAGGATGTAGATGCAGACTCCAGTCAGTGCGGTGAAGCCCAAAATGTAGCAGGCGTAGATTACGCATGCAACAAAGAGCACCGGGGAGGATAGCAAAAAGCTCCCAAATATTACTGCCTCAAATAATTTGTGACCGTCGTTGGCCAAAACATTTATCATCTGGATGAG
The DNA here is from genome assembly GCF_045865225.1 of Trachurus japonicus. Lineage (NCBI taxonomy): Eukaryota > Metazoa > Chordata > Actinopteri > Carangiformes > Carangidae > Trachurus > Trachurus japonicus. The sequence continues at coordinate 22,862,601 of NC_140909.1, forward strand.
AGAGACAGAGACATCAAAATTATTGCACTGCCAAGGTTCAAGGTGTCTTTATTATCCCCAATGGGGCAAGATGCTTGAACTTCAACTTGAGTATCTTTTCTAACTAAAAATGTTTAGAATAAATTTTATTCTAAAGGCTGAGGCCAGGTAACAGTGTTGTTGTCTCTTTCCACCTCCTCTCTCCCTTGCAGTGATCAGTGCATGGATGTATTATAGGATCAGTGCATGGATGTATTATATTAACGGGATCAGTGTAGGCGGCTTGTTAAATGATTGTGTTCCAGTGTAATCAGTACACCTGAAACTCATCCAGTCAGAAACGTTCCGCGGTGCAAAATAAGTGCGATTAAAATGCGTTAATTTTTTTAACGCGTCATTTTTTGTGTAATTAATTAATCGTAATTAACGCGCTAAAGTCCCGGCCCTAGAATAAAATCTTTCACCACAAATGCTTACTACTTATACTTGTACTACCAATAATAATTATAATAATAATAAGAGTAACAATAATGCTTAATCCAGTCCATCCTTACAACTCTTGAATACACACACCAGTTCACATTTGCTGATGGGGTTATGCTATGTTGTTATGTTTCTTGTCTCATTGGTGTCTGTGCATTTTGACCTTTTGTCTGTTTACTGGACCCTGAATTCCTGTCTGTGAATTTCTGGATTTGTTCGTCTTTTTCCGCGGTTCTGACTGTTGCCCTCCTTACAGTACATTCTACTTTTTGTAAATAAAATCATGAATCTAATTGCACTCGGTCCTCCCCCCTATGTTTCTTGCACCCGGTGTGACCGACAGTCTATACAGTACCTCTCCCATTGAACGGTTGCCCAGCGCCCGCAGAGAGATGACTTTCTGAAAGGCCACTGAAGAGAAGGCACCTTTCAGTCTGACAGCTGTGCGCAGGTTCAAGGCCCACAGCAGGGAAATCAGGAAGGCTTTGCAGAACTCTGATGTGAACAGAGCAATGGATAGACCGACTCCTGTGGACACTGTGGATTTCTCTGGGTCACTTACGTAGTTTAAGATCTGATTGACTATAACACCCTGAAAAGACAAAGACATTCGTAACACTTCAAACAACCATCAAGGACAGCGAACAGTATTTAACACCATAAACATTATTGTTTTTGCAGGTAAGTTCATTGTGTTCTTGGGTTTAAAAGTAACCTAAGTTCAGAGTATCATTGTACTCACAGTAACATTAAATAAACACTAGTTAGTGGTAGTTGGCAGTTTCAGCTGTGTAAACAAGGGAACTAGCTTTTCTGCTAACATCAAATAACTGTTTGAACATAAACCACATTATTATCTCCTGACAGTAAAAGAGGTTCAGTAAAACCACTTTGCCGTGTCCTTTATAAAAGTTTACTGTATGAGTAATACAACCTCCATGACACCATCATGCATAAAGACTCTGTTGGCTCTCCAAAAACTGTTCATTCACCATTATACATAATGAATTCAGGGAAAAAAATGCATAAAGGTTTTTCCTATCCAGCACTAACATTAATACAGCCCATACTGTACAGAGATGCAATGTATGGCGTAGAAAACCTGACAATGATGTGATTTGTTGCTATTTATGTTGCCTATGGGAATGTAGTATTATCACAAACACTCACTGGCCAGTTTATTAGGTACACCCGTTCAACTGTGTCTTAATGCAAATATCTAATAGGCCATGAAGAAATTATCAAGATGATCAGATGAAGTTTAAAGAGATTATCAGAAAAGGGAAGAAAGGGACTTTTGACTTAGAAACTACTCGGATTTTAAACGTTTAAAGTGTCTTTGAGATGGATACATATACAGTATATGTGACATTAGTCTTCTATGATATGAACATTTGCACATAATTATTCTTTGTATGGACCCAAAATGCCAATATACGTTTTCAATTGTTACAATTTCTATATATATTTTATAACTATATGGTTTTTAGTACTGTACCAATATAGCAGTTTTATTTTAATTGGCTTTTATGTTGTTATGTCAACCTCGAGAGTGCATCGGTTTCTACCTTTGGCTTTTATGTTGTATTTCCACGAAACAACATCTCAGAATAAGCTTTTGTTCTACTATCTGACAGCGCTTGCTATTTCTTTTACCTCTCAAAAAGATTTTATAATGAGGCTATAAATTGCAGTGCAGTGTTAAAGATTAAACCTGTTTTTTTTTTTTTGGGGGGGGGGGTTCAGTGCTTGTCAGTTTTACTTGTGATTCTTTACAAAAGAGGATGTCCTCATGAACAAGGTATCAGTCACAGGTTAGGTGTTAATGAGTTATGCAGTAGGTAGTTGATGATAAGACCTTTCCCTTGTAAATGAGGTTTCAGGTGCTTTAAGCTCAGAGAACTACATTTTGCCAAGAAAAATTACTTTTACATTGGTGAGATATTTTTGCAATGGGCTGAATGTTTTATTTTAGTCAAAGATCTAAATACCAGTTTTCTTTTTCTTTCCTTTTCTTTTTAGCACTCACCGGCCCAAGAAAGGCAGCCACCATGACAAGAACACCAACCATGACGGACAGAATCAGCCTGGTTCTTTGAAAACGAAGGATCACACGAACCAGCGAGGCTTTCTCCAGGCCGACCTTCGCCACTTCGTCCTGCCAGAGTCTCTGAAGCCTGCACGCACACAATCAGAAGACATATTCCTAGATTACCTGTACTCACATGTCAGAGAGCATGAAGCCGTTACTTCAGAAATCATTTTCTGTATATATGAGTTACATCAATTAGGGTTACTGTCTATAAATATAATACATCACTTGCACTATTATGTCTTTAGAGAACCATTTTGAAGTAACACATGGAGAGTCATACCTGTCTCCACTGGTAGTAGCAGCATCCACAGGTGAGAGGCTGAGGGAGTCCATGTCCAGCCTATTCCTGAACATAGCCCACATCATGGGCGTCATCCAGGCAAAGGTAGTAAAGGAAAAGAAACCCGCATTGTCCAAAGGGTGGGACCTAAACAATGAAACATCACTTGATATAAGCTCTGCAATAAGCATAAGACACAGCTATGATTGTGTCAAGCATCAATGAGACTGACTCTGAGGAGGACCAGCGGATGGGTTTGAGGGTTTGAAGGCTCTGTTGGTATTTTCTGAAAGGGGAAGGGTGGGGTATTTCATAGTCATGCATATCAGCATGCCCTGGACTGGAAACCTCAGATCCAGTTCTCCACCTGATACCATCCACTTCCTGGAGAGTCAGAAGCCAGAAGAGACCGGGTCAGAGAATTAGACGCTCAGAGTTGAACAGAGAAACAACAGGTAGAAAAGGAGGAGAGACAATCTCAGGAAGTGAAAGCAACATGAGGTCAGGAATGTTTTGCGGGAAGCTGCTGTTTCCACTGTACTTACAAAAGAGTCTGTGCGAGTGCCATTCTTCTCCAGAGAATACTCTGTCTTCATTTTGTTCTGTTCGGGTCACAACAACACACTTTTTCCTTTACAACAAAATATTTCAAGAAGAAACATTTCATGCAGCTTCATTTACAAGATACAGACATTGGATATATCTGGAGGCTGCATCTCTGCTGTTATGTAACGTGTGTTGACATGATTAGATATCTATGATGGTCACCCAATGATATACATAGTCTTACCTTATCAAGTGACATCTGAAAATGCAGAGTCATTAAATGACAGGAGTCTTTACTCTCACCTCTATTCACACTGTGCCAGAGTTCCTGCAGCTGAATTAGGTCACATGCACTGAGATGAGTGTATAACCTTTGTTATTTGAACATCAACATCTAAGCCAACTCAACTACACACAGAACAATCAAGAGAGATCTGAGATGTTTTTTTTGTTTTTTTTTTAACTCAACATTGATGACTTGAAGCTTGGTTGTGTGTTCTGTGTTAATGGTTCAAACCTATCTGAGAGAACTTCAGAAAAACCTTTAAATGTCCTGTAGCTTTAAAAAACTTGCTGTAGTCCTGTAGTATCTACATTGCAACACATAATAATTACAAATACAAACAGAAAACAACTGTGTGTAGGTTTTACAGCCCAAAAACATTTTTTTAGGTCAGAAACTAATGTTTTAGACCAAATCCAAGTTCTGACTAGTATCGATACCGTTGGCGTTTGAATTAGGTAACTTGTACAGTATAAGATGAAAGAGCAGGTTCTTAGGTAAAATGTGAGTCATTTCATCAATGTTTATTTCAAACCACCATGCTGGTACAGCTGGTCAAACAATGACTGACAGGTGGGGATGGTTGTAACACCTTTTATCTTTGTTGTTTTATTAAGTGTCATTAAGTGTCACCATCTTTCCTGGAATTTTACCCGGATTATTAGCTGCTTTTGACCTCCTGCTGAAGGTTTCCATTCATATACACCCTTCATTGGTATTTATCAGAATATGTTCTTTAATACAGCTTTCTAATGGTAGGATCCACACCACTGTCACTGCTTATTTAGCCGTCAGTGATGGTTTTTTTTTTTGTTCATACTGAACCACAGGAAGATGCTTTAGTGTTGGAACATGCACAATAAACTTATAGAGATCTATAATTTTTGGTTTGGTCTCAGTTTTTAGTTTTTAATCTCACTGTTACAATTTACCCCAGGTTGTGGCACTGGCACTCCTTGCATTTGACATCAAATAGTGAATTCTGTGATATAGTTTAAGAAGTTCAAGGCACTGCTACTTGTAGTGGACAAATGAGAGTATTCTGTGTCAAAATCTGAGAGCCCAACCATGAACACTATGCAAGTTATAGGAGCTGAGACAAAAAATGTTACAACCATCCCCGGTCTCCCCTACAATTATTATATCATTCAATAATCATTCAATAATCAATTATATCATTCAATGCTAAACCAGACCCAACGCAGCTAAACATAAAACAACTAAATTACTTCTGTATATAAGTTATTTACCTGATTAAAATACACTTATTACACTCCAGCAGATACTATGTAGATCTTAAATAAGGTGACAACCAAAATAATGTAACTCATTATCACAACTCAATTACACCTAAAGTAAAGACTTCAGTCATAACTAGACAAGGAACACTGGTCAAACCTGAACAAACTCCTGCTGTGAGGCGGCACACTGAAGTAGCGCAGTATCCTTTTTGCGGAGGACGGGAAAGACGCACTTCGGCTCATTTACACTGACTGTGAGGCTGACACTGAAGCAACATTTAACTCGTCTGATCAAAGGTTAATCTGCTGAGGGGCAGATTCCCCTCTACTCTCACTGGAGTGGGCGGGGCAGTGGCAACATTGTGCTCAAGCTTAGATAGTTTAGCTTAGATAAACACAACCATGCAAGAGTTTTAGGATACCCTTTTACAGCAGTATGCCACAACTGTCTTTGTCTTATTTGGGTTTAATTTAAAAGAAAGGAGATTTTCTTACTTGTACAGTATATTTAGCTTTGTAAGAGAATAACAGTGGAATTTTGAGAAGTTTTCACAGCAACAGAAAGGAAACATCTCAGTAACAACATAAGGACATTTAACTTGACAACCAAGCTTCAGCTTCAGAGGTAAGTGCACTGAACAGTGACGACAAATAGTGCAAATCTGCCCTCTGCTGGTGGCTGATGACAGGCTCAGTCAGGTGATCCAGAACCATGACCGAGTGTCAGCATGTTTAAAGAAGACGTGATCTCCTCTGTGAGTGAAGTGAGCAAAAGCAGGTATAGGCACAGCAACTTGACTTAACCATTTTTCTACCTGCATGCAATATAGGCAAAGTCTGATCTCCTTCTTTGTGGCAGTCTATCTGGCTTGTTACAAATGTTTACTTGACCTAAAGGGGGCTTTGTCATGCTTAGAGACAAGAGCTTTGCCTGAGAATTTCTTACTTTAGAATTTTGTGCAAAAAAAGACCAACATATCCTTTAACAGATAAATATTGACCTTGATCTACAAAATAGAATGGCGTTAGATGTAATGTTAGCATCCCAAGGAGGGGTTTGCCACATTATAGGAAGTGAATGCTGAATGTACATACCAGATATGACTGACACATGACACACGTGGTTTCTCATTTAAATGACTTCTTGATGTACAAACAGGGGAGGGTTTTAATCTATGGACCTGGTTGACTGGAGAGCAATGGTGGGCAATCTTGATAAGACTATTTACAGCAATCATAAGCATAATGGTCATATTGATGCTAGTACTGTGCTGTGTTATACCATGTGTGAAGAAATTGATTACATCTATAGTGGAGTCATCTTTTTCTATGGTACAAATGAGTACAAAGTATTATTCGGACGAAGATAGTGATGACAGCGATGTCTATGACGTGTAAAGGTTGAAGAAATGTATTCTATTCTCAATGATGTGTTGGATTGAAGCTTATGCATTTTCTACACTGATGTCTGAATAGTTTATCATAGACTAACTGATCTAGGTTGTAAATTCCTATAGGTAAAACTACAACTGGGGTAGACATTTAACACATCTGTTGAACTGTTTTATTGTCTGGAAAAGCTAGAAGTGCTTGTACTGTAGTAATGAAGTAACCAGGGTCATAAAGTGGGGTATAAGAAGGGACTGTAATCTCTGTTCTGAGGGCGCTACTCTGAACTGCTATCTGCTGTGTAGTTCTGTGCTCTGTTCCCTTCTCTATAGAGAATAAACCTGGGTCCAGTCTTGTTCTTTGACTCTCCACCGGCAGAACCAAAATTTCTGCGACAATTTATAGTTCTTCACTTATTTCCCAATAAAGTGTATCTCAACCTATTTTATCTTATCTAATCTTATTATCTTATGAATCTTGGAAATGAGTAACGGAGGGATTTAAGTCCATGAGTAACTTATATAACACAGTTCTTTTACCACCACAATAGATGTAAATTTAAAAGTAAAATGTAAAAGTGCTGCACCACCAACAACTTCACTGTCATTCAGACACAGCAGAATGAAACTGTGTTGCTTCAAGATCAAAGAGTGACTGAGTGAAACGAGACTAACTAGGACAGGACGTGCTGTGCACAATGTTAAAACAAATTTTGGACAATAGATAATCACAACAATCAGATAATTGCACAATACGACAGTATGCAAAAAATAAAGAAGCAATCATTTACTGCCGATTGTGTGTACACATTAGATAATAGCAGCAAACTGTAGATAGATATATGATACACTATCAGCACTGTGAGTAAATATGTATTCAGTGAGTCCTTGTGTGCGCAGTGCAGCTCTGACAGCGTGGTGTGTGTGTGTGTGTATGTACTTTAAAAGGAAATGACATGTATGCTGCAGTGGCATTTGCCAGAGGGCAGGAGGTTAAACAGTCTGTGGGATGAGTGGGTAGAGTTTCTGGCAGTGTGTCTGATACTAATCCCAAAAAGGTGGGAGAGAGGTCAGATGATTTTCGGAGCCATCCTCACCACTCTCTGAGAGGCCGTCTGGTCTGAAACAATGCAGCTGTCATATAAAACAGAGAGGCAGCAGGTCAGCAGGATCTTTGTGGTGCATCCGCAGAGTGTGTCGCAAAGAGGAGGGAGAGACTTTTTCTCTCCTCAGCCATGACGGTAAGTGCTGGTGCTGTTGAGCCTTCTTCATGAGGAGGATAGTGTTCACAGTCCAGTTTGGATCACTGTATCACTGTGATATGGGTTGAGTTAATGGACAACTGTCAGAAATTTTTTGGTTCAAGGTGATGGTGTCAGGGTGTTTATTTCAACTCATATTGACTGGGGCCATCACCACTTGAACTTGCCAAAGTACTGTAGTCATTTAGTGGAGGAAGACAGTCATTGCAGTGTTGCAGTCCTTCGGTTATTATGATTATGGGGTGGGGGTCTTACATGACAGCAATTCTGTAGCCATGGCCTAAAGCACAGTTTATTGTCAGTTCTTATGATAACGCAGCTTTTAAGGGGATATAGGGGTCATAGATGTGATCCAGACATTGGGTCGCCAAAGTTCAAAATATTACGCTTGCACTCACTGACATTCTTGACACACGCAATTTGAAGGCAAATGACAAGAAATTTTGGAATATAAAAACTCAAAGTCATTGAGCCATGGACTCCACTGCAATCAGTCACAGATTAGTTAAAAATTGCTGGATTTATTATGAGGGTCTTATGAACAACTTTTGCCAGTAACAGCAGGTTCTGGTTAAATGAGTTGAAACAAGAAGAAAGTGTATGAACAGGCAAGGGTCATGTTGACTCCTGCAACATGCTGTACAGTACCTGTTGCTGGATGAAGGTCAAATCTACTTATTTCTGCTGAACTATGGAACCATGAACTATGGATTTTTTGCTGTAATGTTTAAAGTGGACTCTGTTGTGTAACTCTGTTTTTGTTGGGGCAAAATACATAACATTCAAATATGGAATATTTATTGTTTGTTGGTTTGTTCAGTAAAGCCAAAAACAAGTAAGACCACAGGGCAAGCACAATAAAATGCTACCACACATAGGGGCATAGTTAGGGACGTTTAGAGTGAGTGTTGGAGACAAATAAAGAAACACAGAAGAACAAAGTCTCAGCCAGACACAAAATAACTACTGTATATGGTAACAAATACATATTCAGCTTTTTGGTATGAGTGTGCTTACTATCACTTTTAAGTTGTAGGTGTATGGAGGGCAGACATACAATAATAAATGAGATTTGTTTTATTAAAGTTTATGAAAGCACATGTATGCACTTAACTGTTCTTGCTGACAACGCTGAGAGGCTCCATACTGTAATTTGGCTTGTGGGTTATTGGTCATATTTTCCACCTGTTGGTCGACTGCGAACATTTGCTGGCAAGCTGCATATTCTAGCCATAGTATTAGGAGTGGCCATCCATCCCATAACAGCTATCACACATGTCTGAGCCACTGCGCTGCTGTCACCCTGCTCTGTGTTCGTCAGAAGGGATTTGTGGTATATCTCTACACACATAGTACTCTGCCATGTGGTTCCAGTCTAATCCAGCAGGCGTGTGGTGGCATCAAGGAGGTGAGTCACACAGAAACCTGTGTCGTCCTTAGTTCTGAGCAATTCCTTTACCTCTACCCAATAAAACCCTACTGGTTTAGCTTCTTTGTTGTAGTGGAAAAATAATTATTGTTACGCAAGCTATCTCAGTAAAGAATGATTTTTGAGTGACAGAAAGAACAAATGAGCCTCGTGACCCAAAGAAAAATGTGCTTTATTATTAACACAGTAAATGACACCTGTACCTCAAAATGTTAACTAATATTTAACTAATACAAAGAAACAAGGGGCACTAACCATATAATAACAATTATTATTATTATCATATAAAATTTGAGACAAGCATGTATAAATATATCTATATAAACACTTATTTAATCTCAACACTTCCGATTTTGTTGTTTGTTATTTTCAAAACAAATAAATCATTCTTTCAGTCATCAATATGGTCTCTTCCTTGTTAATCACTCAATTTCATTTTTATCAATTTGAATTGATTACCTGTGAGAAAAGGTGCATGGGTTACATTTCTTATGTCATATTTGACCCCAGGATTTAGAATTTTCTCTCTCTGTCACACACACACACACACACACACACACACACGCACACACGCACACACACACACACACACACACACACACACACACTACAATACAATATTGCTACTGCAATAATGTTAATACCGTTACCACATGTGTCCTGCAGATGGCATCATTGGCCATGTACATTAGTCTTTATCAAGCCAAATATTACAGACATTATCATTTTACTGGTGAAATATTATGCTTGGCATCTATAAATCCCTGAGACTCTTTTAAAAAGACCAGCAGAAAAAAATCTTTGGAGATCACACCATTCATGACACAATGACATCTATAACCCAGAATGATGTTCTCTATATTTGGCCACGCATACTGTATTTGGTCATAAAAGACCAGTGAAATTGAGTCATTTTTATGTTTTCCCTTTTATTTCCCATATTATTATCTCGATAATAATAGAAGCGTATGCCTCTTGTCAGGCCATCATTGTAAATAAGAACTTGTTCTTAATTGATTCTGCCTGGTTAAATAAAGGTTAAATAAAATAAAAAATGATACGTTTTATTCTGCTCAAATTTTGTCAAGTTGTCATTCTTGATTCAAGTTGAGTGAACTAAACTAATCACTGCCTCTATGGTACCGTGTGGTATTTGTTTTCACCAGATAGATATCAGAAATATGTAACTACACTGTAGTTGAAGTAGTTTCTTAAAGAATATAGTGCAAGTTTACAATGGATCCATGTGTGAAGCAAAGTGAAACTGGCAAACTGCATATCTGTAGGTTACAATGCTTGTGTATTCCGATATGTATGCACAGGCGCAGCTACAGGGTTGTAACTCTCTGGGTGTCAGCAATAGAAATCCAGCCCATGTTTATGTTTTTCATCCGAGGAGTTGTTGGGGTGGTCGGAGTCAGATTTAAATACAGACCTTCTCTGGAGCCCAGGGCTTTGATGCTGGGTGGAGGAGGAGGCTTCATCTGGAGCCTGAGAAGGCCAGCCAGGAGAGGCACTGCCAGAAACGGCCCAGCCATGGAGGTCTGAAGTGAGTCTTGAGTCAAAAAGAGTCTCCTTCATTTGCTGGTTTTCCCTGGTTGCTGCCTGCCACACCACCTCCAACTCCTCCTCGACCTCCCTGGAGGAGTGAAGAGAAAAGAATAAAGAATGAAGAACAATGAAGTCAGTCTGTTTATCTAAATGAAAATTAGGTATTTCCTTAGATCATCATACATACACAGTTAATATATTGCATATCTACATATCTACGGTCATACAGTACATCACTGTGGCTGAATAATGTGATCAGACTGATTTAAAATGTATGTCTTCCTTCTCATACAGTACAGTGGAAATCCTGAGTCATCAGTCATCACCAGTGGGCAAATCATTTAAACCTATTCTGTCGACATGCTGCATTAAACTAATCAGCAAAAAGAGCACAGGCATCATGGGGACAAAGTGATCCCAGTAGCTCACTCACACTTTCACATGCACAAGACTAAAAGTCTTTCAGGTTGCCCTCTTCCCACCACTCCTCACTTATCCAAATACACGGGGCTGCTAAGAATACAACTGCATGCACAATCTCCTTTCCCAATCAGGGAAGAGGCAATTCACACTATGACTGACAGTGTTCAAACATGGATTGGATTAAAATTTCATACATATTTATCTCTCGTTGCACTCTCTCCCTCACTCTTCTCACACACACACCAAGCTTTTTCTTTAGGAAATCAGTGTCTGACAGGAACAACACTCACCTTAATGTTAGAAAGCGTCATTCAGCTAAAGCACAAGAGCACTTCACTATCAAAATGAACTCACCATGGCACCATGCAGGAGAAATAAGTGGAGTGTCTCTATATAAAGCAGCAATCACAGCTCAGACGGGTTGTTACACTGAATTCAGATCATATGGGAATAACTGTCATAGGAGAGTGATTGTTAGAGCCTCAGACTGGGAAGTGCACACTCCATTAAACACTTCCTGCCAGCGCAACATTTTAACAGAGATAAGAAGCCTAATCAGCTGCATGAAGATGTAGTGATGCTGAGTTTCATTGTCTCAAAATGTAAATGTTGAACGATTGTAGTGAGTAGCCTTCCAAAATTTACACAATGTGACTGCAATAATCATTTTAACCTGTAACAAGTGGTGTTTGTTATTTTGTCTAACCATGATGTAAGTTAGTAAGTTACTTGTCTAAACCAGAATACTAGAAGAGCAATAATGTATTGGTTCCTGTCAGACATCTGTTAATTTACTGCCTCTCTGTTTCTGCACTACATAATGTACTGAACTGATAATTAATTCTGCTCATGTGCTACCTCACATTATATTTACAGTTGTTGGCTGCTATTTCTAAGTGCAAGTAGAACAAAATGTGAGCAGTATGTGTACAGTGGTGGACTAACAACCTGATATTTCACATAGAGAGGAGGGGAAAAGTCATACTATGAACAATAAGCCGTGCATATTCTCATTTGTCCCCAACATACTATGAACAGAATTACAGATCCACACAGCACGTAATTATCTCTGTGTGTCGTTGGCTGACGCAGTAAAGCTCCTCGATCATGTGCTGTTGGTACGTCAGCACCTGGTCTGGACGCAGTCAGCTGCTCATTACAGACGATGGAGCATTATGATGGATTGATGTCAGTCGGCTACATTTTTGTGCAGATGTTCATTGCTCCCAGTGGGTGAATCCTAAAAATGTAATCCTGCTGTGATACTTCCCATGTACCAGGTTGCAGTTTTCACTTGAGTAGTCATTTCAGTAGTTTAAAGTTCATTAATTATCATTTTATCCAACCATACAGTTGGTATCGCAAAAATCTACCTGGTCACATTGTTACATTATGTCCTTATAATTATAAATATGAGAAGCACCAAAAAGGGGCACTTTCAGTGGTGCCCAGTTTATTAAAGATGATTAAGGAGATACACTTATGACAGTGATCTCACAAAGTGGTGCCTCTAAACTTGCACTGGTATAGTCTAATGGACTTTAATAGATACTTTTGCTTGTTGAAAATGATCCGATAATGTTACTTGATCTATGTAAATGTGGCCATGTTTCTTATTCAGATATGAGACAGACACGTGAAATACTGTCAGAATAACATTAAGTAGTGCAAAATCTGAAAGCTGCCTAAATCACAAGGAAATAAAAACTAAGAAGTCAACAAATTCTGGACCAAACTTAAACAGTGATTGGTTTCTGTCCCAGTCAAGAGGTTTTAGTTGCCAACATTTAAACAAACCAGAAGCTGTTGTCAGTAGCCAAAAGTATAGCATCTTGTTAACGTACAGTATGTGAAGAATAGTTGTTGATGGGGTTTCAGTGACCCTGAGACAACAAACTCATTCTGAGTGATCTCGTCTTTAATTTAAGAGGTCACTTCAGGTGATGGACAGCAAAGCATTTTTCTTCTTTTCTGAGCAAAGACCATCGCAATTTTCACCGTCTGCTAATTAACTTCAACCCAAACAGCTTGCACATACACGTTACCCATGGCAACCACATTCAGACAGACAGAAGATTCAGTCTGAGTAACAAAATAAACCTTGCAGCTGTGAGAGAATGAAAAAGCAGCAGAGTAGTGTGTTTCTGTGATTTGATGGGAAAGCTGTGGCGACCACTGGGCCACACAGCTGCAGTCTGACCTATAGAGAAAGGCTCAGCAAATGCTCCACCAGACCAGTAATCTCCATTACAATTATAGCTTCAGTAAGAATCAGCCATCTCAGGATTTGGTCTGCCACTCTGAGCTGTTATTCTGAGCTGTGAGGTTTATAAGGCAGCTCTGTCTGTGAGACGGCCACAGGCAACAACACTAGTGCTAGCATTTACCATCTCAATTGTCACTCCAAGAAAGCCTTTGTCCTTTTGTTCCATAACATAAGAGTAGAGGGTCACTTCTGTACAAATCCTCATACACTTAATTCAGATCCAGACAGATGTGGAATAGTAATATACAGTACTGTATAAATAACATAAAGTGAGACAGTTCCACAGTTCTCACAATTGAATTTTGTCAACTGAGATTTTTTTTTTTAGCAATAAAGATGTTGTCTCCTGGATTTATTCTCCATTGAGTATGTAAATGTGTTCTCTTTCTAACTCCGTTCGGTATCTCAGCCTATAGGAGAGCGCTCTCAGCGGTCGATTAAGGAAGCTCCAATGACACCACGTCTGTCAGAAAACAGACCAATGACAGCAGTGACAGGAGAGCCCATCTCTCCCCTTATAAGACACTGCAGTCACTGAAACCGGCATTCTCGCTTTCTTCCCCGCGATTACTTTCTTGGAAGCGTACCTCAGCTCGATCGGATCCGTATTCCCGCAAATTGCCCACTAACTGGACCGCGTAGGTGACCGTTGCCGGGCGCGGGACCGCGGCTATCTTGTCGACGAGGTTAACCTCCCTATTTTTTCGTTTGACCCAGGACGGTTTTCGCGTCGCGGCGGACTTTCCCGCCTGTTTCGCAGGGTCACTCCTGTAAACGGGTGCCGTGGTCAGCGTCGGAGAGGCTAGCTAGCAGCTCATCCCTCCTAGCCTGCCTCTTCCCGGGACTGCGCTAACGCGTTAAGGCGAGCACATTCCCGTTAGCTTGCAGCTCACCCCTGTAGGCTCCCACACCGCTCGCACTCCTGCAACTCCGTCAAGGTGGTTACTAAGGATCACCGTCATGGCTTCCTCCTCGGTGACCCAGGATACCAGAGATGCTGGCGGCAAGAAAAACAAAGAGGCGCCCTCCCGCTCTTGTCCAGCGGCGTGCGGCTCTTATGTATCGGGCAGAGACGGTCACCCTCTCTGCATCGTATGCATGGGCATCAGCCACGCAAAGCTCGCAGTTGCTAACCCCAACTCATGCGCTACCTGCTCCGGCATGTCGTCGAAGACGCTGGAGAGGAGACTGCGCGTGGCAGCCGCCCCCAACGCAGACCCCCCGCTCTCTGCCTCCTTATCGGGAGATGCGGAGCCAGCAAAGCCTCCGTCTCGCAGCTGGGGGGATATTGCGGACACGTCTGATTTCCCGCCGCTGCTCACCCAGCTCGACGAGGACATTGTGATGGATGGCCTGGCCGACGAGGATGACGACGTGGGCTCGGACATCCTCGCCGAGGATCCGGAGGACGACGACGACGACGCCATCCTCCCGCACCAGCCATCCAGATCCCCCAGCTCCCAGAGCGGGACGGCTCCGACCCTCTCTCCCGACGTCAACCTCTATGACGTCTGCAGGCGTGCTGCGACCAGACTGGGCCTCGAGTGGCCAGCTCCCCAGGCCGGCCAAGGCCCCGAGAGAGACCTGTACGACGGCAAAGTCCTCCCCACCTCGCTGACTGTTGCCAAACAGCTCATGCCCATGGTGCCAGCCTGTCTCAGAGAAGTTAAGCGCTACTGGGATAAACCCCTGAGACACAGGGTGCCCGTCAAGGGTTTTTCAGGTCTGGATATCCAGGGCATGGAGGAGCTCGGGCTCTCTAACCCCCCACCGGTGGAGCCTTCGGTCGCCTCGCACCTTCACCCCGACCGCCGCGCGACCATGTCGGCATCCGGCCCCTCTCTCCCTGGTAAAATGGACAGGCTCACCGCCTCCATGTACCAGAAGATCTACAAATCCTCAGCCCAGGCTGTTAGGGCACTCAACGTCGTCACCCTCCTTTCTGCCTACCACGCCGAGCTGCTGGTCGACATGGGCCAGCAGCTGGACTCTGGCGCTCCCAACCCGGCTGTGTGGGAAGAGATCTGCGTCACAGCAGATCTCATCCTCCGCAGCTCTCGGGGAGCTGTCCAGGGTAGCGGCCGCTCCATGGGTCTAGCTGTAGCAGGTGAGCGCTCGCTGTGGCTGAACCTGTCTAGCCTGGCAGACAAGGAGAAGCAGGACATCATGGATGCGCAGTTTGACCCTTCAAAGGGCTTGTTTGGTCCCGCCATTGAAACCATGAAGCAGGCGTGTGATGTCAGAAAGAAGGAGGGAGAGGCTTTCAACCTCTGCCTTCCCCGCAAACCCGCTCCCCGCCCGCCGCAGCCCTCTCGCCAGAGCTTCGCTGCGACTGCCAGAGGTCGCCAGCCTCACACTCGGTACGTCAAGCCCGAGGTGAGAGCAGAAAATCCCGAGGTGAGAAACCCCAGATCAAAACCGTGGGGCAAGCAGTCTTTCGCCGCGGCTGCCGCGAAAAACCGCCCTTCCCATCCTCCTCCTGACGGGAAGAAGAGGCGGGCTACCTAGCGGGTCGCCTCATCACACAGGGGGGATTTCGTTTCAGCACCACGAGGTCCCTGTTCATCTCCCCCCCCGGGACAGACCCACCGGCCCTCCCTCCGCCCGCGAAACGACGGAGAGGGCACAACAGTCACGTCTGTCCCGAAGCTCGCTGCGCGGCGGCTCGTTCAGTTTCCCCGACCCGCAGCCGCTTCACTTCCCGGGCACATGTTCCCCCAGTGCCCGCAATTTCACCCCCCCTCCAGCCCAGTTCAGGCCTGGAAGGCGGGGGTTTTTCTCTGTTCCCGTGTGGCCACCAAGCACAGTTTCACCACAGTGCACACCACATGTTCCCCCCACAAATAAAGAAAATAAAAACTCAGCTGTTGCAGCCAGGCTCATCGCCGAGGGCACAGCTAAAAACAAAAAACAAAAAACAAAATATAAACCCGAATCAGAGCCCCTTATCAGGGCTCGTCCCGCCGCCGTCACGGCTGCTCTCTCCTCCAGTAGAGGGCGCTGTTGCTCCGCTCTCCAGCCGGGCAGAGAGGTGGCAGGCTGCAGCTGTCCATCCCTGGGTGCTGAAGACAGTTCTCAGGGGTTACAGACTGCAGTTTGCCTCTCGACCACCCAAATTCAACGGCGTGTTGGTTTCGGTCGCAAGTGGGGATTCAGCTCAGGTTTTGGAGGGAGAAATCTCCTCCCTGCTGAGCAAGGGAGCAATAAGAGTCGTACCGGAGGGAGAAATCCAAGAGGGTTTCTACTCCCGGTATTTCACTGTTCCAAAGAGGGGAGGGGGACTGCGCCCCATCTTAGATCTTCGTGTTCTGAACAGTTATCTCAGGAAATACAAGTTCAGGATGCTCACCCTCACGGTGCTGTCGCGAGCTATACGTCCAGACGATTGGTTTACTTCAATCGATCTCCAGGACGCATACTTCCACGTTCATATTTATCCTGCACACAGGAAATTTCTCAGGTTCGCCTATCAGGGCATAGCCTACGAATACATGACACTTCCATTCGGACTTTCCCTGGCTCCGAGAGTGTTTACAAAATGTGTGGAGGCGGCTCTAAACCCTCTGAGGGATTCAGGTCTGAGAATTCATTCGTATATAGACGATTATCTTCTCTGTTCACACTCAGAAGCTCTGTCAACACGAGACTCAGCCACGCTCGTAACTCATCTCACAGATTTGGGTTTCAGAATAAACTATACAAAAAGTTGCCTGACGCCAACACAGCGTATAGAATATCTGGGCATCACAATCGACTCCGTCCGCTTCAGGGCCACTCTGACAGACAGACGGAGGGAAAAGTTTCACCTGTGCCTGTCCCTCTTCAGCGAAGGACGCACGGTCGCGTTCAAAACATGTCTCAGCCTGCTGGGCTTAATGGCCTCACTCCTGGCTGTAGTCCCACTTGGACTACTGAAAATGAGAGACTTTCAGCGGTGGGTTGCCGCGTTACGTCTGTGCCCCCGACGTCACCGCTTTCGCCCCGTTACGGTGACGGCATCCTGCCTCGCTGCTCTCAGCCAGTGGCGAGATCCAGCACTCCTCAGTCAAGGAGCTCCGCTCGGATCTGTGTCACAGAGAAAGGTGATAACCTCAGACTCGAGCCTAACCGGCTGGGGAGCTGTTCACGAGGGCAGATCAGTGAATGGAACGTGGCCATTACAGCTCCGCTGCGCACACATCAACTACCTGGAGTTACTGGCGGTGTTTCTAGCTCTGAAACATTTCCTGCCTCTTCTCCAGGGCTCTCATGTCTTAGTGAGGAGCGACAACTCCACGACGGTGGCTTACATAAACCGCCAGGGTGGGACTCGCTCCCTAAGGCTGCACCAACTGGCTCACAGCATAATAATGTGGAGCAGTGCGCATCTGCTGTCTCTGCGCGCGACGCACGTCCCGGGCAGACTGAACACAGGAGCAGATCTCCTGTCAAGAGGAAATCCCGTTTTCGGCGAATGGGTCCTCAACCGCCAGGTGGTGAGACAGGTATGGGAGAAATACGGCCAGGCTTCCGTAGATCTCTTCGCATCGCGGGCAAACGCCCAGTGTCCTCTGTTCTTCTCCCTGGCGCGCGACGATGCACCGTTGGGTGTGGATGCGCTGGCTCATCCGTGGCCAAACGCGCTACTTTACGCGTTTCCCCCTCTCAGTCTGATATCTCCCACTCTAGAGAGAGTGAGGGAACAGCGTCTATCCCTCATCCTGATAGCCCCCGCTGGCCAGGGAAACACTGGCTAGCGGAGATAATCCAGCTGCTTTCAGCAGAGCCCTGGCCTCTTCCGTTACGCAGGGATCTTCTGTCCCAAGCGAACGGAGAAATCTTCCATCCTCACCCAGAACGCATAGCTCTTTGGGCCTGGCCCGTGAGAGGCTGAATTTAACTGCTGTTGGCCTGCCTCCCAGAGTGGTGGAGACCATACAGGGTTCCAGGGCGTTATCCACACGCTCACTTTATAACGCTAAATGGTGTGTATTTGAAGACTGGTGCAGACTGAGGAATATTATTCCGTTTCAGTGCTCCGTGTCAGAAGTGTTGTGCTTCTTACAGGACATGATGGACAAGGGGAGAGCTTTCTCTACCATCAAGGTCTATCTTGCTGCTATCTCTGCTTGCCATGTTGGCTTTGGGAGAGATACCGCCGGCCAGCATCCGCTAGTGCGCCGCTTTATGAAGGGTGCACGTCGGAGACTGTTTGTTTCCAAACCTCTCTTCCCTTCCTGGGACCTCTCCTTGGTGCTCGATGCCCTGTGTCATCAGCCATTCGAGCCACTGAGTGAAATTGACATGAAATTGTTGTCACTTAAGACCGCATTGCTTTTGGCTTTATCCACAGCTAAGCGAGTAGGTGAAATGCAGGCTCTCTCTGTCCACCCGTCTTGCCTACGGTTCTCTCCAGGTCTCGATAAGGTCTGCCTTATCCCCAACCCTTCATTTATGCCGAAAGTGATTAATTCATCTTATCACTGTGCTCCTATTGAACTCAGGGCTTTTCACCCACCGCCCTTCTCCTCCTCTGAGGAGCAGAGGCTGAACTCCCTCTGCCCGGTGCGCGCTTTACGCACGTACATAGAGAGATCAAGGAGCTTCCGGAGAGCTGACCAGCTGTTTGTGTCCTGGGCTTTATCCCACAAGGGAAAACCCATTTCACGGCAACGGTTATCTCACTGGATAGTTGATGCTATCAGATTAGCATATGAGAGTAAGGGTTTACAGCCCCCGAGGGCGTTAAGAGCTCATTCAACTCGGGGCACGGCCACCTCATGGGCTCTGTTTAAAGGAGTCTCTATTGAGGAGATATGTAAAGCCGCAAATTGGGCTTCACCCCATACTTTTGCCAGGTTTTACAGACTGGACGTGACAGCACCTTCACTGGCTCATTCTGTCCTTCAAGTGGGTGCTGTCTAATTTACACCTCGTTTTTTATTAACTGTTGGAAGATCGGCTTCGGAAAGCTTGGTGCAATTCGGGAGTTGTATAAATCTCCTATAGGCTGAGATACCGAACGGAGTTAGAAAGAGAACGTAAGGTTACTCACGTAACCCCGGTTCTCTGATAACATAGTGAGGTATCTCAGCACACTCCCCTCCTTGCTTACGCGAGGAAGACGCACGCTTGAGAATGCCGGTTTCAGTGACTGCAGTGTCTTATAAGGGGAGAGATGGGCTCTCCTGTCACTGCTGTCATTGGTCTGTTTTCTGACAGACGTGGTGTCATTGGAGCTTCCTTAATCGACCGCTGAGAGCGCTCTCCTATAGGCTGAGATACCTCACTATGTTATCAGAGAACCGGGGTTACGTGAGTAACCTTACGTTTTCTGTGTTACTAAACTGAGGTAAATTGGAGTAACACTATGAACAGCAAACAAATCAGCAGTTGATCATTTCATTGGGTTAAAGAAATGGCATCTTGATGCCAGTTCCAGCTCTATCAAAGGGCTAATGGGGGATGATCTATGTGAGCTGAGCCTTGAGAGGCTGGAGCATAGCAATAAGTACAAAGCACATACTAGCTACTTTTACAAAGGTCAGTAAACACAATAATCACTATCCATCCCTATTGGTATTATGTGGTGTTTTTCAGTGTATGTGTTCCTCAAAGTACTGTAGGTACAAGTGAGTTCTAACATGACCCTCATGAGGAATATTGGACATGTGTCCCCTTCCCAACCTGCTGATTCTGCTCTGGCAGCATCAGAATCACACCTGAATCTGATGGGAAACCAAGCGATAATCAAGATCTACTAGAATGTGTTTTCTGCTTTCATGAGCTTTAGCATTAATTATGCATGAGGTTCCCAGTGTGTTTGCCATTTAAGTAATGTCAGCATTTTTACACTGCTTATTTTCCAGCATGTCAAAACAGGAGAGACTAAAACCGTGTTTCACCAAGCTGAAACTATTTTAGTACCGTAACAACAATTTTATCCTGCATAATGGTCCTTTTCCCTCATCATATTTTAAATCAATTACAAATGGAACCCACTCTTATTTTACAAAATCCTGTACAACTGTTATATTTTATATAGCCAGTAGGTTAACCTGTTGTAAGTGACTTCTTAAAGCAGAAGTAAGCGGAATTTTTGTGTTAATATATAAGTCTTAAATAGTTTTATCTTCCTTACATAGAGTGTTTGGTCTGAAACACGGGTCTGTCAGTCACTCTGCTCTGCTGTAAGCCGAGGAGAAAAATGTTCTTGTATCCTACAAGCTTTATCCAATGAGGAGAGAGAACGGCATGAAGGGCTGTGTGTGCAGCCAAGGGATGCGCGTGAATGTGGTGACGTAGGGACGAGGACCAATAGATCCATGACGAGGGCGGGGGCTGCTAACTCCATCGGCTGACAAGAAGTTATGGTGCGTTTAAGGCAACCCGTAACTCGTGTTTTTCCGACCTGTGAAGTCGTACCAGTTCGATCTGGTACGAGTTCACGGGTCGGAAAAACACAAGTGGTCGTTATAGTGCACTTTCACAGGCAACAGGTCGGAAAAACACGAGTTACGGGTTGCCTGGAACGCTACAAAGTCGTAAGTCGTTTCAAAAGCCTGCCTGGAACGCAGCATTAGCCAAAACGACCGGATCGCTTACTTCTACTTTAAACTATTCTCCAAATTATTAATCCTTTCAACCCGTTTCAACCTGTTATAATGTGTCCTTCCAACAAATGTTCAACTCATTCAGTCCCACCCATTCTAAATTATCCAAAATCCTTCTGAATGTGGATGTGCACGTGTCTTGTGCATTTTAAAAAATCGTAATATTCTGCAAATAAATTATATAATCACATCCTCAGCCAGGTGACTGTTGCACACAATTAAACAAAGGTTGAGCTATTTGTTATATTAAAATGAGGATACAATAAAAACTTCAGTTATGAAAATCACTGTTTGCTCATATAAAAATATTGCTCTTTGTTTTCATGGCTGGTTATGGCGGGAGACAAGACGGCTTTGGGGTGGGTGGGTAAAAGTGATCTGAGGTCTCAATCCCCTCCTGTGCTCCTGGAAGGCTCAGGCAGCGTTGCTTCCCTAGAGGGTACAGGGAACTCAGCAGGCAGGCGGCAATCACAACCTATCAGCGTCTCTGCCGCTGGTGCATGGGCAGAATACAAAGCAGTGGATCAGAGAGAAAAAAGAATGAGGCAGACATGGATTTTTCCTCCATGTGGAGGTGAGAAGTTTGACTTCTCACCTCCACGA
This sequence comes from Trachurus japonicus, assembly GCF_045865225.1. NCBI lineage: Eukaryota > Metazoa > Chordata > Actinopteri > Carangiformes > Carangidae > Trachurus > Trachurus japonicus. The sequence goes on from NC_140909.1 coordinate 22,884,022, forward strand.
GTTTAACAGGAGAAATCTGGATTCTCAACACCACAGGAGCTCATCCACAACTGCTACACTGACTACACAACGACTGACTACACACTCATATTGCACCAGGCTGGAGGTCAGTCAGGGCTTCAGCCACATGTATCATAATGACCTACATGGTCCAAGGGGAGGGTGCATGGTTGGCAGCACAGCATGACAGAGCCAGTAGGTTAGTAGTGTGAGTGGTGTGCGTGTGTGCGTGTGTGTTTGTGTGCTTTGTCATTAAGATGCCCTCAGAGCAGAGCAGGACAGGATCTTCTAACAATCTGATTAGGTAGCTTTCATTTGATAGCAGCAGGCAGCAGGCCCGGAGACTGAGCTAAAAACAGCCATACTAACAGGGGAATAAAGGGGAAGTGGTAGGTTGTTTCAGGAGCAACAAAGTACCCGTCTGGGTTTTTCAAGGGTGTCATTCTGTCGCACTAAAAATATCTGGGAATAATCCCTCCCTGAAAATCAGCCATAACTCAAACTGTTGTATACGTGACTTCGTTCCTCCCATATCCAGGACACCAGCTTTACCATTTCAAATCAAACTATACCGGTAAACCCACTTCCCTCACCAGTACAATTCAATTAATGCAATAGTCCGGCCTTATTACTATTAACATACAGCCTTCATTTACAAGATTGCTCTTTCTGTCTTGTCTGGGTGCAACTACTACCTCAAATACAAGAAAAAATACACAAACACATACAGTATGTCATAGCCCAGGCACAATGAGCAAGACAGAAAGGTACAGTAGGCCACACAAGTTTTAGAGTAAATTAAACCCCCAATATATATTTGCTACTAAGATTAAATCAATACAGTAGAAGTGATGTGTGTAATGTGTGTGTGTGTGTGTGTGTGTGTGTGTGTGTGTGTGTGTGTGTGTGTGAGAAAGAGAAGCCATATATGTCACCTGGGCCCAGCTGCATGACATCCTACTCAGCAGCTTCAACCATAGGCAAGGACCCTACAAGTGACTGCCAGCATACACACAAACAACCCACAAAAGAGTGGGAGGCATCGTCACACTGGTATTAACAGATTTACCAAAAAACTAAAATTGCCCGTAAACTTGTGCTATTTGTCACAGGAGGGGGGCTTTCTCTGTAATTCTAAAGTACAATGTTTCAGGCACCACTTATGCAAATTCTGTTGAAAAGTGCATGTGATTGTTCCTCCTCCACAATCACAGCATCTGTGGATGAGAATACAAAGTGAGGATTGGAGGATTAGTAGAGAGGGCTGCCCCTGAGGGGGTTTTAAGAGAATTTTAGAATGAAGCTGTGTGATCTGCTGAGTCCACAGGTTTCCTGAGATGTCAGCATCTGTCTCCTGAATCCACACAGAGTAGAAATGGACTGTATAAAGACGGAAACTGTGCAAACAGACACACAAAATGTATGAATGTATTGTGTTGTATGCTATTTTGTGTAGAGCTGAATTGAACAGTATATAAACCACAAAGAACCGTGTCTCATAGAATTTTTTCCTACACAACGAAATTGCAAAAGCGTAAGGTTGTGTATAAAACATATTTCTGACTGGAACATAGTTTATATAGATATAATGCAACATATTATCTGGTGAGTCATAAAGGCATTAATACTGAATATATCAGTAAAATGATCAGCTGACCATGTAATACATCCATTTTAAGTAACAGCAGTGTTATTAAACTAGTTTACAGCTGTGTTGAGGCATTTGTAGCACCTAGTTCAGGTAGGAGAAAGATTGTGGCTTTTCAATAAATACTCAACTATGTTCATCATGTTATGATAAGGCAGGTAGCATACAGCGTTTTTTTCAGAGCTTCTTGCTTAAAATAGACTCATCTGGATAAGGGGGGTGAGAGTGACTTATTACTGTAATAAAGTTGCAGGCTGCACAAGCAAATCAATACAACTCACTAGCGCTGAGGGGAACTGTAGAGTCAGGTGTTGATTATCCCTGCAAACCCCTCTTACACACATTATATAGAAATACTGATTGTAACTATGGCAGCTTTACATTTGGCCATTGGTGACCTGTGAGACTGTATTGGGAAAGACGTAGAAGAGTAAAGTTCAGCATTTTTGTGCTGCTGTTTCTTCTCTCTTTTTAAGTATATTTTTTGGCGTTTCCATGCCTTTATTAGATAGTACAGTTTAGTGAGACAGGAAATGGGGAGGCAGAGAGAGGGGGAATCACATGTAGGAAAGGGCTGCCCGATGCGGGGCCACCTGCAGCAAGAAATGTAGCCTCTACACATGGGGCGCCTGCTCAACCGACTGCGCCCCCGATTTTCGGGGTAACCAACTATCTCAGCAGATGTTAGTCAAGCTTCATTGCTGTATGTATATTCTTTTTACAAGAAACGATAAGAAAAAAGAAGAATGCTTTTAAAAAGGTTGAATTTGATAATTTAGTCTCGACATCTCTTTCTGTTTCATCAGTAGCTATTCAGTTGATGTGTCCTATTCTATCTCCACATACACCTTACTGCTGCCTCTTACCGCCTCGGGCCTCCCCCCCTCTTACCCCCCCTCCCTTTTCTTTTAAGCTTCACACACTATTGCCTCCCTCTTTGTCCTCGTCCTCTCATTCACACATTCTCTGCCTATCTTCTTCCCTTTTTCAGGCTGGCTGCCTTCTACCGTTTCTCCTCCACTCTCTCCTCCCTCTCCCTCTCCCTCTCCCTCTCTCTCCTCCACACTCCCCTCCTACCGTTTGGACTGCAGCAGTCTCTCCTCAGCCTCCTGTCTTTCTGTTAGCAGCCTCTGCAGGTGAAGGATCTCCCTCTGGTGAGAAGCTGTCCTCCCCTCCGCTGCCTCCTCCAACACTGCCAGTCTTCTTGACGCCTGCCTCCGGTACACCTGCACGCACAAACATACGCACACAGGAATGAGATGTGGAGTGTTTCTATGAAAGAGGTGGATTTACATGGGGGACAGCGCAGCAGAGACAACTGGAGTGGAGGAGGGGGTGTCACACACAGGACAAGGTGAGGAACAAAACACACACACACACACACACAACCTGCAGATCTTGCGTAGAGAGGCGAGTGTGAGTACATCTGTACTGCAACGCTACTGCATTTTGTGTCTATTTGTTTGGAGGGTTTGTACTTGTGTTTATGTGTACGTGTGTCCACAAAATTATAGGCTATATTTGAGTTGTTGTATCAACAGATGAGCAGCTGCTTTATAAAAGTTCATAACTAATGCTCTTAGTGCAGCTTGCAGACTCATACAAGTGGAATACATGTTTATTTTTAAGTTGACTAGTTTAGCCCAGTGAATGCTGTATAACAATAATGCCAATAAAGCAAAACGAGGGCAGGTAGAGTCAAGAGATAATCAATGGAAGACAACAGAAAAGGGCAAGAGAGGCAGGAGATGCACAAAGAGAAGAAGAGGGGAGATGCAGTGTGTTTCTGCTCTATGCTCTGCAGTTGGAGATGTAGAAATGAGAAAAACAAGATCTGAATAAAGACAGAAACTGTATGTGACTGCCCTCAGCGTTTATCAGAGTTTATCACCCTGTCTTCTTGGTAAAGGGTAAGAATACACAAGTTGCTTTGACTCTTTCACCTACAGTACACACCACAGATAGATTATTTGACACAGTGCACTGGAGCAGTTAAGTCAAGTGTTGTATGACTTAATACTGGTGATGACTGTGATACTGATTTATTTATTAAGCTTCTCCGCATGCTTTTTTTTAATCAAGCAGTTATGATACCACAGACAGTACTGTTGAGTTGCAATGGGCTTTATGCACAGCTCCACTACTTCCTGAAATAATCCAGCTCGTTTATTTCCTGTCTTATATTATTGGACAACCTGATTAATCCAGGTGTGTCTGACCATTGTGACTACTCAGACACACCTGGATTAATCAGTTTGTCCAATAATGTAAAACCCGAAATAAACGAGCTGGATTATTTCAGGAAGTAGTGGAGCTGTGCATAAAGCCCATTATCCAAACATGATGGGTTTAGGTAAAGAATATTTTACCCCCAAGTACTGCAGACTGTACAGAAAGTGACTGGAAGTATGTGGCTACATGTTGCTAGATGTGGCCTCTCTGCACGGAGGCTTTAAGAGAAATACACACTCACAACAGGTGTGAAATGTTTTTCTTTTCTTTAGAAAACCAATTCCAACCAGGACTCATGTTTCACTTAGTCTACCGTCCGTTTTGAATATATACACACGTGTGAGTGACGGACAGTTCTGTACTTTTTTCTTTCAGGCCTCCCTTTAAAAAGACTTGCCTGCCCTTTTCAGGTCACTTCATCAAAGATGGTGGAAAAAAAAGAAATGAACTGCGAAGAACAGACTTGAAAGCTGAGAGAATGTCAACACGATGTTTTGCTCTGTGTAAAAAAGAGCTGATGAATAAGGAAGTGGGGTTAAATTAATTTTCAAGTTCCACATGTTGTTAGCCGAAGTGTTGAGGCAATGTCACCAAAGACAAATTAATAAAAGAACCAGAAGCAACATTAATAAGTAATATATGAATTAACTATGAAATAAATGAGAACAAGTACAGCTATTGTGCGAGTTCACACTTTACCCATCACTATACTAAATTAATTTTATTTTGAGATGAACAGTTGAAACAAATTCAAGCTAAGGGTAAATGGTATAAAATAAAGAACATAAAAAAAACATCCATTAACAAGCATCAACATAATCAATTACACATTTAAAAATGCATGAATAACCTTCTACATCATAGTTGACAAAAATCTGTAATATGTTCTTTCCACACCATCCCATGCATGATGAGCAAGTCATCACTGGCACATGGCTGGATGGACTTTTGTTCAGCCGTCGGGAAAATTAAAATGCAAAATGAAGCTGATGTGAATGTATAAATGATGTTTGAATACAGATATCAGAACCATATGTTCTGAACAGCCAGCCATATGGAGCGGTCACCTGAGAAATAGAAGCTATAAAACCCAGTGCCAACCCTGAGCATATCATTCATTACATACTTCCTCTGTGAAAATATTTGTTACAGGTAGCGGGCAAGCACTGGTAAGATGTACCTCACTGCTGTTTGAATGTACAGGATGTCACAAATCATAAAATGGATTAATTTGTCTTTTTTTGTCTATTGGCAGACCAAATTATGTTATAAAACACAGCCTGGATTTTCATTTGTTATGATTACTTCTCTGATGACATTCAGTGGTATTTGGCATTTATTCTCATAGCAGCACGTTATGATCACATTTTGATTTTGGCATCCACCTGAGAAAATCTCTTTCTTTACTGACTAACAGAGATTGTCTTTCTATTAGTGCTCGAGCATTGGTAGTTTCACGCAATAAATACACTCTGTGCATCATCAGACCAACACCTGTAAATATTTCAGAGATTGTACTTTCTATTCAGCCAACCTCTGTGTAGCTGTTGCTCATTAACTGCACACCATGGTTGATGGTTGCTTGGTTTCCACAAGTGTGTGTGATGTAGGAGAGGCACAGACTGCAAGCAGCGTTTCAGAGACAGATGCTGAGAAAGACAAGAATGATTCAGATGCATCTGGGCACAGAGCTCAGAATCAGACTTGACGTAGCACGAAGAATTAAATTAGTGCTTAAAAATAATCAGCATATGGCTACAATTGAGAATATCAGTATTAGTACATACTGTACATGTAACATGCTATTTAATTTAGCTGTGGCCTCACTGAAGTGTTGTAACCATAGACTGTAAAAAGAATGGACGTAGCGTCCGTGACGTCACCCATTGGTTTTGGGGAGTCATTTTTGTGACTCAAATATGGCGGCCTGAACAGCGCCATGTTGGATTGGCCGGCCGAGAACCCGCCCACTGGCCTCGAAGCAGCCTGTCTCCGGAGCTGCTCGGACCTGTCACTCAACGTTTCCGCACCCGAATTGGCCAGAGTTTTAACCTTATAACAGTAAAACGGTAGAGTTAAAAAAAAATTCACCCCCCTCAGAGTGTGTGCGGGGGTAGAAACTATCGATTGAGACGAAAAAACGTTCTGACACCAGGCTTTTAACATGTTTACTGAGGATGTAAAGTCGGCGATTTTAACATGGGGCTCTATGGGGAATGCTCCCTTCTGACACCAGCCCCCAGAGGAATTCGAGGGGATTGCAGTTTTTTGAACGCGGAAGTGAGCTTCACTTCTCAGACCGACAACTGCCCCCTTGGTTGTAACCCTCCTCTGCAAAGGGATGTCTAGGTGATAATTACATGACAGAATATGGCTTTAGCCCCCGCCCTGCTGTGGTTGACAAAATTAGAGGTCCTTTATGGAAAATGTGTGATTCTTGATATTAGGACATATAAACAGAATTGTCAACTGTCATCAATAACAATAGGTATTTACTCTTAGCTCTTCTTCATGAGCAAAAACTGTAACCAACTATCTCAAGCATGTATTGACAAAGCTACCAATGACCAAAATAAGTAGTACTGTATGCTGACCAATATAACTTGATAATGCAATCATTGCAAATCACTTGGAAAAAATATATAAAAATATTATGGTCCGCCCTCACTGTCCATGAAATTAGCTATTAATTCCTGTTTTTTTTCCTACTGTAGGCTACTTAAGAAAATGAATCAGACATAATGTGTAATACTGAGGGTAGCTACATTCAAGATTCACTCAGGAAAAGTTTGGGAGCTCAGAAGCTGCAGCAACAACATTACATTTAGGCTTGTTAGAAACGTATTACTTGGCCAGCTACAAGCCTTAGCGTTCAGTATGGCCCTACGTCTCTCCCAAACTAGCATGCTAATTCCCATGCAGCTCAGCGCTCAATGATGAATGGAAACGGTCTCATATTTTGAAGAACTATGATCTGGAAAGTAAATTGCCTGAATCTCCATCAACTCCTCAGGGAGGCAGTGGGGTGCCAGCATCAGCCCAGCTGAAGCAAGTGACATTTAGCCCTCACAACAAGCTTTGGAGCTGTAGCCCAGAGGCTGAGTGACCTTCTCCACCCAATAACAACAATAACAACTAAAAATTCAGAGCAGACAAGTATTTTTCATATACTGCCTCCCAGTGAGGGACTGTGGCTGTATTAGAAATGCATTTTCATTTTTTTGTTAACACTTCTCTCCAGAGATTTCACTGAGCACTGTGAGCAGCACTGTCTTTTTATACTCACACCTGAGAAGCTTTCAGTAAAAACACCAAATGATAACTAAAAACCTTTCCGCAGGGACTGGGATTTACTGCCAGACTCAGACACTTTTCTCCTGTATCAAAGAAGACATTCAACTATTTAGTCCTATTTAAAATGAGGACAGGGCCCCCTGTCATGTAGGAGGGTTTCACAAACAACAGCCATAATGAAAATCATGCTGTATATTGCATGAGTGCTTTATCTCTCTATGTATTATATGCTTTACATATAGAATTCACCCCCAGAGTCACTGGAAGGACATTCCTGTAAACCAACATACATAATTTGACTTAGATTATGTATCTGTCATCCTGACTCACTGCCAATAACTATCTCCTTGGGCAACCTAGATCCTACAGGTGGATACTGTGGGACAGTGTTGAATACACACAGCAGTGACTAACAGCACATTTGAGTTGTCTGCTTGATCTTGCTTGCAGGCTTCATTTTCTGAAATGAGTGGTCACCTGATTCTCTTGTTTGTGCAGTTGTTGTTGGTCCTCTGGGCTCTACCTCCACCTCCAAGTCCTGCCTTATGCTGAAATAAGATTTGTGCCACCGCCAACAGCTGCCACAACATGTCTGAATTCATGAGTACGTCTTGAGCCTCTGTTTAGACTACTTCATGTGCACCCTCTCTTTCATCTTCCAAGTTCCACCCTGCAATTATTTTGATTAACACCTTGCAGCCTCACTAATGCCATTCTATTTTATACACTTTACACATTCACAAATCCAGATGATGTTGAATTCGCTGTAGTAAAAACTCTTTACTTCAGCAACAAATTGGTGAGTGTGTGAACACATAAACCTTTTCTGCCTAAATGCAGTTGCAAAAATAAAAGACTTTACTCCTCCTCACCCATCTTAAAGCATTTAGTGAGACCCAAGTGAATACACTGACTGAAGCAAAGTATAGTTACAGTAAAGAAGGAAACAGTAAAGAGAGTGAAATTTAGCAAGCAAGACATTGCATGTTTCCTATAGGGGTGTTGACTGGATACTAGCTCTTATTGGTAGGTTTAATTCGTAGCTCAGAGGAACAGGAAAACAACACTAGTTGCCTTCTATTGGCCCAACACAGAGCACTAACGCGATGCTGGACAGGATCCTGTGGTATCTGGGGACATTTGTGTGAATAGATACAACTGGATGACTGTGAAGAAGGCTGGGGTTGAAATACAGCATTTAGTGCAGGTCCATTAACTTTTCAATGAAGGGTAGAAATTACAGTATTTCTCTACTTACTGTAAGCCAATAATGTGCAGCATAAAACTGAAGGACCAAGGAGAATCTAATTGCCATCACACACAAGGTATAGTAAAGTACTTGTGGTGTGGAGGGTCCACAGTTGTGTGGTGGTTTGTTGAAATTTGGCCTGAAATTATGATTATATAATGTAATCTATAATGTTGTGTGATAAAAGAGATTATCTTCCTTTTTGTGTATTAATATTTATTAGGATGGATGGACAGTTCACAGATAAATTAATATTTGTTGGTATCTATAAGGACTGATATTTTGAACCATGTCAGAGGCTGTCTATAGCTTGTTCTGTGTTTACCTTCTTGACTTGCTGGTTCTTTGTCATTTCTCTGGTATATAGTCACTTATTAAGAGATCACAGTAGACTTATCAGATGAATGGACTTAATACACTTTCTGCAGCCTAATGGTTGTGACAGATTGCAGTCGCTTATATATATTTTTCTATCAACGTGCTCGACATTTTGATTAGAAATGATGAACATCTTGAAAACAAATTAGACATGGTGGCGCATTTCATGAGACCAGCAGCCAGCCACACTTGCTTTGCCACTGCTACGTATCATTCTAACAAGGCCACCATAATGCATTCACTGAAAAACACAAGGGCAGCATCAGTAACCGCTCTGAAAGCACTTAAAGGGCACTCTCCAGCCTGATATGGGAAGAAGATGGTGCTCCCAAAGTAAACCCACACGAACTAAGAAATTAATTTCGCTTGCTGTGAAGCAACAGTGCTCACTCAACGCTCCTTCAGAGCCCTTTTCCCATTTCTGCTGGACTCCTATCTCCTCAAAAATGTATCTACTGTGGCAACAGAGACCTCCCACAAAGAAATATGATTGCTCAGACTGAGAGCAATTAGGGGAAATGGCTATAATTTCAGTGCACATACAGTACAACATATTATGATCAAGTAGTGCAGACGAGAGCACTGAGAGCAAAGAGAATCAAATTATCAATGTAATAACCTCAGATCAGTTGTATTTTGTGATTTTAAGAACAAACCTTTCCCTTGTTGCACCATATCACAGGGTAATCATTCTAATATATACTGTACATAATTTTGTATTATTGTGTTACTTTGAACCTAATGTAATTAACATTAATCCACTGCTTCATTATAAACCTCTAAGGCCGCTATGGTGGAAAGCACCTTTATGTTAGATCCCTGCAGTGTCTGTGACGAACCCACTGCTCAGAATATGAATAACTAACTGCTCCATTAATACCTTGTGAATTTTTTTCACATCATTTTGCATTTACAACTTCAATCCTTGTACATGCTCTATTTTCATTTCTATGCTTTTACTGTTAATTACCTTAAGGACTGTTCAGTCACTATTCACACATTCTGTTGGTGCAGGTTTATCTAATACTGTAGCAGATTCTTGGTCCATTAGCAGTGTCTTTTCTCACTGCCTCACACTCTTGAGCGTGTCTACATTAAATGGCAGGGAACCGAGCCACATCCCCAGCCAATAATAATTACAACTTACGATGAAATACACTTTGACAAATGTGGCGCTGACAGAATATGGTCAGATGCATCATTTTAGATCCATAGATCTGTCTTTGTCACAGCTAAAGATTGTAGAAAATTGCCTGAATATCAGTTGAAATGACAGCAGCTAAAAAGTAGCACAGGTCAGTGTGCAGAATGTCAAGTAGGGATGGCACAGCACAACTGATGATATAGTGCAAGTTTAGATAAATGTACCAATCCACCAAATGAAGCAAAGGCACCCACTATTCTGTCACACAAGGCTGAGTACTATTTATCACTGTAGTGAAGAAAAATAAGAAGGCTGTATTTGAAAAATGTTACAGGGGAACATGTATTGGGGTCTGGGATGTTTGTGTGTCTGTTTTTTAAATACGTTTAAAACAGAGAGTGTTTTTCTCTGTTTGAAACCTGCCTCCTGACTGCACACTGTTGAAATTTGGGAGGTGTGCACTTTGGCTACCTGTTCTGCTCATCTTTTTCGTCTCGGTGTAGATTTTGAAAACGTTTTTCAAAATCATCTTGAGCCAACATGAGGCCATGGCCTTGGATTTTGAGTCTAAGTGAATGTTAGCACCAAATCTGAAGAAATTTCCTCACTTCACATTATTGAGATTGTGTTCATTGTGATTGTGTTGATTGTGTTCACTAGAGTGGGGTAGATACACTGCCTAGCCCTGGAGGAATCTTTCCTTTATTGTCCACAATGTGGAAATTTGTCTTTGGCTTCACCACATAACACCACATAAAATCACATGATAAATAACATGCCGTTCAATACACAAAGACAGAGAGAGAAGGTGATGTACATAGCAGAATGTCCTGGAATGCGTTCATGAATTTAATATTGCAATTGCATTCGGTATGAATGACTTCTTATAAATATTTTTCGTTGTTTTGGCAGCTCATGGGGGGAGTTTTTGAAATTCATTGGCCAGGGGGTGACTGGGATCAGCCAAAATCCTTCTGTATGTGCTTTCCGTTCACCTCTAACGTCATAAATACATCCCAGCTGTTTCTGCTCCCTCCCTATAATTTTACTGGCCATTTTTATAATCTTTGCCAGTTTAGCTCTGTTTTAACCCCCAGGTAAACATACAAAGATACAGTAGGTATAACAAAGATGAAGGATCTGCCAATGGCAGCATGAACACAATCATATAATTCAGAGAAGCATTATCAAGTAGATATTGTGACAAATACTGGAAACCAAACAACATGTCAATAAATCAATCAATCATCTAGTCAGTTAAAGGACAATTCCAGGAGAATTCAACTCGGGGGTGTATTTTCCTATCATTTTAGGTCTAAAAGAATGAATCTGAAGATTTTCAGTTTAATCGCTCCTGTTTTGCGGTAGCTGCGTCTGTCCCTGCATCGCCACGGCAGCAATGAATGGGGTGGATGTAAGTTCCGCTGCTTAGGCTGTTTACATCCCTCAAAGCCGCAATTTTTTTCCACAGACAGCGTCAGATGGCCACTCAAACATGCACCGAGAAGTTTTACTTCAAGCAAGCCGACATGTTTGTAAAACTAGATCTAATTCAAAGTCACCCGGAGTCTCGCGCGAGACCCAGTTGCCGTGCTCGGTGTGTTCACATGAAGTGGGAAAAGCTACCGTTTGTGTCATAAACACAGGAATATCAACTCTTTACTTGCTTCAAGTAAAAAAAACTTCTCGGCGCATGTTTGAGTAGCCATCTGACGCTGTCTGTGGAAAAAAATGTACACTTCAAGCAAGTAAAGAGTTGATATTCCTGTGTTTATGACACAAGCGGTAGCTCCTACTGCGCCTGAATACACCAGCACTGCAACTTCGGGCTCGCGCGAGACTCCGGGAGACTTTGAATTAGATCGACTTTTACAAACATGTCGACTTGCTTGAAGTAAATAAACTTCTCGGTGCATGTTTGAGTAGCCATCTGATGCTGTCTGTGGAAAAAAATTGGCGCTTTGAGGGCTGGAAACAGCCTAAACAGCGGAACTTACATCCACTCCCATTCATTGCTGCCGTGGCGATGCAGGGACAGACGCAGCTACCGCAAAACAGCGATTAAACTGAAAATCTTCAGATTCATTCTTTTAGACCTAAAATGATATGAAAATACACCCCTGTGTTGAATTCGACTGGAATTGTCCTTTAACTAGTCTGTCATCAGCACACAATTCAATCAACAGCTGAACACTGAGAATACACATATTATGCAACAAAAAAAGCTGCCCTTTGTCTTACTAACATTCCCCTGCATGAGTCCTCTTTTAGTAACTCAGCCAAGATGTAATGTTTTCACCTGTCTGTCTGTTTAATTGTCAGAAAGGTTTGGAGGGGCAGAGCCAGGACTTTTTATGACACATTTATGGCATTGAGATCTATGAATTTGTAGCATATGCTGGTGTAGAATCCAGATAATAATCTGGATCTGACAGACGTGGGAAATTGTTTGGCCTTGCCAGAGATATGTGCTCCTCAGAGTGTAATTTAAGTCAACTCTCTTTTTACCCTGCGGCCCAGCTCCCATTGCACCTCTAAGATGCAGAGTTGTTCATTGGAAGATGGTTCAGTGCTGATTCTTTTCTGCAAGATTAGTTGTATCAGATGTCATTAGTTTTAGTTACTAACTATAAAAGTAGAGAGAAGAGATGTTAAATATTCAGAAATAATGTTTATATGTTGTATATTTGTAAAGCATTCTTCCTACATAGAAAACTTGAGGAGATTGAGGAGACTTTCTGATCTACAGGAAATATTCTGTGTAAATATATCTACACTGTAGCTCACCTTACATCTCTGTCAGACCACAAGACTGCATTGCATGAAGGGAAAAGCATTGCAAGGCACAACTATGCCCACCCTACAGTAATATTCTTAAACATGACCGGCTTCCTCCATTGCTAAAAGTAGGTGTGTGTGCTACCAACCCTTTTCAAAGAGCTTCCGCTGCCAGTCTGAGAACAATTTCAGGGTTGAGAAATGAAGAATCTGGCAGAAGATAAAGCCCTTAACAGTCATTTAAGTTAATGTGTTTGGGCCTCATTCACGAACCGTTCTTAAGAACAAATTTGTTCTTAAGTCCTACTTACGAAGTTTTTACGAAGATTGTGGCATTCATGAATGTTTTCTTATCCAAAATTTGTTCTTAACTAAGAACAAAATCTACGAACAGTCAGGAGTATACTTACGCACTTTTAGGTGCTGAGACTTCTGCAAAAATAACCGATTATAGCGTTTTCTTTTGTTCTGCAGTTGTATGATATTATATGATTTGAATAAGAATTATTTTCTTATCTTTTATGATGTTTTTAATAATCATATATATTAATAATAATAATTGACAAATCATTGCAGTCTCTTAAAAAACATCATAGCAGTTGTTTTTTTTTCTCTTTTTTTGGGGGGGGGGGGGCATACAGGAGCCTAAATATAAATATAAAAATATAAACTAAATATAAGCCTTTTGTTTGTTTCTTTGTTTCATTCCTGCCGCAGTAGCGCCACTTCACTACTTAAGTTATTTTTTAGGGCCGGGACTTTAACGCATTAATTACGATTAATTAATTACACAAAAATTAACGCATTTTAATCACACTTATAAATTTTCTTTTTTTTTTTTTTTTCTCACGTGTGTCTACGTGCGGTGCGCCCGCACGCGAGAGAGGCGGCAGTTTGAGAGGCTGACTGGCAGAGATGAGAGCTGGTGAAACGCTAGCATGGTTATTTAAAACACCATCTCTGATCTCTGCCTGCACATAGATACACAGACACGGCCGCACGCTAAATGCGCTATATAGCGCTAATTGCTCAGCTGCAGCGCTATATCTATGACCTGTCACTGTCACAGGTGCAGCTCATCTCATTATCATGGGACTTCACCCTCAGAGCTCTGTCTTCAGACTGTCCTGACCTGTCCCTGAACATCACACAGGGACAACATGGAGCTGCTGTGTGATTGGTTACTGAGTTTTATTAATGTTTACATCAGGCTGAGTTCAACAAATCAGTTTATGCTACTGTGATTTAAGTAGCCTAGTTAAATACTACAGTAATCATCATAGTGTATTGGAAGGAAAGACCATTTAATCTGTATGTATCAAATATCGATTAATGAATTAATCGATAATTTGCATCCCTAGTCTGTTGGTCTTGGTTAAGTACCACCTTGAAAACAAACAATGTTTTGTTGCTTAAGCTTATGTATTCAGTCATTCAATGGTATACTAAAATCCATGTGAAAAAATATTGCTTCTCACTGTTCTCAGGTCAAATATTTATATGCGATTAAAATGCGATTAATTAATTACAAAGCCTCTAATTAATTCGATAAATTTTTTTAATCGAGTCCCGGCCCTATTATTTTTACATTTGGAGTCTGGTGCTCCCTCCCAGATTTTCATTTGCGCATTTCAACTTTCTTTCTCACTTCACCTTCTCTGCTCAGTGCCTGTGGGTGCTGTGTGCACACGGCCCTGCAGTCTCATTGATGGGGCTGTTACCTATGCTAATCCTATGTTAATTAGACTCACCTGGCACACGCCCTCAACTTACGAGGAGATGGCATTCATCAAGTAGGAACACAGCTGCGAACAATTCTGAGGCTTACGAACGCGTTGATGAATCTGACGTAGGGTTTTCTTAAGGAACCTCTTAAGAACAACTTAAGAAAGAATCTAAGAAGATTCTTAAGAAGATATTGGTGAATGAGGCCCAATGCATCTAAACTTGTGACTTAGATATACAGGTCAATAATATTTCATGAGCATGATGCAGGAATCCAGGTAAATATGAGGGGTTCACAATTTGTTTCTTGTTTCTGTACTTCTATAGCTTTTGCGCTCTTAAGGTTTTCTACACCCAAGGGGCAGACGAGGCTGCATAACCTGTTGCATTGCTGTGTGTACACTTCACACCTACCCAGACCACACTTAGGGTGTACTTTTATGTTTATCTGTTTTGCCAGCCCAGCTGGGAGCAGCACTCTCTCTAAACAATGACTTTCTCATTGGACTGTAGAGGCTGTCTCTCTGGCTTGTCTCCCGTTGCCTCACAGTGAGTAGCCGCACTCGACCAGAGACATACTGTATTTCTGAAGAATATCTGTACTGTAGCCCCAAATGTTTGTTCAGTTTTATCATTTGGATGTGTCAGCCCATTTCATGGCTCACGGTGACCTTTCTGCTCGGTGTATGATGCACCTGAGCGCAGGAGGTTTGACCTCAGTTTGGTGACTGCTCTGTGGGGTGTGACTACATCGTCTGTACTTTGTGTTGTATCAACTAAACTCAACTAAAACGGAACAAATTGTGACTGTTCCCTGGAGAGGAGGAACAGATACCTGGTTGCCCCATCTGTTCAGCTGGGCTCAGTGAAGAGTTGCTGTTGACCTAATAGAATGACAGTGTTGATTGATACAGTATGTGTGGATAGGGCATTACAGACAGGTCATCTGCCTTCAGGCATGAATACAGATGTCTTCAATCACGCGGTGTGAGGGCGTGATGACATTCCATATTTTGTGCGTTGTACTTTGCTCCTCTCCTTTGAGGAACAGGTGTTTTAGTAATTTGGTGGTTAACTTGGTTTTGTACCCAACTAGGTGTTTGAAATAGGCAAATGGCAGTTTGTTGTACAGTATGTGTGGATCCATTGAAAACATAGGATGTACACCTCTGGTATCTATAATAGTGATAGCTGGAAGCAGTAATGTCGCATTAAAGTTACTATTGAGACGATAAAAGAAGAGAAAAATATGAAATAAACTGGCAAACAATATTCATGAAGATTCAAAACCTTTTAGAAGGTTTTTAATGGTTTATGAGATAAGAAATATATCACATTCAATCTGTAGGCTCTGAGGAGGCAATTCTTTCTGGTAAAGCTGAATGTTAGGTTACAATGTAACTTCAGAGTCAAAGGTAACCTTTACAATCAAGTTCAAGCTGCATATTAAGAAGCTAAAACACAGTCCCAGAGCTGTGCCCTTTCTTTACAACATGTATTTGCCCTTGACCTCTGGGGGAAACTGGTTGATTCTGCTCCTGGGATTGATGTAGTAGGAGCTGGTTCTTTCTGACATCTTTCTGACGTGCTTCAGAAGGCTTTTTAAACGCAACAGACTGGTGGCTGAAATATTTAACAATCAGCAAGTCACAGAGAGGCCTGGTGGGCAATTGCCAACGCAACATCGACCTATTCAATCTATATTTTATGGTCATGAATGAATGAATGGCTGGCTTTTCTTTATATAGCATCCTCCTGTCAGGAGGGAGACTTGTTAATGACCAAATAAAGACGTAAAGTAAGAAGTAATAGGAATAAAGAACAGGTCACTGAAACACCAAGGTTTAATAAGGCTGTTACTGAACCTTTTGACAACACTGAATTACAAGAAATCTAACCACATTAAACTGAATGTGAGAGAGGACTGCAAAGCACTTCTCTGCTGCATCCCACAGCTGCAGAATACACAGCAAAATGCATATGAATGTATACATCTCACTGTAACAGATATCAACCCTGAGGAACACTGATTATAGTCTTTGTACAGGATGTCCACATCAGCATGTTCTCGTGGCTGATAATACAATCCACGCACAATAAACAGTTACAAATAAGCATCATATGGCTTCAAACAGTACAGTGAGCAGTCGTCACTCGTCATCTTGACTAGAGATAAAGACCTCATCTACTCAGCTTCATGCCACAGCCACATGTAAGTAAATTTCAGCCTGGGACCTGAGAGGGTTGTGACTGAGATCCAGAAATGTGGCAGTCTTACAATACCATAGAAGGTTCCAGCTGGAGCATGGAATTGTGACACCATTAGACACCTCATCACTGCTTTGTGAAAGGTCACATACCAAGTGGGCCCTAATAATAAATATGGATGATTGTTGGGTGACTCAGACGAGGGGTGATCATTGCCCCTGAGGACAAGGGTTGATGTTTCTCCCTCACCAATCATACCAGGGAAGTGCCAAACCTGCAGGGAAAAATGCTCAGTTCTTTCCCCTTTACCAGAATTAAAGAGGAGCCTCTGTAGCTTAAACGTCCTAAGAGCAACATCTACAAGAGTTATTACACACACCATCATCAGTCCAGATACAGATCATGTTGCAGGATACTTCAAGAAAGTAGAAGGTATCTAAAAAAACAAAAATGTTAATTTCCATAAATCTGTGATGACTAGGGGTGTAACGGTATATGTATTTGTCCCGTGCCGTCACGGTATGGGGGTCACGGTTCGGTGCACACAGTCACACGACGAATACGTCTGAATGAATATTTAAAAAAAAAAAAAAAAAAAAAGTCGAGTCCTCACTCGAATCCAGGTGGCGGTAATCAGCCTCGAAGCTGCCTGCAGCCGTCATAGCAGACGAAGAAGAGAAGTGATGAGAGTGTGAAGCAATATAATACATCCATGGTGTGAAGTTAGAGGAGCTGCTGCTTCATTCATGTCACCGTGGCTTCTCAATGAAACACAACGGCGGTGGCGACGGCTCGCGACCATAGAAAGCAGCTCGTGACTTGTCCACCGGACAAAGTCCGTCGGCGATGTTTCACGGATGCGCGCTGCGTCGCTAGAAACGCATCAAACACGTTAGCGCATGTTCGCCCCGACATGTCAATCATGGTGCAAGGAAGAAGACAAGTTGTGTGCAACAACCTATCCCGCTGCTTTTAACATGACATAAACACAGACAGGTAAGGAAAAAAGGAGACCACACACTATGTCTGATGAAGGGCTGACGCCCGAAACGTGTGAGTGACATTAAACTGTCACGGGAGCTTTTAACTAGTGTGCGGTCTCCTTTTTTCCTTACCTGTGTCTTGGTCCAGCACCTAGTCTTCAGTTTTTTTGGGATGTGCGTGTAGCTGCCTCTGTTTTATGAACACAGACAGGACCAGAAACATCACCAAAGTAACTAGTCTAATTTAACTGTGTAAACCAACATTGATGTTAGTTTCTTTTTTTTTCTTTTTTTTATTTATAATAATATATTTTTTAATAATAATAATTTAATAATTTGAATAATAGTTGACAGTTGTCAAGTGCAAGTTTTTTTTTCCTCTAGAATTAATGAATGGCATGAATGCACTTGTTTTTTTTTTTTACTTTTATAACACAAACAGATTTTAGTTTTACATTCAATTAGTGTCTGTTGTACCGAAACCGTACCGAACCGTGACCCCCAAACCGAGGTACGTACCGAACCGTGACTTTTGTGTACCGTTACACCCCTAGTGATGACACATGGAAATTTAAAAAATGCGACACTGTAGAATTTCCTACATCAGTATTTTTTAAAGATCAGAAATACAAGTAAATTACATATAGAAGAATGGCTTATGAACATAAAACATATAACTTGATATAAAATAGCAATAGTTCCAATATATTTGGTATAATTCATGCACATACTACACTGTCTCCATAATACTTGAACTAATTTTCTATCCTGAGAACCTGCACTGGATTTTAAAAGAAAAGAAATTAATTAATTATATCTTTCATGTGGAACTCAAAATACCATTACCTTTAAAAGCACAGTCTTACAAGTTATTACCTGCAAATTGATTGCTGTTTGACACGTCTTTGACAGCACACTTATACGACCATTATACGACAAAATTGGGCCATGCTTGATGACAGTATCTGAATCCAGCCCCCTTAACCAATATGTTTGAAGTATCTGAAAAGGTTTTCTGAAAATAACAGTACTGCTGCCAATCATCCTGTCCTTATCGGGCCCTATTTCACAACTAACACTGACATTTTGAAGACATCCAAAGAATGATAGCCTTGCTCTCCTGATCCTGTAGGATTAATGAGATAATAGAATACAGCAACTGTTGCCTCATTAACTGACTTTGTCTAACTAAGTACCACAGTTACACTCTGCAATATTGATGCAGTTTTTGTTACAACTATCTATCTATCTAATTAAATGTTTCTATATGATGGCTAATAGTTGTATTCTTGAAATCTCAACCAGGGTAAAGCTCAGTGAGTTTCTTTCAGTGGCTCCTATTAATGAATGAGTGCACATTCTTATTAGTCACTCGCATACTCTTACACTGATCCTCACAGTGTTTAGTGTATTTTTAAGCAATATATCATGAGCATCACGGCCTGTCGTGATATATTGC
Organism: Trachurus japonicus; assembly: GCF_045865225.1. Taxonomy (NCBI): domain Eukaryota; kingdom Metazoa; phylum Chordata; class Actinopteri; order Carangiformes; family Carangidae; genus Trachurus; species Trachurus japonicus. The sequence continues at coordinate 22,903,120 of NC_140909.1, forward strand.
TTAAATAACACACTAACAGGATCACACTGAGGTTTGAGAGTGTCTTCAACAAACAAAGTCACATGCTCTCGACACAACTTGTCAAACAGCACGGCAATGTCACTGCTCCATCTATACATTTCCAAAATAGTATACTATCACCATACCATTTGCCTCTGCCACCCCAAAAACTACCACCATGCCAAACAATAACTCCAGCAATATATTACACATATTCATAATGTCTGATGCCAACTGCATCAAGACATTACAACTACCTTGATGGAGCCAACAAATATTAGCAACACAACAACATCAACATTATAGTCCTTTAACTTAAAGCAGAAGTAAGTGATATATTTGTGTTAATATAAGTCTTAAATAGTTATATCTTCCGACAGCAATCACTTACATAGAGTGTTTCCCTTGCTCTGCTCTGAGCAGAGAAAAACATTTATCGTATCCTACAGTTTTTATCCAATGAGGAGAGAGAACGGCATGCAGGGCTGTGTGCAGCCAAGGGACGCCGTGAATGTGGCGACGTAGGGACGAGGACTGTTATGGTGCGTTCAAGGAAACTCGTATTTTTCCGACCGTGAAGTCATACCAGTTCGATCTGGTACGAGTTCACCGGTCGGAAGTTACGAGTGGCCGTTATAGTGACTTGTAAAACAGGTCGGAAAAACACGAGTGGGTTGCCTGGAACGCTACAAAGTCGTAAGTTGTGACTTGAAGCTGTAATTTTCGATTTCAAAAGCCTGCCTGGAACGCAGCATTAGTGAAAACGACCGGACCACTTACTTCTGCTTTAAGAAGTGAGGTTTCCCATTTGAAATATTCAAAATTCAGGATCATGCATCTACGAGGAACTTAGATTCATCACAAGAACCTTCAAAATATGGCCAAATCTATAGCAAAAAATAAACAAATTAAAGGAAAAGAAAAATAGACCATTAAGTGTAAAATTCTATTATTCAAAGAGTGGGAATAAACACCTGTATTAACAATAATCAAATTAATCACTGATTATCTGGATCAGTCTTGGTACTTTATTTCTGATATTGCGAAGATCTTGACCTAAAAACCTCATTCCTATTCATGTTAGGTGACTGATGGTTACATGCTCACAGCTATTTGACCTTATTAATGGTGACTGACAGTGTCTTGCTGTTTCTCTATGGAGCAAACAGATCACTAGAGTTTTCTTGTATCAGCCCTTTAGGACCTCAGTAGATGTCAAACATTATGTACCATCCCAGTGAGGCTGTACTGATACAGGGATCAGAAACACAAGTACTGGCAACATGTATTTTGAGCCCTGAAGAGGTTAAACCCAACACAGTTTAGAAAAAAAAACTGATGGAGAAGAAACAAAAAGTCACAATTTGAAACACAGAAATGTGTTTATACACACTTGCCTACATCTTGTTTCCAGATTATAACATGAATTTGTTTGATGGACATAAGTGAGTTGCTGTGTTTGAAGCATGTACCTCATATAAGCAGCAATAATGTGTTTGTGATATCTGATCAGTGACAATCTTATGTTTTCATTTCAGTTTTTCTTCTCTTTATCTCCTGTGAGTGTCTTCACAGACCTTTCAAGTATTCATTGGTTGAGATAAAGCTCTGTAGGCATGGCAGACAACAGTGACTCATGTTGGGAGTAAAATAAATCAATAGCCAGAAGCATGATAGTCTTTAAATTGCTTTTTTGATCGTGAATTAATCCAACGGTCACAGATTAATGCTGACCAAAACACTAATTCTCTCAGTGTCTTTAGTCAGTATAAACAACACAGAAGTGAAAAGCTTTCAGCAAAGAAACATCTTTGCTTTATAGTTTTTATCTTAACAACCCACATAAAAACTAAATAGTACATCATAGACTCAAACAAAAGGATTAAAAGTGTAAAAGACTCAATTCCAGGGTCACCTGATTGCGAACTAGATAGAAAAAAAGAATGCATATTCTCCACAAAAACAATGAATTATAAGAAACTGCTGAAGAAGAAGGGACTATGCTGCTTGTCACCTATCCCCAAAGATCAATAGCATTACAGGCTGCCACAACTGGCTCTCTGGTGACACCCTGATCCTATTCCCAAACCATAAATCATTCATCAGCAGCAGGTCCACAGGGCAGGAGCTGTGAAAGCAGAAGGTAGGCTACTGTAGAGTCCTGACCTTTTCCTGTTGGGCGTAGATACAGTTGTCAGAGACCTGCTTGTGTCAGTGCCATGTCTAACATCCTATTCAAAGTCATGTGTAACGCTGGACTAGAGAAAAGTCATCATCCCTCTAACGCCCTCTTTATCAATCTGTTTCTGCCTCTACATCTTTCCCTAGAACATGACTTGAAGATGAACAGCCCACAGCCTGAGTTGGAGGAGACGGACTGTCCTCCACCAGAAGAACTAGAGTGTAAGATCTGTTACCAACGCTACAATGCCAACAACCGCAAGCCCAAGATCCTGGACTGCTTACATCGGGTCTGTGCCCGCTGTCTCATTAAGATCCTGGACATTGCTGATGGAGCAGGCTGCATCACCTGCCCTTTTTGTCGGCATCAAACTGAGATCACAGAGTTTGAGGTTTCAGCGCTGCCTGACGATGCTAACATCATATCCCACTTGGCGATGCGGGACAAGTCCTGGAACTCTGACCACAAGGAGGTGGTCCTGACTCCAAAGAGTTTCTCCTCCTCAAGCCCATCTCATGACTCCTCTAACTGCCTGGTCATCACCATAATGGAAGTGCAGAGAAACTCACAGCACTCCCCAAGCCGCTCAGACATTTACACTGAGCAGAGCCTGGACTCGGTATCAATGGGCTCCAATGGGCCAACTGACCAGGACACCCTGTCCAAGTTCTGCAATCATGTCCCACGCATCCTGGTCTGGCTGCTGGGTTTCTTATACTTCGGCTCCCTGCCTCTAGGAATCTACTTGTTAGTAATCCAGAGAGTGACTCTGGGTATTGTATGTGTTAGCTTGGTACCATCAAGTTTGACAGTTTGTCTGGTTTATGGATTCTGCCAGTGTCTGTGTCAGGGTATGTGTGACTGCTCCTCCAGGGGCTGATATGATGCTACTTAACTAGTGGTACTGTAGATGGGATAAAAGCTACTGCAGAAAACGGGTATGTAATTTGTTAAGTTGATAGATATGAGGCCAAAAAGTGAATGTGATGTTTTTTTTAGCAGGAGACTGACTAAATACTAGTCAGTTACTTTCGTGCAATTGATGGGCCAGTCAGAAAACATAAAGAGACCATCTTGAAGGAGGTTGAAACTCAGAAACTAGTTTGCCCACAGCCGCCCAACAAGCTCAGCTAATAGGTAAAACACCTTGCCTACATCTCTGTAATGTATTTTTGTAAGCTGTTTTTTTCTGTGTTGTGTGTATGCCCTAGTCTTGAGAGAAGATTTTTTTTTTTTTTTTTTAACTTTAACATACATAATAACAGCACTAAGTCCCAGGCCCTCATTTATCAGCACTGAATACCAACAAAATCTTACCACTTCTTATCACTTCTGTGAATTATGAGTTTTACTAATATGTAACTTTATTTTAGGATGCCTGCACATTTAGTTTAAACTCTGAACCATGAATAAACACAGCACCTGATGAGAAAGGAGCACTACAAATGAAATACCACATACTAGATATTTTCACTGTTAAAATGACAGATCTTTCATATCAGGAAGAAAAGGAATATTTTCATGCAAGATGCACATCTTAAACACTAATTACCAAATTAATTCAATTGGCTGCAATACTTGTTATTTGTCTGTCACAGTAGGTTTGGGCATACATGATTAGGTTGTTAGCAGAACCCATCTCCTCCCTCTCTCTGCCTCAAATACACACATCAATCAGGTTGTTGTTTTGAATCTATCTGGTATATGTCACATAAAAACCAGTCTCATATCTCAGGTTTTTTGATACTCTTTCAATGTTTAGCAACAACCTTCAGTTTGATGGTAGATTGAACAAGGCAAATGACCAAGTGGTACTAAAAGTTACACTGTCTGTCAGCTGAATGCAACGAGATGGTGAGAGAGAGAGAGAGAGAGAGAGAGAGAGAGAGAGAGAGAGAGAGAGAGAGAGAGATATCAGCTACACATTTATGGAATGACAGTTTTTCTGGTTATGCAAAGGCAACCTTGATGCGTACGGGTGTGTAGCCTAAGGCGCAGACATTAAGCATGTTGGCAATAGTACAATAGTGCTTTTTGTGGCCTTGTAGGTTCCATAATGTTGCATAAATACAACATAATTGGTCTCAGTACGTAGTCGGAAATAAACCATTCCTTCCATTCAGCAACATATCAGTCCGATCCCTGAAACCTCTCTCTCTCCAAATATTTATAATCTTAAATTAAGTGTTTCAAAGGCAGTTGTGTATTGTGTACTTACCAGAGCTCCATATGAATTAAAACTGTGATTTCCAATGGTGGCAACTGCAATAATTATGTACAATCCTACTGTAAATTGACACAAGCACTACGAGCAGTCAGGAGCAGGTGTAGATTTTGTTGGTAGCAATGAAAAGGTCGGAGCTAGTAAAATATTGATGAATGCAGAAAGGCACATCAATTTCCCTCTGCCAACAGTTCACACACATTCGTTTCATGAATGAGACCCGTTGCATATGGCCACAATTCAGTCATGTGGATTTGTTATTGTGTGGCCCCTCATGGTTGTATTTATGTGGTATTTAGGGTAGTTTTCCTTTAGCTAAAGCTATTTGTGTGACATCTTGAATTGCTGGATTTGTAACCAGCATTGAGTTACCTTTACTGCTGCATTTAAAAGAAACTTTAGACTATGTTTTGCTTTTATAAATTCCCTTTTTAATTCGACTGGAAGTGGCAATCAATAAGCATGGTCATTTACAACTCTGATAACTGAGGGCCCTCAACTATTAATTATAGCTCCAGGTAATTATCTCCTTCATAAAAACTGACATGTAGCATTTTGGGGAAGAATAAGTTTGAACTGAATGGGTCCTGTGTAAGTGCAGTAAATTCTGTGATTGTTTTGCCTTTCTTTTGTCAATATCGTTCTATCACTGTCTCTCTACCCAGCCCTATGTTTTCTTGTGTTTCTGTCCATGATCTCCTCAGCTCTCTTAGTGCCACACTTCAGATTAAAGATGCTAGTAGACAATGAAATAAACGGATAATTATTTTCTACATGTTGCTTATGTGCCAATTTATTTTTACTGAGTTCCACAGCTGAGGGGCTCTAATAGAAAATGCCCGGTCAACTTTAGAGACTTTGGCGGGCTGTAAGTCACGTAATGAGTACGTTTAAAATCAACCCTAAATTTGACCAGTGCAGAGTAGCAAGGACGGGTGTTATGTGGTCTTGTCCCTTAGTATTCGTTAAAAGTCTCACAGCCGAATTCTGGACGTGCTGGAGACGAGAGATGGCCTTTTGACTCGGTTAGAGAGCGCCCCTCATGTTGGCATATGCCTGAAGCGCTGATCGTCGGTTTGACTCCTGACCAAGATGATCCTTTGCACATGTCATTCCCCCAGTCTCTCCCTCAAATAGAGGCAAAAAACACCCCAAAATATCTCCCCCCAAAAAATCTGCTAAGCATTCTATAGTGCAACCAGTTGGAAACTAGGAGGCAGAAGAGAGAAACATAGTAATGAGAGATGACAGACAATGGCAGCAGGTCAGACAGTAGAGAGAGGTTTTATTTTCTGCCTGGCTGGCAGAGCTGTTAGACAGAGTGCTTTTCAGTGGAGCGTTTGCCCTGCTGATTGTACAGTCCGACATCTATGAGACCCCGCCTTTCATCTCTCTCAGCTTGAGTGGCAGGTTGTATAAAGATAGAAATCTCGGCTCTCTTACTTCCGAAAGGGAATTACCATATTTGTGTAAATGTAAGACAACTCAGACCATACTACAGCATCTCACAGGATAATCCACAGATCTCACTGTCATTCAACTGTTCTTCTTTACAAATCATACTAATTAACAGCGTCGACAATAAGTAATGTAGTGTAGTTAGGCGTCACTTATCAAGGATTTGTCCTGAGAGTAGAAACTCCTTGATTTGGCTCGCTGCCTGTAAGTCATCTCACGCTGACGTCAAGCAGCATGGGTCATGCAAACGTGTGACCTAGCTATATTTATACAAGCACTCATATAAAATATTCAACATTTTCAGGTGTTTAAAAAGATGGGGCATGAATTTTAATTACACATGAATAATGTACTTACAATCTGTCCTCTCTTTACAGCATTCACTTAACACAAAACCCCTGTCCTCGTTTCTGATAAGCAGCTAAATTAATTTCAACCATAGGTTTATTATAACAACTGTGTGAAAGCTGGAGTTAGAACAAAAAGCAACTGCAGGAATTTGGTAGTGTTGTATTTCATTTGCATGAGCTGCGAGAGCAACGGATAAAAAAACAACTATGAATTCACATTGCCATCTCAGAGTGAGTCACCTGCTAACTGCTGTGAGATGCAGTGGAATACAAAAGGGACTGTGGTGTATGAATGTGACTGAGGCAGGTAAAACAGCAAGGCAGAAAACATACAGTATAACATTTGAAATTCAATTTTGATGTCTTTGAGAGAATACGACCATTGAGATTTAAAATCTCAGGAATGTACCCAACAGCTTGTTAGACTTTTATTGTCATTTGAATAGTCTATCCAAGTGAGATTAACTGTATCATTACCTGATGATGCATGACCTGGATTTAGTGCATCACAGGCAGTGGTTTCAACCTAAAAACAACCTGAAACAATCTCTATGCACAGCTCCAGTGTAACCTCTGGTATAGCTCCTCCTTTAAGCATTGTCTTACTTAATCTCTCATTTTTGGAGGGTAATGGGGAGAACACAAGCGTAAAAGGAGGAAGGGAATAAATATCTACAACTTTCCTCTATCAATCCTCTGATCACCACCAACAGAAAGAAATCACATTCACAAATGAAAACACACACCCCTTTCTATCCGGGCTGTTGCTATAGAGACACAAATAAAATTGTTACTAAAATGTTTTCCCTCCCGTAGGTCAAGTGACAAGAGCCTCTGACAGCTGGAACACACACAGAGCACTGGCCCTGGAGCAAGGCACTACTGCAGCAAGACTAATACTGTAGCATGTTTGTGCTTAGCATAATAAACCAACTGAGGCTGAACCAATACAGTGTTGCAGCACAACTGTTAGCCATAGTGATAAGTTTCAAACCAAGATGACACTGTAGGCAGAGGTAGAAAAGGTTACCATGGTGATTCCTTGAATAAGCTCCATTGGGAAGAATCCATACGTTTTTATGTTGTTGTTTTTCTCAGTCTTCATGTCTACAGTCAAGACTGTGTTTACAATCTATAGCATCTACCTCGAAAAGGCACTCGCTGACAATGATGTACACCAGTAGTGAGAGATCTTTGAAAGCAACAATTATTGCTACGAGTGGCTGTCCAGCAGCTCATCGTGCTGCACACTGCATTGTGCTACTCATCAACTGTGTGCATATGCACTGCATGACTTTCTCCCCAGTTCATATGATTATTAGGAAGCTCTTGCCTACACCTTACCAATTGTAGGTGGACATCATGTCTGTCTCTATCTGACTGTATCTGCACAGAGATTTCCGTTCTGTATTCTCATGTCACCTATGGTCCATGAACTAATAGTATATAGGAACGTTTCCAGGCAACTGGTAAAATAGTTGCTGTGTATATGTGGCAGTTATAGCACCAGTGTCAGTTAAGCGGAATAGTTTATAGCAACAGAAATTAATGAGCATGAGAAATAAAGAAGATGCAAACAAAGAATGTGTGACTGCCCGTGAAGCCCTGTAAATTGCCACAGGTTAGAAAAAAAAAACATATAACTAACAGCAGCAGTCTCACTTGTGTGGTATGATTCTGGACTCTGTTAAAGACTGAAAACTAAAGTCCTTAGAGAGCCAATACGATCAGCTCAAAGGATATCAATCTGAGAGGCACAACTGTGGTGGTGAGGCCTGATAACAGATGGTTTATCAAGTGCACTGGAGTGGCCTGATCAATAAGAAGTAGAGTGGAGGGCCATCATGGGCAAAATTAAGTTTATGTGTATGTTGTAACAACTGACCCAAAGTTGTACCCTACCAAAACTGGCCTGATAACAGGAGTTATAGTTGAAATAACTCGCATATTATTTAATGGATAAGTCCTCCAGAACTATAAGGAACTTCTCAAACATTTGATTGAAATTTTATCTTTGAAAAAATGCTGACACTTAATTTTCATGGTAAAATAGGCTTTTCATAGGGGTTCATTTTGGTGAGAATGTGACATTTAAATAAAGGAACTTACTTTGACCTCTTCCTGTAGTTTTCCAAATCGCACAGTGCCATTCAGTATCCTGCTCATGAATCCCTGCTTTTCTTGCTGAAGAACTGAAGCCTGGAGAGGAAGAGAGGGAAGATGGGAGGTTACTGATCTAAGAGTGGAACACAGAGGGGGGTGGAGTGCACAAGTGGGTGAAGGAAATTGGAAAAATGGATTATAGGAGAGATGGGTAAATGAAGAGAAAGAAGACAGTTGAAATTTGCAGTAGCCCTGTGGGAGGCACAAACACTGCCACAAACATTTTCAATTTAGGTCTCCAACTTTAAGTGAGTTCAGTTCTGAGTTCACAACTCAAAAGGGTACGGGGAAACCACAAAAGCAATTAGCTAATAGCTATGGTCACTTAATATGAGATTATCATGCTCACCGTAAACTGCAGAAATGAGAAAGGGCAGCTCTAACTGGCTTCTGAGCCTGAATCTCAGTAAACTGTTACTACAGTAACATAAATACTGTAACCCTAGACTACAAAGTCACTGCAGTTACCACAATTAAAACTTAAACCTTATGTGCTAGTCTTTTTTTATGGAAACAGCTCCGCTGTTCTGCTAATGTGCTCTAATCACAATACAGCAAATAATCAACAATAATATCTTGGGGCGTCATTTAGCTCAGTTGGTAGAGCAGACGCATAGTCCTCGCTTGCAGCCAGCCCTGTATCGAATCTCGACTCAGGTAGCCCTTTGTTGCATGTCATTCACCCTCGCTCTGCCTCCCATTTCCTCTCTCTCTCTCTCAACTACACTATCGACTAAAGGCAAAAAAGATATAAACCGGTACAGTACTTACTTAAAAACACACACACGCACACACTGTTGCGGTCACCTTGCCCCCTCATCCAGACAAAATTAGTTTTTGTTAGCTTTAGACCTGCTGCCTCTGATGTAGTGCGAGTCTGACCTTCTACAAGCTCTTGCTATGCACTAAACAGATATGGCAAAGTCCCTGCATCCATTAACATTTACCAGAAAAACTTTCTCCATTCCCCTGCCAGACATGACACTGAGCAGAGCTCGCAGTGCAGTGCAGCTACTTATAGTTTCAGATAAGCTTTAGTGTTTGATTTCATAAGTTGTATTATGTAGCTATGACTGTTATGTATAAAATTGCAATGTCCAAACACAAAATGGTGAAAATATATAATACTGTACAGTAAGACCAAGCCTGATGTTGCATTACCTGAGACATTGTATGAATCGCAATAACATCAGTCAAGTGTAAATGTAACAATGCACTACCAAAGCAATGTTGTGAATCCAGACAGGTTTAGGCCTCAGAGCGAACAAAAGGGGTTTTTCATGAAATAATAACAATCTTCAGTTAATCAATACAACACTCCATAGCAGCGACAATACATTTTCCGAGCATTAATTTTCTATGGTTTCATGCTTGTGTGTTTTTTTCTTGCTGACATTAAATCACATAAAAATGTACAAGTAACAGAATACTTGCGAGATTTGCTGTGTTCATTCTTTTGGCTCTGAACTATCGATTAACAAATCAAATGCAACTAAAAACTGATTATAAGCTTTGACCGAAGTGAAGCCTTAGTCGAGTTTAAGTTTTTGCATCTGAATGTCAACAGCCTGCACAAAAATCAAGCTACAGTAAGTGAACTAACAGGCATTTGAGGATATTAATTCACTGAGTGAGTGCACTGCCCTCTCAGGAGTACGCAGCCTGGAGTTGGCACACAACACTTCCACTTGTCAGGTCAGAGCCAGATTTACCAACATGAATACCTTCATTCAATGCACCCTCCTGGTCCATGTGTACAGCAGCAGCTCATTACTGCCTGTCAGGCACATTCTGCAAGCGTATGAGAGCTCAATATAGACATAGTTCAACGCTGAGATTTTCCTGTATTACCAACTCTGACAGCAAATGTCATCTGGCTGATTCTCAGAGTTCAGCCATTCTTCTAGTAATAGAAACATCTATTGGGTCACTCACCAATCGACCAATGAAATTTTGGTTGGCTAATGATTTTTTGGTCGACCAGGCAGCCCTAATTTATATATTATATAATATATATAGATATATTATTATAGTAATACAATTTTAAAACTTAATTAAAAAATAATAATAATCGGCCGATTAATCGGTTATCGGATTTTTCCCCCCCTAATAATCGTAATCGGCATCGGCCCCAAAAAATCCATATCGGTCGGGCCCTATTTTCCACTACAGCTGAGTTCTCTAGTACCTTCTCAGCGGGGGCGGGGTCGACGGGGGGGGTGATCGCGGAGGCAATCGCGGGGCCGCATTGTCCGTGTCTCTTTTTTCGATCCGCTCGTCAGCTCCAAACTCACTCGTCTGCACCTCGTTAACAGACCACAGTGTGCTTTTACACACAGCAACATTTAACTCAGGTGAAGGAATAACAACAGTTTTGATACAGATCAGCTGGCGCTGTTGCCGCTCTGTTTTTGAAATTTGATTCTCATGTCGGACGTAACGCTCGCGACTCTTCCAGTGACTTCCAGCGAGGACGCTCTGCCCAATCAGCGGAAGGCAGTCGGCTGACGTCACGTTATAGTATCGCTTCGGCTCGCTTGGAACCAGGGCCGAGGAGGTACTAAAAATGGTACCTGGTACCAGGGACTAGGGCTAGTGGAAAAGCAAACATACCGTACCGTGCCGTGCCATGCCGCGCCAGTGGGAAAGCGCCAAAAGTTACCAGGTGCCAAAGGTATCAAAAAGCTGCTCTCTAGTTTCCCTGTCTCTGTAGATCTGTTAGATTCTCTGTAATGTAGAGGGCAGCTCTATGGTTACCAGGCATTTCCCAGATTGCCTGTGCTGCTATAACATGTCAGCGATTCCTGACAGCCTGTGCTCTGGGCCAGCTTGTTTTTATAATCCTACCTGCCTGCACAGTGGTGACCCACAAATAACCACTGCTTTCCAGATAAACCCACTGAATTTTGGTTTCTGTCTTTCAATTGCTGCTTCACCTGCCACCCATTTTAACAGCCTAAAGGTTAAATAAACTCTGTGAGTCTGGAACAACTGGTTTTTTGTCTTGTTGACTGTGAAGTATGATAGAAAATTGGTAAAATTATGATGGTGTGAATTTCCCTTTCATGACACCATCTAAGGTCAAGGACACACTGGATGAGCCATATGTGTGGAGGTGGAATCGGGTCTCACTAAGCCCACAGTGTCAACAGTATCATGTGTAATGTGCACTATGATTAATACAAAATAATTTTGCATTATCAGTGGCATTAGTAGTACCATGTGTAACAGTTGATCTCTCTCCTGGGAAATATGCTCCGCCACAGAAATGACAGCTCCCAGGTAATGCCGAATCTTTTCCTCCTTCAGTACAAACTCCTCCTTCTGCCGCTTCAACACACTCATTCTCCTCTCAGCCTTCCTGGATGACGAAGGGAAGGACAGAATGGGTAAATGACGATTTAAGTGAATGATTAAGAAAGAAGATGGGGAGAAATAACAGACAGGGGTTAACAGGGGTTAACGAGAACATGGTAGACATAAGCACAGGAGAAGACCAGAAAATAGACCCGAGCACATAACTGGATAATAGAGTCCCTGTCGGCTCAGTGGGGACAGGGTGAAAACACTGTTGGTTAATCAAACACCTCCTGACAATCTTTACACCTCAAAATGAGAAAGTCAAGATAATCTCAGTTTTTGCCTACAGGGAGCAGAGAAGGTTCCAAGAGACCAAAGCAGACCAAACAAATAACGCTCTTCATTCTTATGTACTAAACAGTTAAATGACTGACTGATACTACTATATAGCCTACTGTATGAATGATATTATATTATAAAGAGCCGATTATCAAATCAGAATGAAAAGTTTTTGTTTTTTTTTACTTTTATTACATACTGCATGGTTTTGTACTCAAAACCTTTGGCAAATAAACACATTTTAAAATATGCCAAATATTAGTAACTCGACTAGTTGTTTGTTTGCTGTGCACCTGTCTTGTATGTGTGATGTGTGTTGCCTGGCGCGATTATTCAATGTTGCTGTTCTTTTTATTTTTAAACTGCGGACCATCAGTGAGTCCACGACAAATTTCCCTACAGGGACAATTAAAGTATATGAAATGAAATAGTACTAAGCAGTCACACGACGGTGGTTATCAACCCAGGTTTCTTATGAGTGTGTTCACATGAAACGAGTGGAGTTCGTTGTTCGTAGCATCTGACCAATCACAGACATGGACACGTCTGACAGCAGCTGCAGCAGCAGAGTGGAGCGTTTCACTCACAGAGGTTTGTCAGTCCCTCTGATGAAAAAATGTATCTCTCATAGATAGATAGATAGATAGATAGAGAGATAGATAGATAGATAGATAGATAGATAGATAGATAGATAGATAGATAGATAGATAGAGAGAGAGAGAGAGAGAGAGAGAGAGAGAGAGAGAGAGAGAGAGAGAGAGAGAGAATGTATCTCCTTCAGAGATGTTCATCTAAAAACTAAGAATTATCAGAGCTCCCAGTTTTTTTTGGGGACACTTCCTGTATGTAGCCTGCAATATTCGATCACCTAACAACGGTGATGGCCTTTTCCAAGAGAACTGATTAGTCAGGAGGCGGAGCTTTTTTACCTGGCGATCTCAATCTGGAACATAACCTACTCCAGACTTTGGTTAGCCGTTCAGCATAAGTTACCACGGTAAGAAGTGAACCACTGTCATAGTACAGAAAACCCAGGCCAGAGTTAACCCTGAAGTTACCTCGATAAGATAAAATCCTGCTTTGTAGTAACAGGCCTCTGGGATCTCCCCAATTAATCACAGGCTGATCTCCAGCCAGCACAGCAGCTCTAGCCTCGTAAACCAGCCTCTCCCAGAAATGAAATTCATTTAATTTCTGAGGGAGAGTCTGGCCTCATTCCCGCTGTAAGCGTTTGGCCTGAAACCCTAAGAAGGCCGAGCCAATCAGCGTCGCCGCTGTGATTGACACAGCACATTGGCCAATCAGGGACCGACTGGTGCAACGCCCCGTCACTACACCAACTTGCTGATTGGCTGAATGGGGTTGTCTGTCAACGCTACTACTCCCGCCCAGCTCCCGTCCACCCCAAACGCTTACAAGGGGAATGAGGCCAGACTCTCCGTCGAAATGAAATGAAATGCATTTCCGTGAGACGTTGGTTTACGAGGCTACAGCAGCTCCACTTAAACAGTTTAAAGATAACAAAGACCTTTACCGGCCCGTGCCCAGACTTATCCCATGAGTCCAGAGATCAAACCAATGACTTTTTCAGTCACTTTCCCACAGAAAATCTATTCTGACAATAATGGGTCAAACACAGCTTACAACACACAGGTTTGGAGAAGAGCATAAGAGCAGGTATAGTCCAGTCTTTTGACCACAGGTGCTGAGCAAGCTGCCCCATCTGTCTGTCCTAATTGCTACCTGCTCAGGTTCACAAAGTGACGTTTCATTATTGGATTTAGACGCTAACCACATTCAGTTTTACACCTGTGTCCATAATACAGTTAGAATGTAAACGCAAATATAATTTGACCTTGTGATGACTTAACTGACAAAACACGTCCCTTAGAAATACATCCATCGAGGACATGTCTGGCATGCACCAGTGTTCATGTATGGTATAATAGCTGACATAGGCCGGTGAATATTAAGTACCTGTTGGCTTGTCTGGTGAGCTCCATCTCAGCCTCCATTGTCTTTACATCAGCAGTCAGATTGGCTTTGTCCAGAGCCAGACTCCTATTCTCTTCTTCCAGACGGGACACTCTAAGAAGCAGCTGGTCCGTCTCACTCCTGTTCCTTCTCTCCTGCTGCTCCAGCTGCCTGGGAGCCAAGAGCAGACTTTTCAGCACATTATAACACAACATCTGCTATTTGATCAGTGTTTCCCCTAGGCTGACAGCTTTGGGTGAACAGGTGTGGGTGTGGAGGATGGGGAGGCAAGCCTGACTAGAAGGTTCGTGCATTAGAGGAGGCAGCAGTTTCCACAGTTCACATTACTTATGACACTGACACCCACTCAGTCGGAAAGCAGTACTTTAGTTGTGCTGTTGCCCAATCTGTATCAAAAACCTGATTTGTTCCGCACACAATAACCCCTTGCCCAGCCCTATCCAATTCACTTGATGTCACTGCTGTGTGTGTGTGTGTGGCGGGGGGAAAGCTGTGTTTCTATGAAAAGAGGTATCAGAGCATTAACAAATACATGTATGTAAAACCTAATACTAATTTACATCATTAGATTATTATTACTATTCTTCAGATCTTAATGCCTCTTGCAATTAAAACCATAAATCTTCAGGTGCTACTTCCTGTTTTATAAACCGCAAATCAGTTGTACATTGAATTAATAAGAAGCTCAACTACAACAAAGCTTAAGTGAGCTCTTGGCAATGGCAAAAGCTCTTACATCTGGAGGAGAATATGGGCTCACATATGGCTAGAGAGAATGCGTACCACTAATCTAATATGTTAAATTGTTTGACTCGACACAAGAGAAAAGAGCTGTGTCCTCACTCAGCAGAAGAATGCTTGTGGCTCTTATCTTTAAAGGTATGCAATAAAATAAGAGGCATTATTGTGATACCTCCTGAGTTTTCCAGTAATGTTGCAGTGTTCATCCCAGGTGACGGCATCCTTCAGGTGGGCCTGCAGGACTTGGACCTCTCTTATATTTTTCTGCACCTGCCTCCTGCTCTCTTCCAGATCCTCCTCCAAACGCTGCTTTTCTGCCTCCAACAACAGTAGTTGCTTAGACACTTTCGACACTACACAGAGAGAGGACAGAGGGGAGGGAAACTGGGTGTAAACAGTCAAAATCAAAACACAGCAGATCATAAAAAGAAAACTACACTACATTTGATTTTCTGTACCTTCAGAGTGGTGTTTACTGCGGCTGGCTTTAGCCCCCATGTGCTGAGCCTCAAGTTGATCAATCAAAATCTGGTTGTCCTTCAGCACCATAATGGCCTGCTGTTGTAGTTGATGTAGTTGATGACTGCAGAGAGAAAGAGGGAGAGAGATTATGTTTAAATTGAGTTAGCCAGGTATGAAGTAATACTACATTGTTGACTATCAGAGAACTTGGAACTAAAAGTGAGGTTGGTAAAAATTATCTTATAATGTGAAGATACCGTAAGTTTGTGTCAGCATTATATTAAAGCAGAAGTAAGCGATATTTTTGTGTTAATATAAGTCTTCAATAGTTATATCTTCCGACAGCAATCACTTACATAGAGTGTTTGGACCAAAACACGGGTCTGTCTGTCACTCTGCTCTGCTCTGAGCCGAGTAGAAAACTTTTCTCGTATCCTACAAGTTTTATCCAATGAGGAGAGAGAACGGCATGAAGGGCTGTGTGTGCAGGGACGAGGACCAATAGATCCATGACGAGGGCGGGGGCTGCTAACTCCATCGGCTGACAAGACGTTATGGTGCGTTCTCGTAACTCCTGTTTTTCCGACCTGTGAAGTCATACCAGTTCGATCTGGTACGAGTTCATGGGTCAGAAGTTACGAGTGGCCATTATAGTGCACTTTCACAGGTAAAGCAGGTCGGAAAAACACGAGTGGGCTGCCTGGAACGCTACAAAGTCGTAAGTCGTGACGTGAAGCTGTAATTTACGGTTTCAAAAGCCTGCCCGGAACGCAGCATTAGCCAAAACGACCGGATCGCTTACTTCTGCTTTAAGATAAGTGAGAGGGAAGAGTAGTGAAGGGGAAGATATAGCAGATTATAGGAAAATCAAAAGGTTTTACAATAATTTTATTTCATTATTTCATACAATGTACTGTAAACTTAAATAACAGACCCAGAGACAGGCAAACAGTGGTGCAGAAGAGAAAAGAGGAGGCGTTACTTTTCTACTATATCAGGAGAATGATTGCTGACAGTCCAGGAAGTGCTGACAGTGCTTAACCACCATACACACACACACACACACACACACACACACACAGAATAGATTTCTTCTCACCAGTCCTTCTGGCTGACCCCTCCGACCTTTGCAGTTTCATCACGGAGTCTCTGGTTTTCTTTGATCACTCCCTCTACATGAGCACGCAAACTTTTCACCTCTTCCTGTTGCAAGCAGACAAAACACATAATATTCGGATTTAGGATACAAATTAAGAGTTTTTAAACTGGTGACTAAAAAACAATACCGAAAAGGGTATTCTACGCCACTAGCACCACCACTGCAAGGAATAAGGATCCGGTAATAAGACATCAGTCATGACTGTGACAATAGCTTGGAACAGCTGTGCTCCTGCTGTCACCGTTACCTCCATGTACATAAACCTGCTGAGTATAGAGTCTCATCATCATTGTGTTTTTTCTCTGACTGAATGCTTTTTGAGTCTTATTTGTCTAATATCTACTAAAGAAGGCAAGGTCAAGTTTTCCCCACATATCACTTATTTATTCACTAACCAACACATTCCTTTTATCTCCACTTTCTTTTGAGATAACCCATGGTTCTTGAGTCAAGATTAAGTTGTGCTTCTAAATGGAGAAAAACTGATGTGGTCAGCTTGACCACATCAACTGACAGTCTTACAACAAATACAATAACAGGCAGCCACTGTTTCTCTCTAAAATCACAGTTACTTCTGTTGTATGTTACATCTGAAAAATAAAACATACATTCATTTGGTTGGTTTGGTCATGTATGTCCTGCCTCCCAGACATTATATCTAAGGGAGTACATTACATGCACAGCCCATGTTATATTATCACGAATATCTAGTAACTAGTTCACAGTTAGTTGAAGCAATAAAATCTCACACAAATCCAGTGAGTCATGCACACTTTACCTCTGTGGTTCGCAGTAATGCATCTTTCTCTTTTATCCTTTCTTCGTAAGCCAGCAGTCGGGGAGATGAATAGTTTGTGTCATGCTACAAAAAAGAAGAAACACAGGAATCATCAAAAAAAAAAAGAAAAGCTGCAACTTGAGAGTCATACATCTACAGTATCTCTCACAGGGATCATTTTCACCTCAGAAATAATAAATACCGTATTAAAAAAACAATAATAATAGTCCAGTCATTTTATGAGAAAAGGTTAAACAAATTGCAACAGAAGCAAACTCAACTGATTTTGTATCCTCAGCATGTCCTGAGTGAGGGAAAAAAAGCCCCGAAGAATCCCATTAGGGGAAAGTTTCGAAAAACACCCAAATATATCCCATTTATACGCATATAAACATTTATTTTCACGTGAATAGGGTAAAATTTTTTACCTTTAGATATCTCCATGAAAATTACTGAGTTGATTACTTACATTAAGACGAACAAAAAATGTATTACAAGTTTTTTGAAATTCTTTGTTAACATGAGCAAATGTGCATACATTTGCATAAATCTGCATAAATTGTACCGTTTTGACGGCACATGTATATATGAAGTTGCTGTGGTGGTACCGGCATGAAAATTGGAGTGAGTTGACTCCATCGGTCAACCGACAAGTTGACCACTTTAAATTTCAAGATGACTGTAAAATCCCCTTATTCGCACAAACTGAAATACGCTGCTATGGCCGGGTTTTGGTTAATTTTTCAAGACAGCCACATCCTTAGTAGAGCAGGTATGACATTACGTCTGGCTAATTTGCATACATACAGCACCTGATCTAAACATTGGGAGGAGCAGGTGAAAATGTCTTGTTCAATCTTGTTAACATATTACAGTTAAGAAACTTAAGGAATGGAACCAATTTAGGCCCATGAGCATTAATAGAGACATTTTACCTGTTCTACTAAGAATGTGGCTGTCTTGAAAAATTGCAGTCATCTTGAAATTTAAAGTGGTCAACTTGTCGGTTGACCGATGGAGTCAACTCATTCCAATTTTCATGCCGGTACCACCACAGCAACTTCATATGTACATGTGCCGTCAAAACGGTGCGATTTATGCAAATTTATGCAGATGTATGCAAATTTGCTCATGTTAACAAATAATTTCAAAAAACTTGTAATACATTTTTTGTTTGTCTTAATGTAAGTAATCAACTCAGTAATTTTCATGGAGATATCTAAAGGTTAAAAATTTTACCCTATTCACGTGAAAAAAACTTTTTATATTCGTATAAATGGGATATGTTTGGGTGTTTTTCGAAACTTTCCCCTAATGGGATTCTTCGGGGCTTTTTTTCCCTCACTCAGGACATGCTGAGGATACAAAATCAGTTGAGTTTGCTTCTGTTGCAATTTGTTTAACGTTGACCCCTTTTTTGGCCTAAAATTACTGGACTATAATGGGTGAAAAATAAACACTGCATACTGTTAGGACTTGGCTGTGATTTATTTGCAGTAAACATTGTGGCAAGGAGATTTGTTTTACTTAAAGCAGAAGTAAGCGATATTTCTGTGTTAACATAAGTCTTAAATAATTATATCTTCCGACAGCAATCACTTACATACAATGTTTGGACCGAAACACGGGTCTGTCAGTCACTCTGCTCTGCTCTGAGCCGAGGAGAAAACTTTTCTCGTATCCTACAAGTTTTATCCAATGAGGAGAGAGAACGGCATGAAGGGCTGTGTGTGCAGCCAAGGGATGCGCCTGAATGTGGTGACGTAGGGACGAGGACCAATAGATCCATGACGAGGGCGGGGGCTGCTAACTCCATTGGCTGACAAGACGTTATGGTGCGTTCAAGGTAACTCGTGTTTTTCCGACCTGTGAAGTCGTACCAGTTCGACCTGGTACGAGTTCACGGGTCGGAAGTTACGAGTGGCCGTTATAGTGCACTTTCACAGGTCAAACAGGTTGGAAAAACATGAGTGGGTTGCCTGGAACGCTACAAAGTCGTAAGTCGTGACTTGAAGCTGTAATTTACGGTTTCAAAAGCCTGCCTGGAACGCAGCATTCGCCAAAACGACCGGATCGCTTACTTCTGCTTTAAATAATAATAATAACTTTATTTTTATAGCGCTTTTCATACGTTGCCGTGTAACTCACATTTAAGATTCATCTTAATAGTGTTAACAATAAAATTCAATTATTATAAATCAAGAGGGCTTTGGTATAAAGATGTGTTTTTAGTTCCTTTTTAAAGATGTTCACGGAGGCGGCTTGTTTGATGTAGAGGGGTAGGGTATTCCAGAGCTTGGGTGCGTAGACAGAGAAAGCTGCTTCTCCACTTTGTTTGTGGTCTGCT
Source organism: Trachurus japonicus (assembly GCF_045865225.1). Lineage (NCBI taxonomy): Eukaryota > Metazoa > Chordata > Actinopteri > Carangiformes > Carangidae > Trachurus > Trachurus japonicus. The sequence goes on from NC_140909.1 coordinate 22,922,618, forward strand.
TTGGGGACAATTAGACACCCAGATGTTTCAGATCTCAAAAGTAATTAATAGCAATGTTCAATGCCACCAGTTGAAGCAGAAAATGTATCGGCTTTCTCTTATTACTGTATTATTCTACTGTAAAACGACTCACTAATCTTTTTCCTTTATCTCATCCCTTCACCCACCACACTTCACTTGCCCATAATGAGAGCTAGCAGAGACATGCAGCCACAGAGGGAGCTGGTAACGATGAGAGCAGAAGATCTCCTGGTGTGAAGACATGGCATGTGGAGGCTATGATTAACACACAACAGCCCAGAATGGACAGAGAGCGACAGAGTGGAGCAGGAAACTGCTTTATTTCAAAAAGCAGACCTTATGCTCTGCAGGGTTCTGGTTCAAAGACAGATCTTTATCTCTTATCTGTCTTAACAGTTTGGCTGGAAAGAAATGTATTTTAATGCTAGAGCTGTGGCGTGCTGTTTATAGAATCTGTATAAAAACTAACTTTAATTAAAGCTATGGTCTACGATTTGGAGCATTGGTAATTAGGCCCGAGCGGCGAGTAGCACTCGCCCGGCGAAGGCCTATTGAAATCGCGCTGTTTTTTATTCTTATTATTCCGTCACCTAAATGCCCCAATTTGGCCCCTTTCCCGACTTCGAAAATGCGTGAACTTTTGCCCGGACGTCCGGCCTGATCCGAAATTCGATATATGTGGTGGTCGCACATGTCCGACGCGACATGGCGAAATAGCGCCCCCTACAAATTTTGAAAAGTCCCATAGACAATTTTGCTTACTTTGGCGTAGACCTACAAAATTCGGTACACATATGTACCATACCCAGATATACAAAAAAGCCTCTTAATGTCATGGTGAAATGTCAACAGGAAGTCGGCCATTTTGAATTGGTCGTTTTTGGCGCCAAATTAACTCGTCCGAAACGGTTCGCACGACACGCTCCAAATTTGATAGACAACATCTTCAGACCTAGCTGAGTACAGCATGTGCTCCGTAGGTCAATACGTCAAAGGGCGTGGCTTCCAATGGGCGCCAAACATAGGCTCGAACGCCACCAACATTCGGTTGGCTGTCACGCCCACATGCTTTATCCTATCAACTTCAAACTTGAAGGAAATTATGGGGGTGAGTCACTGATTCGCCCGATATATCAATATCTCACTTTACTCAAAGCGCCCCCCGGTGGTAACAGGAAGTGACCATTTTTTACATTAAAATCTTTAACTCCTCCCACTAATTTCGCCCGATCTACTTCAAATTGCCTACAGGTTATCGAGATGCCATGCTGATCCAACCTTGTGCTCCATAGGTCTCTACGTCAAAGGGCGTGGCTTCTGCGGCCTTGCCAATTTTTGGCGACTTCATGTTTCCTCGCCATTTCACCTTCTAACAGCTCTAACGCCCACATACTTCATCCTATCAGCTTCAAACTTGCTGAAGATGATGATGGCTCCACCCTGAACGTTCCGCTGAATGGCACGCCCACTTTACTCAATGCGCCCCCCGGTGGTAACAGGAAGTGACCTGGTTTACACTTAACTTGTCCGATCGACTTCAAATTTTACATATTTGATGAGCCACTGCCCCTAAACACACCTACCCACATCTGGGTTCATACAAATGCGCCCCCTGGTGGTAACAGGAAGTGACCTGTTTTACATTTACATTGTCCGATTAACTTCAAACCTGACATGTGTGATCCTGGTCAGCCCCTGATCACACCTACCCACATCTGGATTCATACAAATGCGCCCCCTGGTGGTAACAGGAAGTGACCTGTTTTACATTTACATTGTCCGATTCACATCAAACTTCAGGTGCTTGATCCCGGTCAGCTCCTGAACGCCGCTACCCGCTTCTGGCTTCGTAGCGCCATCTAGTGGACGAACCGCACGTTGCGTTTTTCCGCTCCCGCAGCGCTTTTTCGCCATTCTCGCTTCGCGCCACGGCCCCCGCACACCTCAGGCCCCCGCGGTCGCATGGGTCGAGCGAGGGCCGATCATCGCCGCTTGCGGCTTTAATTATTATTAACATCGTTTATACAGCGATTATGGTCCTGTGGTCCGATATACACAATATAAATAGCAAAAAGAACCAAAAAAATCCATTCAGTCTATCAGCCGTGGGCCTGCATAGAAATTGACCAATGGGCGCTGCGCGCCCCGTCCGGCTCCCACTGGCTCGTACCCTCCATCCAATCCCCTCGTCTCGCCTGCTCCTCCTCGACCCGCCTCGTCCCCACCCCCTTCCGCTTAGAAACTACAAGTAGTTGTAACCGCTCTGCTGCTCAGCCACAGACACATGAACCCACGAATTCAGCGCCTGCTGGCCCCCCACCCCCGGTCGGTCTGCCGCTGAAAGCCCACTAGGATTCAGAGAAACACAGTACAGAAGCACAGAATGTGTTGCTGCCCTTATTACTGGTACCGGTGCCACGTCGAGTCTCCCTGATCCTCTCCCTGACACACAGCCACTTCCAGCCGCAGCTGCAGCCTGACCGGGGTGCTCTGCACACCGCGGCCCTGCTGAGCTACCCTGGTCTTCCTCCTCTCCCCGCCCCTCCCCAGCTTCCAGCCGCAGCCTGACCGGGTCTCTCTGCACTGCGGCACCGCGGAGCTCCAGGCCCCGGTCTTTCTGCTCCTCTCCCCCAGGCACAGCACCATGTGCCCGGTCACCCAGCGCGAGGAGTCTCCCTGTAGCATGAGGCTGTGCTAATGGCTGCTAATGGCGGCGCTGCCCGTACCAGCGGTCGCCGTGGTCCCGTTGCCGGGGACGGCGACGACGGCAACTGGCACCGCCTCATTACCGGCAGCTGGTGCACAGCGGCGGCATCGGGACTGGCGCCGCCGCCATTAGTAGGCTAGTGCCGAGCACAGCCGAGCTACACGGAGACTCTTCGCGCTGGGTGACCCAGGACAGGGTCCTGTGTGTGGCGTTGCGGTGCAGAGAGACCCGGTCAGGCTGCAGCGGCAGTGCTGAGTTTATGTTGAACAGGTAATCTTTGGTTTTATTGTGGAAGTTGTGACTGTGAATATGACATTTTACTCCACATTCAAAGCCGCGTTTGGTTTCTGCAGGCAGCAGGCTTGTTGCTTGCTCCACTCTGGGGCGTGTCGCGAGGAGGCTCCGAGGGACGGGCCGTACGAGCTCGGAGGGGCGGGGCGGGGTGTGTGAGGGGGTGCTTTTTTCAAATTTTTCTCATCCTCTTTCAAATCGTAGACCATAGCTTTAAATAAAGAGAAAAAGTGATAGAAATGATTATATTAAAGAATGAAATAGACTCAATTTCAGTGGTAAAGAGAGAAGACAAGGTGAGAACAGTAGAATACACACACACCTGCTTTAATTTTTTTTCTGGCAACTTGAGCTGACTGATAAGTGGAAATGTTCTCATGGCCATTCCCTGACAGTGGGGGGTTTTCTACAGATAAGCTTTTTATACCTGGAACTCAAACTCTACTGATTCAGAAGGAAATCTGTAACAGTACCATTTGAGCTACAGCCAGGCTTTAGGTGGTCACACTAATGAATTGTCACTATGTAAATTTGATTGAGTTGCCACAAAACATGCATTGTGAATCAAAAACACAGGAGAGAATCAAACATAAAACTTTACTTCATGTCTAAAATGAGAAGCAGAGGTATCATCTTGTGTGTTGTCATACCTCCTGTTTGGATGGTTGTCTGACGTGGGTTTGGTAGTGGCTCAGCTCCACATTCAAGTGGTGAACTGTCAATTTGAGGGTATCATTTTCATCCACCAGCTCCTGAGCGTGTTGCCTCAAATTCTGTAGTTCTGCCTCACTCCCTGGAAGCACAGTGCATTAGGTTATAAATATTTCCAAGACACGAAATAATGATATTATTCTGGGTCCCATGATACTTAAAAAGAAAGACATAATACACTTATACGTCCTTACATGCCATACTTATTAATATAGTTTTTAGAACAGGTCTCTCTTGTAAATGAGACCCTGGGTCTCAATGAGATTTTACCTGTATAAATAAAAGTTAATAAAAATAAATAAATAAATAAATTAGAAGAGAGAATGGAGATACTGTAACAGGTAAAATCTAATCCATAGAGTTTGACAGGGTTGCTTAGTGAGACACTCCGAGTGGTGTGCTGGCTGACACTGAAGCTCAGCCTGAGGAAGGAAAACAGAATTTCCCCCTTGGGCTAATAAAGAGTACATAATCAATGTAATCAGAGACTGCAGGAGAACTCCAGTATTTTTCCATACTACTCGCTCCTGGCCACCAGGAGGTCAGAGACACTAAACACCAAGCCAGCCTGCTGCTGCCCATTTAGACTGCCAGTTTTCCATCCTCCATTTAACCTTTTTGATTTATGTCACTTTCATGTATCTTTTCATTGTCCCATCTCCCTCTTCTTCTCATCATGCTGTGGTGGAGCGAGAATAACAGTCATATATCTATCCTGCAATGTCATCCCTACTTCCTTCCTTTCACCATTGCACATGCATTTCTCTGCTTCATTTCTCATTTCGCTTCCTCCCTTTTCCCCTATTACTTCTTTCTACACTCTGATTCTCCTTCAGCCTGTATATCTATTGTGGCTCCAGCATTCTACCTGTGGATGACCTCAGCTTTGAGGATTCCTGTTCCAGGCGCTGAAGTCTCTCCTCTAGCAGCGTTTGTTCCCCTGCCATTCTTGCTTTCTTTGGCACAGCCCGAGCGGACTTCCTCTGCACCTCACTGTACACCTTCCTGGGTGCTGGAGATGGCAGGTTGGGGTGTTTTGTGTTTCTGGCTTGGCTTGGGGCATCAGTGGTAAGGATGGGTGGCACAGCTGAAATATAAAAGGTTAATTATTTGTTTGAAAAAACAGGTGGAAAGTGGAAATGTATCAAATACCATCACACAGAATATCACTTGTGAGATACTTGCTATATCTTGAAAGATTCCTACATGTTAGTTACATCAATAAAAGTAATGTTTGTGTTAAGTCAAGATACATCGCTTGATAAGTTACAGTATCTCACAAAAGTGAGTACACCCCTGACATTACTTTAAATATTATATCTTTTCATGGGACAGCACTGAAGATATGACACTTTGATACAATGTAAAGTAGTCAATGTACAGCAGGGGTGGGGAACGTCCGGCCTCCGGGCCGTATACGGCCCGCGAGACCATTTCAATCGGCCCGCAATGCAATACAATTTTTATATTTTATATGTTATGCATATATGAATAAATTTAAAAATAAAAAAAAAAGCAGGAAAAAATATATCGCCAGCCATTCGTTTTCTGAGAGAAACAGACGGCCTATGTCCTATGTCCGAGTCAACGTCAGGGTCAGTGAACACAGCATGTGATGTAGGCTACTGTCATTGCATTGGGCCGGAGTGATTGACAAGTGATGGATCATGGCGACTGTCAAGAAAAGGGAGGTGGACGCAGAATGTCGCGTATTCCAGGAAAAATGGACAAATTACTTTTTCTTTGTTGAAGTGAAAGGCAAGCCAGTGTGCCTAGTTTGTGGCGAGGCGCTGGCAGCTTGAAACAACTTGACGAGTTGAGAGGACAATGCGTTTGGATAAAATGAATGCTCTTCGTCGGAGTTTGGGTACTCAACAAGTAGCTGTCTCATGACCGCAGACTGACAGAGAGAACATTACGCGTGCAAGTTTTGTGGTGGCGAATAAAAAATAGCCACGAAGCTGAAACCTCACGCTGAAGGAGAGTTCGTGAAAAACAGTTCCAGCCATCACATTAGGTGAGTCTAGAAATGCAGCAATCATGAGGCTTATAACACAGCAGTTAGACTTTTTTCGCTAGTTATGTGATCATAATAGTAGGCTATGGCCCTCGGAGGACTTTATAAAAATTGAAATGGCCCTTGATATGAAAAAGGTTCCCCACCCCTGATGTACAGCTTGTGTAACAGTGTAAATTTGCTGTTCCCTTAAAAAAAAAAAAACTCAACACACAGCCATTAATGTCTGAACCACTGGCAACAAAAGTGAGTACACCCCTAAGTGAAATGTCCAAATTGTGCCCAAAGTGCATAAAGAGAGAGGGCTGCAGTACCAGTCAGCAGCAGCATGTGGTGGATGGTAGAGCAACGAGTCAAAAGTCGTATGAAGCAGGTGGAAACTAATCATAGATAATTGCTCAATTATTTTTCCCCACTCAAAGCAAGTTATACTATAGGGGAGACCGGGGATGGTTGTAACAGCATCACTTTTACCAACAAGGGATAACATTAGAGTGATGTAATCAATATCATGTGTTATCACTCCCTCACTAATATTGCATATGAATTTGAATGGCTCTATGAAGAAGTGTGTAGGTTTTACAGCCCAAAAACATTTTTTTAGGTCAGAAACTAATGTTTTAGAACAAATCCAAGTTCTGACTAGTATCGATACCGTTGGCGTTTGAATTAGGTAACTTGTATAAGATGAAAGAGCAGGTTCTTAGGTAAAATGTGAGTCATTTCATCAATGTTTATTTCAAACCACCATGCTGGTACAGCTGGTCAAACAATGACTGACAGGGGTGGGGATGGTTGTAACACCTTTTATCTTTGTTGTTTTATTAAGTGTCATTAAGTGTCACCATCTTTCCTGGAATTTTACCCGGATTATTAGCTGCTTTTGACCTCCTGCTGAAGGTTTCCATTCATATACACCCTTCAATGGTATTTATCAGAATATGTTCTTTAATACAGCTTTCTAATGGTAGGATCCACACCACTGTCACTGCTTATTTAGCCGTCAGTGATGGGGTTTTTTTTGTTCATACTGAACCACAGGAAGATGCTTTAGTGTTGGAACATGCACAATAAACTTACATAGATCTATATTTTTTGGTTTGGTCTCAGTTTTTAGTTTTTAATCTCACTGTTACAACTTACCCCAGGTTGTGGCACTGGCACTCCTTGCATTTGACATCAAATAGTGAATTCTGTGATATAGTTTAAGAAGTTCAAGGCACTGCTACTTGTAGTGGACAAATGAGAGTATTCTGTGTCAAAATTTGAGAGCCCAACCATGAACACTATGCAAGTTATAGGAGCTGAGACAAAAAATGTTACAACCATCCCCGGTCTCCCCTAAATAAAGAGTTGGTTTATTCCTTCTACAGACCCCTATCACAAAGGTTTTAATACTGGAAATGTAATGACAGTGCCTGCTTGAAAAAGGTCCTGAGGACCAAAACATTGTTTCTTATACAATAAAGTTTTTTGCAAGTGATTGGACAGTGTGCGGGAGACCCTTTTTTCCTTGTTGACTCCAATCCCATGCTCCGACGCACCTGTTTGTTGTGGTGTCAGCCATTTTCTATGTTGTGGTCTGCTGGGGGGGGCAGTATCTCAAATGCTGACAAAAAAAGACTGAACAAACTGATCAAGAAGGCCAGCCTTGTTGGAGGTGGAGGCTACTACAGCCACGGTGTGTGAAGAAGAAATACCCCGTCTTTCCTTTCTACGGTTGTCAGATTGTACAACGAACACTAGACTTAGTAGACAAAAGACCAACGACTAACAACACACCATGTGCAATGATAACTGACACTCATCAGCTGTGCAATATCTCTTTTCTACTGCTATTCTGCCACAATTTCCCCAACGTGGGGCTAATAAGGAAATATCTCATCTTATGTTATCCATAACGAAATACTTAAAAAAAAAAAAAACATAAGTCAAAATTACAAAAAACTAAAACAAATTTGAGATCTCAACTTACGTGGTACAGCATCTCTCTGACTGCCAGAGCTCTTCCTAACAGAAGCTTTCTTCTTAGAGGAATCACAGATGGCCTCATTTGACTGGACACGGGTGGCCTCAGTGAAACCTGCAGGATGACAACATAAAAACATGCCATCTATAGATCAATAAAAGTACAGAGGAAGTACTTGGAGCTACTGTGGGATTAATTATGCTATAACCCCCAATTACCATGAAGTACACATTTGTATACAAAAGTGACTTTCCTGTCAAGAAAGCTAATTACAGCCCAACAACAGTTTCGCTCTTACATATAACAAAAACCTTCTACTTATGTCCCTGAATGCAAACAACAGTTGCCACATATAACAGGTGGCTTTGCGATTGAACCAATACATCATAGAAAGGATAAGACACGTTTTAGAAGGCAGACTCAGACAACCACTGATTGTTTATCTTGCACATAGAAGAATCGAGATTCCAGCCCATGGTTTACACACTGTTTATTCCTAATTAAGGAATAAATGAGTGAGGTAAGGGAACAATACCAGATAGGAAATTGTGTACAGTCCGTTGTATCTAAATGTTGTACATTAAATTACTGTGCAGGAATAAGAGATTACCTTGACCTTGAGGGAACAGGAGCAATGACTACTCCTGGACTGCCTCTGAATTGTGATTCTACTCTTCATTCCCTTAGTTATTATTCTACATGCTTATTTTTGTCAAATTTCTATTGATCTTATCTAATCTATTTCCATTAATCAAATTCTATTATGAAAATAAGCTCTGATACAACAATTTACTGTATGTACGAATTTCTGTGACTTGTAAAAGAAAAGAAAATCTGAAAAAATAATTCTCACTTTCCCCATGGCTTGAATGCACTACAGGCATTCTGTATAAAGCATACATACTTTAGTAATGAAGGTATTAATATTTGATTGACACATAAAATGTCTTCATTCAATAGAGCCAATAGCCTGTGGGCACCTCTGGTAATAAACAACTATAATGAGGCTCTAATGACATAAAGCTACAAGATTGTGATTATGAAACATGTTTGGTTGAATAAGAGCTGTGATATGTCTCTGCCTCAACAAAAAAAAGAAAAGAAAACCACTTTGAACATGTCTTAGGAGATCCACTTATTCAGAAAGGATTTTGAAAATCAAGCACAATGACTTGAAAATGCTGCATAGTGCTGCTGAAGGTAAAGTAAACAGTCTGCTGAGTGCAGGGTCTGAATGCTTTTGTATGTGATATCACAGTTTTTTCTTTTTCTGTCATTATGGGACATTGTAAAGAGAAGAAATACATTTAAATGATTTGTAGAACAAAATTGCAAGATTACAAAACATGAAACACATGAAGGGGCAATAATACCCTGAATGCACAGTGTATTGTTGTCGATTTGGAGCCACTTAAATGCAACATTGACTACTGAAATGGATGTTACCACCTGCCCTTGGCGTTTCTGTGGTTACAACCAGCGAGAGCATCAGGTTCAATACTTTTAATGTGAATAATATAATGAAAACTGAGTGGAATCCGATTTACAGAAACTAACACAGTATGTTTATTAGTGACAATCGTATACAAATAAATATGGTGATAAATGGTGACATGGTTTGTCTGATTCAGGTTTTATTTTGGCTGATAAAAAGTAAATCACAGTATCACCAAGAAATACTATAAAATTCAATAGTCATAAGTTATGGTAAAATAATTTGTTGCCTTTTCCAGAGGATTTTGTCATTCTTGTGTTTATACACTTGTCAGTACCTGGAATGGGGATCCTTATGCCAGACATCTGGGTTGGCGTGGGTGTCCTGGTCTGGAAGACAGGCAGACAAAAAATACAGAGCCCGTCAGATAGTCTTATTAAACTGATTTCCCCAGCCCTGCTGCCCCTTTGTGCAAGGCGATGTCAGAGACCACTGCATTCATAAGCATTGTCAAAAGGACAATAAACAGAAGACTGTGTTTATTCTTCTGAATCTTAAAAAACAGATTAAACAGTCACAGTGTTGAGTTCGGTGTAAAGAAGACCAGTCACGGATGAGAAACAACAGAAACAAACTATTCTATTTAATTTATAAGGCATAACCACCATGTGATTATAGAAGATGCCATAGTCATATATATATATATATATATATATATTCACATGCAGTACAGTAATCTCTGCACACCCCCTCACATCATTTCATTGCCCTGATCCTGCATACTAAACAACGGCTGACGAGGGTCTTGTAGATTTATGAAGGTAAAGCCTGAAGACTGGTGTGGATCTTATTTGTATGGTGGTACATTGTTCTGATAAGCTCTAAATAATAGACTACAACTCTGTGTCCTCAGCCAATATTTTTGCTACATGGAATACCAACATCTTGTTCTGTGTTGCTAGCATAAGTTTCAACTATCTTTAACTGAGTAGTGTTGAAAATACAACAGCAAGCAGCTAGACACTACAGTATGATGGCTTGGAAATACAACTGACAGGGGGAATAGAGTCCATTGGGACCTGTACAGTATAGGATAGAAAACTGAGAGCAGCCATATATACAGAACAAGAGCATGAATAAAGCAATATCTCATGGGTTTGTGAGAACAGAAACATACTGTAGGGATACTAGGGTTTATAATCACTGAGATGCTGAAACACAAGAAGAAATTATATACAATGTATAAAGCATGGAATAAGACAGTGAGCCAGTAAAGCAAGCCATCTCAGGCACTGGGAAAAATACATTTTCGAGTGACTGGGGAAAAGTAAAAGGAACCAGTTTCGACAGTCAGTCTTTGTCAGTGTTGTTCACACACTGAGGAAGACTGACCATCGAAACCGGTTTGTGTGGGTGGCCTGTACCAGTGAGGTATTAAAGATATCAGAAGGACACTCAGTGTCGCTGGCTTCTATTTTTTTATTGTTTGTTAGCCGAGCACCACCAGACTTTTTTTTTTCCTTTGAGTGTGCGCGCTCTTCCTTCTTCTTTGACTGGGAAAAAAGTATCCACTACTCATACAATGTAGTCTGTGACTGCAGTAACTCAGTTGTAAAGGCAACCAAAAAAATGACTGCACCAGCTAAAAGTAAATTTCCACCAACACTGATTAAATGGGGCACAGATAATGTGAAAAAAACATACAATGAGAAAAAGGAGGGGGGAAAAAACATATCAAATTCCTACCAAACGAATCCACTGCACAGTTATACGTCACCTGTATTCTATGTAGAGCTGTGCCTCCCAGTGGGTCTGACAGGTATCACAATACCACAGTGGACCAAATTTGAAGGACAGTAATTCTCACACATACACTACGGACACACATCAAAAGCACAGGTGTAACTGATAACATGATAACGATGTCTCTGTGCACCAGTGTGCACACAGGGACCTGGAGCTGGATCAACTACATGATGTAATGCATGTTTCTCATGGTTGATTTTATTAATTACACCTGTGCTGTTCCTGCTCTAGCATGTGTTATCGTTTGTTATGGAACAGATTTTGCTGGCAGCTGCACAGTGCAATCTTCTACTGTTGGCCACTTCCCACAAACAAATGTAATATATCTTCATACACTACATTTTGATATTCAGCTGTGTGAAGAATTTCAATATGTTTGCATTCATACATTAAATAAATATTTGATAATAATTAATAGCCTATATTATTACATTAACACATATGGTCACAACATCTTATACCTTATGAAAAATCATTGTATTGCTTTTTTCAATGTGTTGATCAATAGATTTTTTTGTATACGTTACAGTCTTCATATATCAGAGGATATGTGACAATAACATGTGTGACATCTCTTGCAACATCCCTCTAGAAATAGGAACATATACATTGTAAATTATATTTCTGCATGGGTAAGCAGCTCAAGGTGGAGGTTAACTAGTTAATCAAAAGGCTTTTTAAAGTGAGTTTTTAATGATGTGAAGGACATTGCACACATAACAACATTTTGTTGTTGCCTACCTTGGCTTTTAGAGGCAGAGCATAAACAGGTTCTGTGACTGAACAATTATCCCGTCTGTCCAGTGTTTGGTAGATATGGTCCTCTCTGTCCTCTTCATTCTCTAAGGCCTCTTCCTTATCTTCCAGTTCCTCTTCTGAGTGGTCAGGTGAGGACAAGCGTGGTCGGCTATCCAAATCGTCTGACCATCTGTCTCTGAAGAAGGTAAGAATTTATTATCTCTAAAAACTGTGGAGGAAAAAGTAATTGAAATTTCATTTTCTTAGAGAAAGTAAAACAACCCATTCACTTTCCACTATGTTGGCCTACTAGAAAAAGCACAGCTGAGATTAATAACTCATATTCAAGCATCACAGACACACACATGAATGAATCAGCACACAAATCCTGAATCAGGATCCTGAAACTGAACTAGCTAAATTAATGTCAGGCATTTTAAGTTTTATTAATTCTGCCTCTGCGTTTCCAACTACACCATGTCAAATGTCTTCATTAAGGCATACTTCAAAAGTGTAAAAAGTAAAAAAAATAAATTAAAAAAAGACTTTAAGGCTCATTTAGGCTTCACAACAAGATGGAAGAGGGAGCAATGGAGAGGAAAGTAAATAAGATCTTCACTCACAAATCATTAAGGAAGCCAGGGTCTATATTACAACTTCCATGCAGGATAGGGCCGCTTGGCGCGGGATTCGAACCGGGGTCGCCTGCAGTGAGGACTATAGCCTCAACACATGGGGCGGGTGCTCTACCAACTGAGCTAAATACCACCCCGTTCACAACCCATTTTGAAGATCATAGAATTTCTGCTTAAATTATATTTAAGCAGAAGAGTGGTTGCTCTCCCTACCAATCCACCAAGTCAATTTTCCTCCCTAACACATTGATATACAGGCCCAGGTCAGCTTTTAAACTAGAGGCCAACTTGCATACAGTAGTGAGATTCACCTGTCACAAAGCGTGTGTATAATACTGGAAATATCTTCTAGAGGTTTACCTATTGTAAAGTGTTGTGCTGATATTTGGTTCAGATAGGAAGGACTCCGATCGTTCACTCGTAGAGAAAGACCTTGGCCTGGCAGGAGGGAGGGCCCATGTCTGTCCAGTGAGCGAGGAAGACAAGATGGCAGCTGCTAAGGCTGATCTGTAGATGGAAAACCACAGTTCATTTGAGGGGAAAACGTGTGTGTAAGAGAAAGGCACAAGAAATGCAAGCTACTTGTCAGGTCAGAATTTCAAGTCATAATGTGTTATTTCTAATGTTTACATTCTATATGGATGTTGCACATTGTTATACTCTATCATCAAACTCTTTAAATGAGTGTGATGGTATTGTTTTAGATTTAACATGTAGAGTAGTATGGCTTCTCTGAAACAACTCTTTGTTTTTAAAGTACAACAATAACTCTCTCAGCCAGATATAGTATGTTAGGCAAAGAAAATCATGTTAAGTATGTGTTGAAGAAAGGGAAGTGTATTGTGAGGATTAGTGATCACTGATCAGTAAATTGTAAATCAATCATGGCAACAGTATTTTTGCACTGCAGTAACAGTGAAAGCTCTAGAAACCACTCTTTAACTTGTCCATGTACAGTACACAAACATGCATGTATCCAGAGACGTCAACTTGAACAAATGGGACAATCTATTACAATCTAGCAACAGCATGTTATTGAGGTAACTGGAGAGACCCCACATTGTAGATGATAGAGAAAAAGCAACCATTTCCTCAGAATTCATTCAGCTGCCAGCTGTGCACCAACAGGAAACCAGTGTTAGATGAAATGCAACAACATGAAAGGATGTGGGAGGTTAAAGATGATGAAAAGTGTTAGGTACCTGGGTCTCTCAGGTGAGGGGTCTGGGCTGCGGGGGGGTGGGGTACGAGGCACAGCAGGCTTTGGAGCAATGGACGCAGCAGGGATCAACCCAGGGGCTATATGTTTCTACACACCACACACAGGGAGGGAAGGTTGGGGAGAGGGTAAACAAAAACACATGGACACACACACAGTGTACAGTAGGTTTCATGACAAAGGTTGTGGAGGAAGGATTAGTAAAGTAACAGTTAACAACCAACCTGAGAGATAAAACGGGGGATGGGGAGGAGTAAGGAGGAGGATTACAGAATGGCAACATGACCTTTTGATTAACGTGATACTAAGCACACAACTGCCTGTGGGGATTTCCTACTGGAAACACACTGTATATTTGGCACCGGGGATCCAGTATTCAAATATATTATCTTAACAGCTTTTCCACAGAACAGCAGGGGAGTAGTGGGCAAAACATCCCTCAGTTTACTCGGTTTTACATTTGGGTCAGAACAAAGACTAATAAGGTGCCCGCTAAGCTAGTGTAATTTACCAAGTGTCAGTGCAAATATTTCTGACTTTTTAAACTTTTGTCAACGTTAAGTGACTGAAGTTAGCATGGTTTCAGTGGCAAATAACATGGTCTCATTGGCTTAATTACACGACAAAACGTGTTTCAGCTGGCTGAAGACAGAGAAAGAATAAAATGTTCAACACTTACAAACTCCTTGTCTTTCTCTCTCCTGAAGCTGAATTTTAACATAGTGGAAATAGGTGGCAGACCCTTCCTTGACTAGCTCAGTTAGTGTTCCAGTTTAGGCAAATAATATGACTCGTTTGCCGCGTAGACTTTCAGTTGAACAACATTACAAGAATGCACTTCTCGTCGTCATTTATCTATCTGGCTTCTTTTTCACAGAAAGCGAATTACACATAAGCTAGGTATATTCAACAGGCTGTCTGCCTGCGGTTCCTTCGTATCTAGACGCTCCAGCAAAGGAACGAACGTTGCAACAAACTTTGCGTTGATTGGTTAAAATTGAAGAGAGAAGCCAATCAGCGACTGTTATAATTCACCTGGCAACGAGGTCCTTAACAACCAACGGCTTGGACACAGGAGGGCGATGTTGTTCCATTTGAGTTTCAGCTCTAATGCGTCCCCTGGAAGAAAAAAAAACTGTTTTCACAGCATGAGTCTACTTTAACCGTTCAAATATGCATCTTCCGTGAGCTATTGCAAAAAAGATTGAGGTTTCTCCATATTTATGCTGATTGACGTGAATTAGGTTTTCCAAACATTAACAGTAAACCCATAGTCTATTGTTATATTACAGCAAATTGTGATTAGAGTCTAACAAAAACAAACATGATCTTTCCCCCCTCATGCTGTTATTATCTGAAGAATTCTGTATGAGTTTTATCTGGTCCTGCCCTTTGCCTATGGGAATAATCAAAATATGAATCTCCCTATGTCAACAGATTTGATTTCTGCAATATTCTCATCCTGTGAAAATAAATCTCATTAAAGTGTGGGGTGTTTGTGAGAATCTGCTCTCTCAGACACGATTCCCCTCCTCATATATAACATAAGGAGACTTTTTGCAGAGAGTGGTAGGGGTGAGAGGCCTGATGGGTAAAAACCTTGATCACATGGTGTTTCTGTTTCTGTGATGGTGGATTAGGATACCATGTGAGAGCCAGATTATAAAGAGTTCAAAAAACCCATGTGTGTGTTGACTTTGTGTGTTGGCTGACTGAGGGGTGTGGGCAAACTTCATTCCACTCATTCCCAAACCTGCTGGGCAGTTTCACCTATCGATATAGAAACCACAATATTTTGCATATTGGGGGGAAAAAAAAATATCTGGATATTTGTTTTGTCCCAGTTTTATTGAGATTTGAGTTTACAAGTGACACAAAGAATTTCTAACAAAGCACTTACAACACAGTTGCTAAGCAGCACAGAGTAGCTACAGATAGAGAGGAAAAGGCAACCTGAATCCTCGGAGAACAGGTAGGCTACTATCACCCTCTGCATACACAGTGTGTTCCAAGTCTCAAACACCACTTTTAGACCCTTCGGACCTGCTTTACAGTAAGGCATTCAGAATCACTATGCACTGTCAAATGCATACAAAGATTGTTTAAAGTATGATACCTGTGTAGGTACTGCCTCTGTTAGCACAATTAGTTGGCACTAATAATTACTGCACACATTCTTTGCCATACATTTACTGTGACACTTCATGATTTTGTATAAATGGCACTTAAGACACCACATTAGGTAAACAGAGACAGTAAAGAGTGTTACATCTTCTCAGTGTTACTGTTTAAAAACACTTGAAAATATATTTACATAGACAAAATGTACCAGTATATAAGTTCACCAAATGATTTAAAGACTAGTAAAAATACATTCCTCCAAGAAACCAAAATCAAGAAATCCAACGTGCAAAAATTCACTCGCAAACTAGTTCTGACACCTACAACATACAGGCAAATATATATATTTTTGTGTGTATTTTTCATTACATAAATAATTTGATTATCAAATGTGTATAAGAATCTACTTTGTAGATAAAGAGATAGTCCAACACTGCAAGTGTCAGTTGAATCAGGGATGTGACTGGGATTAAGACAAGTAGAAACAAATAGTAGTAACATGACTGTGGGCATTGGTGGAGGCCACTGTTGGGTGACCGCATATTTCGGTTCAATGCAGGAATGTCATCAGTGTGCCCACATTCTTCCCTTCTGGAGATAAAGTAACCTCTAACCACATCAAGATTCACATTACTAGAGACACACAGCTCGTACTCTTCTTACAAACGGACAAACTGCCAGACTGCAGCAGCACTGATAAAAGAGGGTGGGTAAGACGAGTCAGGATGGTAAATGGTACTGACATGCCAGAGACATGGAGGCATTTTGGTCTGTGACATAACTGGTATATTAAGCACACCTAAAATACACCAATATTTCCATTTACATTGTGTCCCAGACATGGCAGTCAATATAAACAATAATCATTAAAGGCTCTCTCACAAATACAAAAGTGACAACAATACAACACAACCGATGTATATATGTATGTTTTTTAGCAGCTTATAGAACATTGCATTCATCAACTCTCCCCAGATAAAAAAAAACAAACAAAAACACAACAACAACAACTGCAGAGCACATTTTGTTTTCCCTCAGTCACTCAGTTTAACACACTTGAGAAGGTCACATCTACATACAGTATCTATATAGAAAATATATGTACTATTTCCAACCCCAAAACTGATCAGTGTCCACCTATTTCAACAAATATCATGGCAATGACCAAATCTTTCATGTACAGTATGGCATAAACATGTGTGGAGGATGCACGGAAAATGTAACTGCAACTCGATAGTGCGCAGCTACATCAGTACACAATGGAGCCAACGAGAGACTGCTTAAGCCACAGTAAAATCACCCCCTTGCAGTCAAGCAGAAACCAACACTGGGTGTGTTTGTACAACTTTGTTTTTGTCCTTCAACTGGTCTGGAGCGTTTCTTCAAAAAAACATACTGAGATGACAGTTTGACTTAAAAACCTGTCTCAGTGCTGTGTGTATATATAGACTGGAATGATAACTGGCATGTTTTTTCCCCACAGTGCAGTTGTACTGTGCTGTACGCATACTGGCAAGGTAGAAAATTATTTTCCATTATAATGTGACAGTCCAGATCATTTCAGATACTGAACTGTACTAACATGGGCGCCCACATACAGTTTTTAGTTCAGCCACTTTCCAAGGTAGCTGACAGTGATACCACATTGGTGACCAGCAAGCTTCAAACACTACTGCTCAGTACTTAAGTGGAAACACCAAAGGGCACTGTACCATAGTAGGTCCAGTATGGGTACAGCACAGCACTGTATACAGCCACACTAGGCTGCATACTGCACGGTGCTAGCAGACAGTAAAAAGCCTGTAGCTAGGGCCTGCAGCTGGTTCAGTGTAGGACACCGTCTTTGTTGTAGGAGCTGGAGCTGGGGAAGATGGGATATGGTTTATTCCAGGGCCCGGTGCTGTTGTGGTCGGCTGTGGGAAGGCTGAGGGTGCTGGCACTTTTCAGCTTGTTCTTCAGACCCCAGCTGAGGAAGGACGACTTCTTGGTGACTTTACGGGACGTGGGATTCTTGTCGTCATCATTATAGGCCAGACAGATCATGGAGTAAGTCTTCGGCAGGTTTCCACAAAAGGTGGCGCTCTTGGTAGGCTGGACACAGAGAGATAGACAGTGACATTTAGTGGAAAGTGATGGTCGGTGTTTGTTTAAACAGAGCCGCTCTCTGCTTTGAAAGGTGTGTACAGACAGATTAAAGAGTTGAGTTGGGGGTTTTTTTGTTTTGTTTTTTTCATTGTGACAGAACAGATAAATCACACAATCACAGAGCTGCATTCTGTTACATTCACTACATGTGGGTCATATCTATTTCTCATGAGAAACTGCAGATTATTAACCCAGGCAATAAAGAAATCTTGCCTGGGTTAATAACTCCACTCAGTTATGTGATACAAAGACAGTGTCAATGTTTATCAATCAAACAAACCAGAAAGATTGCTTCACATTTTTCTACGCCAGTAAGAGGAAAAGAGGCCATGGCATACCATGGGAAGGTTGCCCTCCATCATGCTGACCACCTGGATGTCGATATCCTCCTCGTTCACATCCTTTAGCAGCCTCATCACGTCGCTCACACCCAACCACTTGCAGTCGGTGTCGCCCACTGCAACAATGAAGTCACCTTCTTTGAGACCATCAGCCTGAGAAAGACAGAAGGGGAGATCAACGGTTATATAGAGAGTGGAGGGCTGGTTTCTGCAGCGGGCAGAGTAAACATTTACAGTGGAGGGTTTCAGGGTTTCAGTCAGGCTCACCTACTTTCCATCAGGTAGCAGGGATCAGAGCAGAGAAAACACTAAGCTTTACTCCCAAAACACTTGGTCGAGCACGTGCGCTTTATTTCATAGCTCTAGGAAATCTGTCTTGTCTATGGGAGCTCGGCTATTGCTGGATCTGTGCTCACCAGAGGCAGATCAGTCAGGTCTAAAATAAATCCTGCTCAATGCAGTATTAAAAGTTATAAAGAGTCTGGCCTAGTTAAGCTTGTACAATACAACTAATCTGTCTCCCTGCATAGCCTACAGGGCCCAATAAGAATCTGCTCTTTGTCAGCACCTCTTAATGAGCTGTCAGGCTGAAAAGGATTGCAGGGAGTAAATACTCTCTGATTCTTAATTAAATTAGTAGCCAGAGTGGATGAGGAGGGGGAGGGGGGTTGAGCCTCAAAACGTTCAGTGGGACTGAATCCTGTTTAGGTTTCTATGGATGACTATAGTGAATTAAAGATTCTCTGTACTGATGAGATCAGTTGCATCTATTTGATATTCAGTCGTGCAAGCATGTCTGAAATTTTAAGCTGTTTAATTTTCCCACTGTAGAAAACTGATAGTGAACACTGCTGCCTGCTCTGGAGTTCATATTGAGCAACCTGTGCATCTGGCTTTTGTTAAACTTTGACAGAAGAAAATACTGAACTGGGTTCCTGGAATATTTTGTGTGCTGTGTGTGTGTGTGAAATAACATAGTTTGTTAACTTTTTCGAAGTTTACCATTCTACCTCTTAAAAAGGACAAAAAGGGCGGCGTTTAGCTCACTTGGTAGAGCTGCCGCCCCACGTTGAGGCTACAGTCCTCACTGCAGGCGGCCCCGGTTCGAATCCCGCATTGGGCGGCCCTTTTCTGCATGTCATTCCCCCTCTCTGCCTCCCCATTTCCTGTCTCTCTCTCTCTCAACTGTGCTATCAATTAAAAGGCAAAAATATACTTTAAAAAGGACAAAAAGACACCTTTAAAATAAAAAGACCCTTTGTAACACAGGAGATGGTAAAACTGTATTTAATTCTGTTCTATTCTATCATTTAAAGTTGAAGCAAATCAATGAAACCAAAGGCTGGCTGCATACAGTAATAGAAAATAAATCTTCTGTTCAGTCATAAGCATGGAGGATACAGTCGGTTAACTCACAGCAGCTGGGCAGAGGGGGTCCAATGAAACCACCTGGACAGGAGATTCGCCTTTCAGGGTGAAACCCAGGTCTCTGTCTTCTGGGCGGAGTTGTATTGTCCGTGGTGGTGTCCACCGCTGCTTGGCTGAGAAGACTGACAGTGGTCCCTGAGTGGAGACAGTGAGGGGACACAATGGTTAATAAGGCTACAAGAGTACAAGAGGATAATATCCTGTGGAGTTCAAAGGTTTTAGTGAATGCCTGGGGAAAGACTAAAATCCATCATAATAATCCCCTCTTGTGTCCTACAGGCTCGTGAAATATAATTTGAGTCCACAGATGTGACCTCCTACTAGAGGGGTATATGAGACACCTCATAAGAAACAGACTTGATGTATTTCAGCCCTAATTTTCAGGTTGTAGCCTACATGAAAGGACCATATTTAAATGACCGCTCTCTCACACCCCTGAAACTTCTGAGGAAACAAGTTTCTGTAATTAGTCTGAGTTTGTTTTGTTTTACACACTTTTCCACTTCAAAGGCACATAAGCCTTTATGTGCTGTATCAAAAGTGACTTTTGTGAAAGGCTCAGCATACTGTACAGTATGTGTCACTACGCTGGGCTGTAGATACACACTATGCAATTATTTTTGTACAACACAACAAACAACTTATTTTTTATTTATTTAAGAATATACGCTTGGTATGTAATGGGATAATCTGAGTAAACAATCTAATACTGACCAATAACTTCTGCATTAGACAGAACTGATCAAAAACGTGTAATTCTTTCCCTTTTGCTATCATAAATTGATAGACTTATCTGCTGGAAAAAGGTCCTGACAATCAGTCCTATGTAATGTATGATTAGATCCTGCTCCTTAAAATGATCACCATGGAGTTTTATGGAGAGATAGTGCTGGGTTGATCTTTTTTCAGCGTCTCGTTGTTCTGCAGATAATCTACATTCCTCCACAGCTTTGTTGCAGAGACATTTTATTAAATTGGGATTTTACAGCAGGAACCAGAAATTCCTTTTACTGGTTGTTAGGGAACATGATATGCTCCTGAATGTCTCTTTCAGAGGATGAAAAAATGATCACAGTTACTATGACAGATGATGCCAGTGCCCCCACCCAGTCACCACCACCCTGATAATGTTAGCAGTGTAATAACACATAACATGACCTCATACACTTTAGCATGAGCAATCCCAAAGGGGATCAGATTACAGTTTTTAGTTAGTTGGAAACGTGAGGAATTTGTCAGGTGCTCTTGCGGGACACGTGTGTCAACCTTAAGAGAGATTTCCAGATCTTCAGGTAAATTCAAATATCACACATTGACTTTAGTAGAGATTTCTTCCCACAACAGCAGTGCTAAATTGTAATAGCAAATGTTCACCACTTGCCATCTGCATGAACCAAGTGGAGTTCAAGCCAGGATCAGAGCACCTGTTTCCATTGTTAGTGTTAGTTTGGATTTGTTGCCTTGGATATAAGAGGCTTTGGACACGAGAGCAGAACTTGCTCAAAGTCTCCAAAGCTTCAAAGACACTCATCCTCGGTTGGTTGTATTCAGAAATAACAACAAAAAAACATTCTGGGGGCTAAAAACTTGTGAATGAATCTAAAACACAAGTCCAGAGTCATTTCATCACTAGCTGAATAAACCAACCAAATATGAAAAATAAAGCAATGTGAGTGGAAGGAGATTAGTAACCCACATACCAGCCTCTGGAAAAAGTCGTTGACTTTCACCTTTGTGGTCGCAGGAACCTCCATCTCTGCTTTGTGGTCTGTTTTTGCTGTGAAAAGAAAGAGGAGGGAAAACAAAGGTGTCATTTACAGTGTTTACTGTCACAACCACATTTAGGTATTGCTCAGTCCAGAGGAGGGCGGGGAGTCTGCTGTGTAAACATTACATCATCTGCACCTGGAAATAAATGTCACTTATCAGGCCTGATTGCAGCAGGTGTGGTACACAACACAGCAGTCTTTTATATATATACACATATAAACACCCTCTCCCTAGAGAAACAAACCTTATAAATCAACACAGTTGGTCCCATTTGACATTGCTGGGGCACTATCATTGGTGAAGTGTTTGTTGTGGTGACTCTACGGTTGCTGTTGAGTTTCTATGTCGACCACAGAGACAATAGCTATCACCTTAGTGATGCTTAATGGAGACTCAAATAAACTCAACAATCACTCTAATCCCATTTTAGTGTTTACTTAAGGCCAATGTAAGGATATTATCATTGATTGTGGTGCTGCTGCCCCCTTGTAAAAACACTCACAGATAATGTCAGGTGCCTCCGTGTAGTCTGTGAATTCTTCGTCTTCATTTTCACTGTGCTTCTTGAGCGAGCGCTGGTGACTGGCTCTTAAAATGTCCTCGAGGATCTCTAGCTTGTTCAGGTGGTGGCACAAACTGTAAATCCTCAGAGCCTCCTCATGACCCAGGATTGCCCGTCGAATGTGTGCTTTACCTGCAAGAGGGGTTGAAAAAATTCACCATTGAATGGATAAGAAGCATGAGAGAGGGAAGATGAGAAGCAGAAAAAAAGAGCCAGGTCTGGTGTCGCTGGCACTCTGCTGTGTTCTCCTGTTTCCTTCTGCTTTCCCCCCCGGGTTCAACCTGCGTGTCCACACTCACCAATGCGTTCTCGCTCTTCTTTCTTCTTCAGGATGTCCAGAGGAGACCGTCCCTCTGGAAGGCGATCATAGACCTGTGATAACGTCTTCTCCTGTTTGTCCTCATCATCACTGGGAGTCACTGCACACATACACAACACAAAGAGTTAACAGAGGCGTACACCACACACTGCAAGGTATGAAAGGAGACCATCCACAAATGAGTCAGTGCACAGCCGTGGTGCACAGATTGGTCAGAATCTACATTAGCAGTAAGATATTACATGTGATAATATGTTGAGATTTTGTGACATTTTACACTAATGTGGGCTGATTTAAAATCGACAAGTATTTTCTATTTAAAGTAAACGTTGTCCTCCTTCCTTTTACAAGTGAGTCATAGGTACGAATGAAAATAGCAACACGTGTTTCTACAATAGCCTGAACAAAGGTTGACATTAATATTTTGAATATCACAGCTACGTCCTGAACACAAACATCTTAAAGCTCATGTAATGTTTGGCTGCTACGCAAAATAATTGAAAATTACTTACAAGGTCAACAGTCTAAACATTGACTGAGTCCAAATTCCTGCACAATATACACCCTATAAAATATAAACTACTCCAGGGCACCAGGTAGCATAGACCACCACAAACTAATCTTTCTCCTCCATATACTGGCTCATCACTTTGAACAGGAAAATCCTAGGCACCCAAGTCTTCTAGTCTCTGACTAAATTTCTTCCCAGAGACAGTATAAAAACGATTATTTAACACTGTTTGTCGTGTTTACTACAGCGGTCTTCATCCTGTCCAGTTTCTGGGCTCTCTCTCTACAGTCCTGCAGTAATTGCTCTGTTCTTCTCATTCACACAGGAATCTGTTAATGAGCTGCCAAACTCAAAGCTGCTTCGCTCTGTTGTTCCCCTATTCAGTCCTGTCCCATTCATAGCACTGGCTACTAAAAGTATGATCATCCACTGTAAAGCTCCATAATCTGAGCCCAACAACAGTGCAGAATATTGATGCACAGTGGAAGGAAATCTTGATTTATGGGTGGGTGAAATGCTGGAAATAACAAATCAATCTAGTATGGTTGGTTGTGAACTCTACAACATATCTACTATAATGACAAGACATAAAGAAATATGATACAAATTAGCAGCCACAGCTACCGCCAATAATTTGAGGGTTTTTGTTCATTCACAAAACATCCTTCCCTTCTCTCTCGCCCTCTTCCATACTGGCTCTCTTGCTCTCTCTGCCATTTGATCAGGCAGACAGCATTTAGTCGCTACATAACTGTAATCCTTCAGCAGTACTTCCACTTCACTAACTCCAACTGTCTCTCTTTTTCCCTTAAACTCTCTTTCTGTCTTTCTCTGACCAGAGTTCCTGGAAACACAGCCTCTCTTTACCATGGGTAGTGTGTCTCTAAATAGCTGTTATGCAATAGCTTTGTGGCTGGCTGTGGTTCAGACTAGCCATCTGACATGACCAACCCAGTGGCCTACACAGCTCCTTAAGAGGAGGATCAGGTTTTTCCATGGCGTTCAAAATGAAACAGCTAAGGCCAGATGTGATTTTACACCTTAACAGCTGACAGCCAGGCTAATGTCACACAACAAGTACATCACAGTGGGTGTTTAGAGGGAGTGAGCCTGGAGGTTGGACACAAAATCCAAAGCTATGCTGTTGATGTTACTGTGTTGTTGTTCAAAGAGAAGAAGGACCATATTTGATTGTGTTATTCATGTTGACCTTGTTGTAATGTACCAATTGGAATATTATTAAACTACTTTGTGTTGTAGTTTTTGCATAAGCAACATTCCTGTCTCTATTTAACATATAGGGCCCGGCCTACGTGGTGCGGCGCACACTATATGCAAATACTAATACCGTCCTCCTCTGACTCTAATGCAGCTTGACTCTGCAGCAGATTATCAGAAATACTGTAATCGCTGGTGACATAGTCCACTATTTAATTCACAGTTTCTATTGTCTTTAAGCTTATCTATTCAGTTTTCTGATCTTTTCATTTTCCCAGACTCTCTGATTAATATTTTAACACTCCTGTCCTGATCCTGAACCTGTGTGAAAATTATTAACTTCTCAATAAATGGTTTTCCTTACGCTGGTGGTCGAGCAGGGCCGAGGCAACAAAGTAGTGCGCCATGGAGCGATAGTGGTTGGTTTTGACTTGTGACATGGTGGACCAGAACAATGGGACATTGTCTTTGACTGGCGTCTGGATCATGGACTGATGGACTTGGTCGTAGGTTTCTGAGACCTAGCGGGAGAAAGAAACCAAAGTTACCGAGAAAGAATTAATGTGGATAAAATCACTCATAACAGTAAAAAAAAAAAAAAAGTCTGAATGTGGTGACATTATTATTTTACATTCACTTAAGTCACCTAAGTCCACTCAGTAAGAAAGAGCTTGGAGCCTATAAGACATGAGGACTGTGTCTGCACCTGTGTTGCTCTTTACCTTTGCAGCCTCCTGGGCCATTTTCATCAGGGAGTAAAACTGGTTAAGAATCCCAGGCAACGCAATCTTCTCAAACAAGCACTCCTGAGCCTGAGCAAGCATCATCCGGATCAACATGCTGAGCATAGCTGGGCTCATGTCGTAGCTGGGAGTGTGGGTGAAGGTCTCCTTCAGGTGGTTCAGGACACCTGGGTGAGAATTATTCATCAGCGTGGTGCAAAAACAGGGAAACAAGACTACATGGACTTTCTTAACTTTAGAACATTTGGTCAGGTTAGATCTGCATCCTATTTAGCTATAGAGGAAACAAAAGTGATTTGATTAATGTATATTGGATTTTAACAATTGCACCAAGTATTATGTATGTGATTCTATTTTGAGACCAGCAGTCCCAAATCTCTTTTCTCTTTTTTTACCTCTACTATGAAGTTAAGGTTAGCTGCAGCATAACAAGAGCCAATGCAATCCAAACAGATAACTCAAGAAAAGATCTCCCACTAACATCTACAGTACTGTGGTAAGGGTCACTTTTAACAGAACAAATGGAGTTTAGGTTTGTGTGTGTGGATGAAAGTTGAATGAGGAAAATAAAAAGGTTGTATGGAAGATAGTTTGCCTGTTTGCGAAATGACTGATTGCGCTCTTGAGCATGTTGGAACATTTACCCTGCTCATCACTGTTTCACACAGAGGTTTTAAAGAGTCCACACAGAAGTTAAGTGATTTAGTATGTCCGATCATCTCGTCGCTGCTGTTACTACAGAGCTCAGTGAAGGGGAAAAGCTCCCCGCGAGCAAACGAGATCAATGTCTGAGTGTTTCTTTAATATTTAGCCAAGACACAAAGCTTCTTAAATTAGTTTTTCCATGTTCAATGAAAGCAATAAGACCATCTGCATTCCAAATGAGAGTGCCTCCCTCTTATTTTATAGATTAAAAACCTGGCAGCGGAGACTTGTAGACAACTTAATAACAGAGCACCGGCCCACAAGTCTTCATCTAAGCCTCTGCGATAGCTGGCTGGCCCATCCAGTCCTCTAAACCTCTGTGTCCCTGGCTAAAGGGAACTGCAGCAGCCCCTCAATAGCTCCCATCCCTGCCCATCACCTCTCTGCATAGTTTACTACTGGCTCGTCATACTGGTGACAATGTTCCTCCTAACAGCATAATTGTTTGACTTAGTTCATGCCTAAATTGTAGCCATCAAAGCAATAGCTCCAAACCCCTGGCCTGTTCAGAGCTGTAATTATACTGCAATACTCCTCGTGCTGCCAAGTCATAATTCTATCAAGACTTGTCTGAGCTTCCTGAAACCTCGGAGGGTTGGGGAACCAGCTCTTATGATTGGTACTCTCTGGAGCTCAGCCACATGACAGGAGGCCAGAGAGACATTAACTGCATTCGTTCCCCGTCATGGAGCAGAAGTCAGGGGGCGGAGGCTGGCATGTAATTTGAAAATAGGGCTGCCTTCACACTGGCACACTCCTACTGGAGAGCATGTATCTTTTAATGTTAAGTTTACTTCAAATACAAGTGATCGTTGGGCCACAGTGTTACAGTGTCAGTCTCTGTCAATGGAAGCAGAGCCAGATTTTAAGTCCCTCCATTATTTTTTAGTTTGTATTACAGGAACTAAATATCACATGGGATCACAGATAAATCTGATTTTAAGAAACATAGGAAATAATGTTTCAAATTTGACACCTTTTGAATGTATAAAACGACTCTATATGCCTCCAGCGGTTAGCATAGTTTTTTCCATCCCCAACTCTTCCTACCTGCAGCTTTCTGAAAGGATGAGATGGCCTCCTCCAGGCCTGCTATTGTCTGTCGGTCGCTGCGGGTACCAATCTGAGAGTACAGGGCGGCCATGTTGAAGAGGATACTGGCCTTCTCCAGTGACAGGTTCTGTTGGCAAACTGGCACACCTGTGAAGGAGTCGTACCTGAGGGAAGGGGGAATGAGGAAGGAGTTAACAAACATTTAGCGGGAAATAAGCAGGCAAAATCCTGTTTGCCACAATAAAAGAACTTCACACTTTATTATTTAATGAATTTATTGATTCTAATAATAATAACTGGTGAGTACCAGGTGAAGAAGATGCCTGTCTGGCGATTTGGGGCAAAGAATCTGCTCTCCAGCAGAGGAAGATGGCCGTAGTACTTAGCAAACATCTCTATTCCAGCCTCGCTTCGACTTGGTGTTCGGCAAGCCTAGGACATGAAAGATATGAAAGATATAATATGGTGCTCACTGGTGGACAACAAGTATTGGACAACATGTTAAACACAAGTCAACTTCAATGATTAGTTGAACTCAAATCATAACACAAAACATTTTTCTGCCCTAGTTATCTGATGTGTTTCCTTTCACGGACGGAAGTTTTTTATATGCAAATCAACCACAGAAACAGGTTTTATTGTTTTGTTTTTTGTTTGTTGTTGCCAACAGCTCCAATAGAGTAAATTTGAAAAATGTTTCGAGGAATGTCTCGCAAATCTGTCAGCAAGCTCTGTGGCGAAATGTCGGCAAAATGCCTTTTTTTCAGATGTCACTTCCAAGGTTTTGTGAATCACATGCTGTAAAAAAAAATCATCCTCATTATATTTGGGTGGTGGTGGAAATACCAGAGATCATTATCTCAGTTCTAAAGAAAATGAAACAAAAACTATCTACACTGTTACTAATATGTTTCTGTAATTGGGCTGAAAAGGCCCTTTGTGTGGTATAAACTTTAATGAAAAACAAATGGTAGACCATCGATGCAAAGACGGCTTATCAGAAAAGATTTATGTATAGCGTCAGATCAGAGTGTGGGTGTATGTTACCTGTCGCAGATCCATCAGGTCAGCAATCTCTTCTTCAAAACTGTTTCCGTCTTCACTGTAGTGCTCCAAGATAAAGTCCTGTCAACAACAGGTACATCTTATTGTCTCTACATTATACATGACCGGCAAGTTGTTTTGGAGTACTCTCGGGTTCAAACCTGTGACCACAGAATTCCCTCTTGCACAACTCCTCCATTTTATCACATCTTCACATCTGAACTGTATATTTAAATCCAACTGTGCAATGCCAAGTAGACAGGAGGCAGACAGAGGCAGGAGACACCTGGTCATTAAGACTGAAGTTTGATTACAGTGGATAAATAGAGCTGAATTAACCTGTAGCGACAACCTACAGCATGTGCCAATAAACCAGCACAGGATGCAACAATGGCCATAAAACTGCCATCAGGATATTTGCAGTGACTCATCACGACGTCATGACTTCACCAGTCTCAATAGCTATTGACCTAGTTTTGGAAATCTTTTTATAGGCAGATCATGCTGCTGAATAAATGGAGAACATAGCGTGGTAGGGCAGACAATGTGACCCAAATCCTTCTTGAGAGGAAACTTTTCAAGTCCTCATAGCAAAACACACCTTGTGTACATACTGTAAAGTCTGTTTATTACAATTAAAATGAATCTCTGTTAATGCACATTTTCCAAATAAGAAGAGCGAATGGTGAGAGAAGCCGTACCTTGAATGGAGTAGCAAAGTTGATTTCTTTTGTCTCCTTCAGGCCCAGAGCAATGAGGGGGATGTTGGCTGTTTCTCTGCAACACAAAACAGAACAATAGAAACGTCATGACCTGACCAGTCACTTTATTGCCATTATAACATTTTGTGAATCAGATCTGATATCGCAAACACTTAATGTGAGAAGTGCAAGCTCTTGAACGTCCACCAGTAGTCTCCAGATACGTCAAAGGGTTCATGGTAATGAAAACATAATCTCTAAGGTGTGGAAATCAACCAACTCCCTTTGCCGACAGACCAAGCCTTGTTAGGGTTGCCATGTTGACAGCACGGTCAGATAAGTGAATATTAACGTGTAACAGCCGGGTCACAATTAGCGCCGACGTCGTTCAATTAGGAAGTTTAGATTTCAGTTTAACCAAGAGTGTAGTTTCACAGAGAGTAAGTCTGGATTAGACAGATGGTGCTGTCAGAGCAAAGCGCAGCGCACACACTGCAGGAGCTGGGATTTAAAGGTGAATGGGGCCCTGACGTTTCCCTGCTGTAAAGCTGCACGTCTCTCTGTTGATTAATCATTGTGGAGTTGAAACCTTGCTTCAGCAGAGACCCATAAAACACAGGGTTAACCTTGTAATTTGGTTTGGAGTTTCTCTGGCTGGATGACCTGCAGGTCCTTGTTGCCGACAGACAGAAAGCAGGTTTAGCTTGTTATCTGAACAGAGGAAATATAACCTGAAAGATCCCTGCTGCTGATCAAAAAGAGGCTATAAAAACAAAACCCCTGCTGACTGAAGAATAATGAGGCGTTACTGAATAAACTGCCCTTGCTTTACAAACAAGCAAGGGCTGCTTCTGGATTTAAGCTATTAAAAACCTCCAATGGGTGCAACAGTAGCACAAGCCCCAGGTTAAATAAAAGCAACATAAACACGTATTGAATTAACATCTATTCCATCTAATCCATCCTGTTTTCATCAAAGGGATCAGAAATGAAGAACAAACGTTTTCTCTGCAGGAGACATCAAAACCAGAGGGCTCAGAAAACAACTCCTCACACTCATTCATCACTTGATGATAAGGCAGCATTCCTCTGGCATACTGGCTCTGTGAATCACAGTAAAACTCATTCATCAGTAACAACTGACAGAGCACGATAGGGGCTGCAGTGTGATCCATTAGTACTAGTAGATGAGATCACTCTGGTCTTTTCTCTGACGGATAGAGGGGTAGAGAGGGGCACGGGGAGTCAGGGTATCTGTTCTGCAGGGAATCTGAAATGTTAAAAGCCTCCCAGAAGCTCAGCCCCCTCCCACACACACACAAGTCGAAGTGCCAGTGTGCGAGACATGGACCAGACCATCGACCCTGGCAGTCCAGTCCAAGCTCTGGTTCACTGGTGAAAACCCAGAGAAGCTTAAAGTGTTTACTCGGTACAAAAATGTGTGGAGTCACGGTGTGAACATTCATCGGCAACACGAGGCTGTTTCCTTGTCAGACGTGATGTCTAAAGTAATCTCTGCTATTCTTTCCACCTTTCTACTGTAGCAGAGTTAATGAAGCTGCCCATGGCCCTGATCTCTTTATCTCACTGTTTTCATTTGTCATCAGTGAAGCTGTGCTGATTCGGTGTCTGTTTGTAGTGCAGATCAAGAACATTACAGCAGGGAGCTGAACAAACATATCACAGAACAAGTAGCACTGTGGCACTGTGAGAGGTGCAGAGGGAATATCACACTCAGACAATGTTTTTAATATACATTATGTTCAATGTATTCTGTGAACTTGGCAAGAAAATTGTGATTAACTTCTATTTTCATTGTGGTTAAAGAGTGTCGCTGACTTCATGAGCAGCATGTCTACCACCACGCCAGTCGCTTAGTATACGTGCTCTCTGTTATGCATTGCGTCATGCCAGAACCAGCTAGATCTGGTCTGAGTGAGAAGAAATAACCTGAGAAAGACGCTATTCAGAGGACGGTGCACTGGTGGGAAAAGCCTAGAAAAGTGAGGAGAGGTTGTTTTGTTTGTGTACCTGCGAGTGAGGTTGTATTTCAGTGCTGAAAGGAGGAGGCTAACTCTCCATTGTGGCTGCACAGCATCATCCCACGTAGACACCTGCTCAGGAGTGACGGGAGGGGGGAACTTTCTCAACATATCTGGTATTCCAGTGTACACGTTACCTGTACACATGGCCTGAACATGAATTTTGCACGTGCTTAATTTTCTTTTTAACAGATACAATGCGAAGGAGGTAATGGTGGTTTCTCAGCCTGTCTGTTGTCTTTGCATGAAGCAGAGAGCAGGTGCTTCTCTAAGAGCTTGACCGCGGGGCTGATGGGAGGATGAGTGTTCCCACACTTGAGTCTGTTTGATGCCATGTGACAGGACACTTGCGCCGAAGTAGCAGCTGTTTACTTTTTAGGAAGTCTCTGTCACGTTGTTTGTTGACTGAGTGAAACACAAAATACATCATGGGGAATATTTGCTTTGCTGGATTCCTGGAAGTTAAAATTCAGTCTGAGTCCAGTCTGTCTACAGCCCTGCAGACAGGCAACCTGGTTTACTAAAAACCAGGTTAAATCCTTCAGGCACTTGCTGCTCCAGAGACTTTATAAGTGAAACAAACTAATCTGGACTCTTTGTCGAGCCAACTTAAGGAATTTGGGGTTTTATCTGGGTCAGAATTAAAAAACAGAACTTGCTCTGTAGCTCAATACGAAACACCCACTTGTGTGTTTACAATGAAGGCGTCTAGGAGCAGCAGCTTGACAATCTGTGAACCGTGTTAAGATTTCTGTCAATGACCCTCAGGACCATTACTATGGTTACCACCACACAACACCCCCATCCCGGACAAACCTCCACTCCTTCTCTACGCTTCTCATCATTTTATTGCTCTGTTGTGACACGTTGTCATGGGTAACGTGGCATCTTTGTTTGAGTATATGTGGCAGAGGTGTTATTGCCGCCCTCAGGTTTACGGTTTAGCATATGTATGTACGTGTGGGGGTCTGGGCAGATGGTTGATAGAGGTCTCAAGTGTTCCTAATAAGAGGAGCCACCTGGAGGCTGACATGCTTCACTCTATCAGCTTGTATTGTTGCGATTTTCATTAGCATAGGAAAGCTGATCATTTGAAAACCTTAAATATGTTATATGTTTACAATGGAAAACTTAAATTGTGTTCAGTAATCAATTATTTCTAAATGACAAGTTACTCAAGTGTTACTTCACCAAATGCTATGCTTTACTAAGAATATGATTACTTTGTTATTTTGTCATTGTGTGATGCTTTATTCATTCATTCATTCATTCATTCATTCATTCATTCTTTATCATTTTCCTGCTCCCTCCCCTACCCACCAGAGCCTGGACAACCCATCTCACCCCCTGCATCAGCCTATAGATCTAAGTAGCTCTTTCAGCAGCAGACTGCTGCATCCGCGCTGCAAGAAGGAATGCTACCGCAGGTCATTCATCCCAGCTGCCATCAGACTGTACAACACCAGTCTGACTGTAATGTTTTTCTCATTCCAGGTGTCATTTATATATTACTACAGTTCCATTTGGTGTATAAACTGCACACCTTTATGCTTTACACATCTGTGCAATACTTTCTTATGCCTTACAACTACCAACACTGTATATAATTTCATTCTATTCTTGTAAATAACTGTATATATGTTACTGAAACTTTTTGGTACACAGCTATATGTTTGTCTCACAATGTTTTACATCTCTATATTTACATATTTCTTCTACTTTTTTACCTTATATGTTACAAATTCTACTGTAAGAACCAAATTTCCCATGTGTGGGATTAAAAAAAACAGTCTTATGTCTTATGAGGAAATGTGTTTGAAGTTATTTACTTCACAGACAGACAACTGTTCCCAAAGCATATCTGCCGCCATGTCATACACCTCTGTAATTCAATATTACAGTCAACAAGTCTCCTGCATTTTATATTTTAATATTTTAGCACGTGATCCTGTGCATCTTCATGACATAAATACTCCACTTTCAACCGCACCCTATAAACATGAGCCTATAACTATCACACACATCCTGTCCACAGACAGGCCTGTGATGTTTATCATACAAATTCAGCTCATCGTTTCCTTGTTGTTCTGTCCATTGTGTGCGACAAAACCAGCTGCTCCAGTTTGACAACAAACCTTTGCGCCCCAGGTTCGTGCATTTGCTCTCTTTTCTGTGCACTTCTTCTCTCCTCTCCTCTGTCATCAAGTATCTTTCGTCTGACAGGGTGCATGATAAGTTAATCACAGTGTCAGAGCCATCAGTCTATTCTTGGCTGCCAATTGTGTGTTTGTGTTCCTTGTTTTCTTATTTGCATACTGAGAGGACTCTGACCAGTCAGGACAGGTTTGGGAAATGTAAAAAAAAAAAAGGGTCAGATTCAGTTCAAGATTTAAGATTGCATTTATACAGTTTTTGGGGCAAGTTTGGGTCAGTGATGAGTCACACACTGGTGCCACAATCACGTGTGTCTACAGCAGAAAGCTCTGCACTGTAGTTCCATCTTCTAATCACAGGTGGTTAGCTTTAAAGTACACCTTTAATTAATCTGAAAATTATAGGCAATTATATTCAATTGCCTGCAGATGCATTGCTTCAGACACCAAAATTGCAGTCTTCTCCATCCATGAAATCAACTGTACACCAACAGTGAAAAATGTCAGCTGTGCAGCTGAAACCAAACACACGCACGTCGCACAACACAAAAAAATGCTGTTTCACAATGTCTCATTTTAATTTCGGCTTAGATTTAAAGGTTCCCATATTACTGTTGTTACTAGAGCTCATGAGAGAAGCCTGAGTGGAGATGGAAAATTATTTTTTTGTTTTTGGTTCTTAAAACAACAAATATATCTTCTTATATCTCAACATTTGTGTAGAATATGGTACCTTAAACTATGATATTGCAATTAGCCAACATCTTGCATTGGCAGAAAGTAAAAGTACTAGAATGAGTAGCAGTCAAAGGAGAAACGGTGGTATTTGTACTCACTGTGTGTTCTGATAGACCTCCACTGAGCTGTTGAGTCCCTCCAGCTGTCCCATCAGGAGCTGCAGGTTGGCATTGACATAACTCAGCTCCAACAGAACCATGTCCTTAACCTTGTTGTTAGATGTGGCCCTGTCCACAGGAAAGATGCAGAGAAACAACAAAAACAACAAAAAAAAGAATAAAGAGAGGGTGGAAGAAGAGAAAAGAAATATCAGCCTTGTTATTATCCAGTCTGAAAGAGCCAAACTTTCCTGCAGCTGATTATTAAAACAAGCGTGCCTCCCCTGGTATTCTAGACCACAGACCTGCGTCACTCTGTCGTGCTGTGCACTCGATTTACTCTCCAGCACACAACCAAGAGTTATGAATCACAGCTGCAATCCCTGTAGCTAAACAACTCTTTCCCATGGTAAAATAACAGTTTCCAAAAAATCCACCATTGCATGACAGTTTTGACATGATCTCACTGTGTACGTGCCACGACAGAGAGGAGCCCATGTGACAGTCGAGATCAGAAGTCACCTACACTACCGCAGCCCTGCTGCTTGTCGCTGCTTGCATGTATGTATTGTGCACAGGCATGGCGTGTGTGCTTGAATCTGGGCAGAGGAATAATTTCTTTAAACCTCAGACCTCCCTGTTGCAAAGTCAAATCATGCAAATGTGATTTAAAAAAAAACATCCTGGAAGTTGAAATAAACCAAACTGGAAAATCCAGAAAGAAACAACAGCGATTTGATATCATTCTGAATACTTCACTGCACATTCTGAACATTTAATATGTCTAATAGGGTGAATTCGCCTAATGTGGGACATTTTTTGAAATTCTGACTTCTGGTCTATATTGTGATATAAAGCAAACACTTTCAATCTACATCCTGTACCATTCTGAAATCCTTAGGTTGTGATCTAATGAAATCCAAAGAGAACATTCTGATATCACACTCATGTTGATGTTAAGGTGTGGAGGTTCAGGAGGAAGGACGTGTATTATGCAGAAAGTGATAAAGGATTAGGATTCACTGCACAGCAGAGATAAGGTTATAATGACACCACAGAGGCCTGTGTCACTGTGTTAGTACACATAGACAAATTAGCTGGATCCTTTGTAAAGCAAAATTTATGATACCCTGTCATGGTGTCCATGGAGATACAAGCCAACACACACACTTTGGTGCTCTCAGTGTATCCTTATCTGTGTTCTACAGTCAGTCCAAACAAACTCTCTGTCATTTGTGGGACATACCCACACGTAGCCTACACAACCTGCTCCAAACCTGTCAGTCTGGAGATGATCTGCTGTCATCAATCAGAGAGAGTCTCTGTCAGCTCACAGCTCTCTACTCTGTCATTAGCCTGTCATCACAGAGGATGTGACTCCCGACACAAAACGTGAGGTGTAAAGAAGCACTGTGAGGTAGGGGTTAAAAGAAAAAAACTCCAGGGGAAAGTTAATGAGCAGAAATCATATAAACTGGGTTTCGGTCATAAACCCATAAATCCCATAAATGACAAGTTTTATTACACCAATTAAGATTTTAAAAAACCTGATGATTTGCTCAATATCGCATTCAGGATCACAGAAGACAATGAGTAATACTGTATCACTTCCTGCTGGAAATTGGCCACAGCACATTACCAGTTCAGTGGCTGTAGTTTTTCTCTACATTCAATGTCAACCTCTTCTTAACATTTGCATCACACCATCACTTCCCTTTGGACCGCTGACGGGTTTCTTAGGAGGTCTGGTCTGGGGAATCGATCAGGGTGGAAGAGGCAGAGGTGTTGTGGTCTGAGCAGAGTCTGTGCCAGCTTGCTCAACCACTGGTTATTATTATTAACATCATGTTTAATATCACATTATGCCGTGAGAAGTTCAGTTTATTCATCATAAGCAGAATCACTGAGTCTAGGACAAACAGTTGTGTGTTGTGTCTCTAGAGGAGATTTCTAAAGATTGAAAAAGTCATGAGGAGAGAACAGGTCTGACCAGCCTGACTCCACCTGTTGCCCATAGAGAGAGGAATGCAGAACAAGAGAGGAGAGGCAAAAGAAAGGTAGAAGAAGACAACACACACACACACACACACACACACACACACTTGCTTAATTGGCTCTTTAGGTGTTGTTAGTTTGATTTGACTCTCTGCTTGTGATGTGACTAGGGCAATCCAGGTGGATGTCAACGGTGGGGTAGCTATGGCGATCCTATTTTGTCACTTTGTCCCAACAGACATTAACACACACACACACACAGACACACACACACACAGGAGAGCACAGGTAGAACTACAGTTGGACTTCATATGATTTGCGGCTTTAAAAAAGAAATCTAGGGGGGCATATTGGAAGCTCAGATATTCACCCAAGCCGTCGTCTGGACTGCAGCTGGGCTGGTACACACACACACACACACACACACACACACACACACACACACACACAACGTCCATTTGCCCACGGACTTGGCAGGGCATTCTGTGTGAAGTACTGAAGGAATGTGGAGGCTCCTGAAGCTGTAGCCTTAGACAGGCCTAACACACATACACGTACACACACACAGGTACTATCCTCCCAAAGCAGACTAATGTTAACAGAGATGATCCAGGAATCCCAGTGGGAGAAGTTGAATCAGCTCTGTCAGAGAGACAATGTGCTGTACTATTGAACCCTTTGTCTCTGTACACAGGAAGCTACAGTGACAAAGATACCATAGGATCCTCCTTTGACAGTTCACTGAACTTAACATCATCCTGACAGATGTGAAAGACAGTGTCTCTGCCGAAAGCCACGCAGGACAGGAGGCAGGAACAGTCGCAGGTAGAGCTGCGCAATCTAATGCAATTCAATACAGCACACCTGCAACAAACACTCCTCTCATGAAGCTTATAATATCCCATCATCACTTCATTTGAGAGCTGCCTTTGATCTGATGCACATCTTTTCAAAGGTTGTACTTTACCTGTAGATTTCCTGCAATTAAGTCCAATCAAAATCCTATAGGAAGATTCATTGTATAAGATGTTTTTTCTTTCAGTATCCTTTGGTGACTTACAGATTTAGTTTTAACCTCTGCTGTGGACTAATCATTTGGAGGATTCATAAAGCATTAAATACATATTATAAACATCAATAAACACTGCAGCAGCAACATACAATCTACATTCTTCATTTTTTCTGTTATTCTATTACACTAATATGTCAGTGCTGGCAACAAAAGACTTTCAAGATCAGAGTTTGATCGTACCTTGGTTTCCGAAGCACAATACCACCTCTCTTTTCCCAGCAGACACACACTCACCACTGGGCTTGATTACACTGAGATAAGCACTTTACACCACCTCACTACATCTAACTTCACTGTGAATTTTATCTGAGGTTTCCCTGGAAACAACCAATCTTTTAGCCATGCTGAAAGTGTTAAAATACACACCACAGTGTATTCCCCCTTTCAAATGGACTGACCAGTCACTGACATTAACATTTTACTCCTCACTTTACTTTCTTTTTTCCTCTTTTCAAACAGTGAGGTTTGTACGGCACATACAGTACTGTACATCCTGAGCTGAGTGATACGGTTGGGAAATCTGTGTGTCGACACTCCCCACTCACTGAGCTCTTATTTTCCAGCTTATTGAAGCATGATGCATCAAGGAGAACAGCAAGGAGTAGCACAAGTACAAATGTTAACAAGTAAATCAGTGTCAAATGTTAAAACATAAAAATGTAAAACTTCTATTGGGGACCTGGCCCCGAACATTACCAGGTTTTTCGGAACTCATGTTGAATACTTTTATCATACTAAAAAACCATTAACTCCATACCATCTTTATCTTCTAACAAGCCCTTTGTTGCTATGGCCAGAGCTGATGTGAAGCGAGTAGATGCAGCTGAACAGCTTGAGGCTACTAGAGATAAACAATGAACTATTGTTTCAAAGTTTCTGTTTCGAAACACACCATTCAAAGTTGGCCGCACCTCAACAGCTCAACATGAGAGGGAGAAGAGAGCAGTGGTACTTAGACTGAGAACCTGGTGAGTCGTTTTGACAGCATCCCCAAGCGATGTGTGCTGTTATTGGCTGTAGGAGAAACACCCATTTCCGAAAACCCAGAAAGATCTTGAACACAGCAAATATTGCACGGGCAGAGAGCAGGGTCTCTGTGGATAAATAGATTTGCCTAATAGCAGCGACATATGACTGTGATCTTTGCAGAGAGGCGTCACCTAATATTACAGGGAGACCTTGCAATGTAATAAATAACCTTATAGCAAAAATTCATTTTCCTAATGCTATTTTTATCTTAGCAGGATGCTCAGAGTTGCTCAGTTGTTTTTTCAGTGTGGCAGGTTCTGTGGGTGTTACATTTAGGAGTTTGCTCTCAGATCATTAGATATTTACCACATCTTTAGTTTCTTGACCTGCAGAAAGACACTGTTAAATCTGATAATGTTACATATCAGTTTCGTTTAAAAATTCCAAAATAGTGCCTACAGTAACAACAAAAGCCACCACAGAGCTTTGGTGGACACGTGATTAATGATAAGGCTGATAACTGTGAAGCTCAGTTCTTATCTATAGACAATCAGAGACAAGACTTTTGTCCTGGAGGCTATGGGAGAGATGGCAACAAAAGAAAAGACGAAGCGTTAAATATCTGCAGACATGATTGTGCAATGTGAGACTGTACAGACTTCTATGCCACTTCAGCCGCAGCCTGTCATTGCTGTTGCAACCCTAAAGTGAAATACAAAATACATTTGCAATTGCAACACATTTTCATCTTTAGATGATCTACCTTCATTTTTTCTGTCTGTTCTTTAGACTGTAGAACAAAAACTCAACCTCTACATTTATTTTCCAGGTCACTCTGTATTATCATGATATACTCATGCAAAGAAACACAGGCCGCTGTTGAAGCTTATGACAGCTGTAGTTTTGTATTTGACTGTTAAAGAGCCGCACTACGTGTGCACAGCACCACTGCAACATTAACATTTCTTTTTCAATGGTTCAGTAGAAAGCAACCAACCAAATTAACAGATGTATAGTCTTTTTGGATGATAGTGGTACAGGAGGAGATTTGGGAATGATGACTGGTTTAAAAGTGGTAGTCATCATCAGGATGTTGTGTAAGTGCAGAAATGTAGCAGACAGTGTTTAGACAAATAGCTTTTTGTAGCATTAAGGCCTGAACCAGACTAGATAAAGAAGCATTAGGTTGCAAGTTAAGGACAGTCAAGTTAAGATATGTCAGCCACAAGAAGATATTCCTCCATTTAGTTTTAAAACCTCACACACCAGACACATCTTCCTCCATACCATGTTCACGTTTACCTCCATAGCTACATGATAAAACAGTGGAAACTGGATCATCGCATCTTTGTAGCCTGTACTCGAAATAGAAAGGGGCCGGCAAAATGTTGATGTCAGTCACATAACACAGTGACCCTTGGACATGAAATCCTCCCATTGATTTGTAATTACATAAAATCATCTACATATTCATAACACAACCATGAGGGAGGTGAAGCCAAACAAAGCAGCTACAGTTTACTCGAGGTCACACTCACCACAGCGACCTAACTTACAAACAATACAGAAAACATGAATGACACATGAATGCATGGTTTTGCCTTATGTAACAAGTGCAATGGCAATGGCATTTCTGTGGCTGAGTGTATTTTTGTATGAGGTCTTTGTTCTTTGTATCACTTAGGATGACTGACTGAAAGAAACAAAAGCTGACAGACAGTACAGTATGTATTGTATGTGTGCGAGTTCTGCTCTTACTTGAGCAGGTTCTCCGCTCCGGCCCTCATCCTCATCTCTTTGATGATCTGCTGGTTCAGACTGGCTCGCTTGTTCTGAAGTTTGCTTCGTCCGGTCTGGGCAAACGGGTTACAACCCTGAGACAAGGAGACACAGAAATAATAAGTACATTAGAATGTAAATGAGTGAAACAAACAGTAATCTGCACTGTAAAAAAACATCAAATAAAAAAAGCAATAGGATGATTTCCTTATTGGTAGTTTGGTTTTCACATTTACATGATTATTCAAATCCTGTTTATTTATACCAGGAGGCGTGAGTTCCAAGAAATTCTTTTCCATGAGTGATTGTTCCTGGAAGCAAGTGACAGACACCACTTTTAAATTCATTTATGTGATTTTACTTTGCCTATGTTTTCTGTTATAACACTCATGTATCAGTTGGGTGTGAGAAGAGCTACACCTCAGCTGAAAGACATGCTCTAAGTTCTCACCCTGTGTGTTTACACATAATGGCCTGTGTGACTGGACTGTGTGTCCTTGTCCCTATCACAGCCAGCCACAGCCTTCCTAAGTCAACAGGGTGTCGCTCATAGCAGCACAGATAAAGTGGCTGTAGTCACTAGTCACAGCAGAGTAGAGGTGTGGTCTGTGCTGCGCTCCGAATGGCAACACAACAACGTGATGTAGAGACCGGCCGACTCAGTAAAACAGGTTAGATTGCTAGATTGAGTGGAAAACCTTAACATTGTTGTTATTTATCAGACTAAATGTGATGTCAGGAAAATAATAATGGGCTTTGGTTCCTGCTCAGCAACATCCATGTGAATTCAGAGGTCATACTGTAGTTAGCACGAGTGTAGTCATATGTACATTTCTTTATTTTCTTATTGTAACGCAAGATTCACATCTCTGACTTTGTGACTCATGCTCAGCAGATCAGATCAACGTCACTCAGTTTCACAGAAAACTTCAGATTTCAGAGTTAAGTGGCTTCTACTGTATCTGACATGCCAGATACATCTAAAACAACAGATGCATCTAAAAGATCTAATTCCCCCACATTTCACAGACTTTGTTTTTTGTTCATACTCGCTCTCTCCCGCCCTGAGGCCAAGCTCCTGGCTCCACCCTTACATATGGTGTCACCTGGCTTCATTAGGAATTAAGGTCCCTCCACTGATCCCCACCTCACTTCAGCTGTGGTAAAGGCGTAATCCCTCACCGGCTTCCCACACACACGCACCAGAGGCGTCCAAATTCCATTACAAACCCTCTAACTCTTTCAGAGAACACATGTTTTAAATTTTGGCTCATACTAGCCCATAATTGAAGGTCATGAACAGACACATATAGATATATGTATATCAGACATATTTTTGTGACAGTTTAACATATTTCATGATCACTGAGCTAACTTAATTTTGGGTGTTTCCTCACAAAACACTTAAGGTCTGATGACAGTGTAATGATTAACCATTCATACGAACATAAGGCTCGTTAATGACACAACAGAGACGTAACAGAGATGACTGCAGGTGTTACCAGGAGCTATTCTTGGAATGACAGCATAAGACATAAGTGCATACTAGAAGAGGGCGTGGACTTATTACTGTACATCAATCATTACATCTACAATGACGAGTGTGTGTGTAAAGACCAAGGGAGTGGCAAATGACGGACCTTACCTATGTTGCCATTTTATTAAGTAGGACACTTAAGAAATTCAGCGCATTCCAGCATTCCAAAGTAGTGACGCTGTGCAGTGATGTGAATGTAATAAGTGTCTCATCATCATCATCATCATCCACAAACCTATCACACCTACTGATTTAGGATCATGACTCGATAATCAAACAGGTTTCTTGAGTTTGTCATGTTTTAGATATTGTGGCCCAGAGTGTCCTTTCACTCACTTTAAGTTTGGAAAAAATAATTATCAATCGCTGTAAAACTATAGATCTGGTTTAATTTAATTATGTCAAAAATGTAACATGCAGAAAAAATGAATATGTGAGTATTGGGGGCGGGACTAGATAAGCTTTTGCTTCTCCCGCTTTCCCTTTCGGTCATGTGTATTGTATTAATTGGATTGAGATGATGTGTGATGATGATGACTAATTGACATGCCCGAAATGAACCAAATAAATAAATAAATAAATAAATAAATAAATTTAATAGAGGAAAAGTAAAAAACTGGAGCAACAATTCTTCTCACAGTGTTGCATGGACTATTTGGCATCCCATATTGACCTACACAGGCAACTGAACCCACAAATCTGGCTTCTGGCCATGCTAATGCCTTGCCGGACCGCTTGGGGGAATTGTACCCCCTCCTACACACAAACAGTGCACCCTTTCTCTAAAACAGTTCATTATGGCAAAACACAAAGACTGTCCTGGCCATTACCATATCCATTGGACAGCAAATAATTTTGCTGTTGTATAACTTGGGCTTCATAAAGAACATGTGGAGCAGTGGCTCTTGGGGTAGCTTGTTGATACAAGTGGTGATTAAGACTGGCAACCAGCCAGGAAGAGGCTTCGGCCACAACCCAGTTCATTTCAACATGGTGGACTCACAAGACTATTCAGTATTTCTATATCTACACCTCTTTATTAGGACAAACTGATACCATGTATGCCCCCAACTGAGGGAACCATTGGATGGATTGCTCAAAGAAAGACATGTCTGTCTTCAGTGACCAATTTTACTCGATCACAGCTCCATCTCTTATTTGCCTTTTTCCAATACAATAGTCACTGAGGGGATCTGAGTGTGTCTCCAAGTCTGGTTTGTGAACCAGGACACATGTTGTCAATTTGTGGCTGTTGTCTGGCTGAAGAAGGCCTCGGGCCAGATGCTACGTCAATGCTCTCACTGGCCGAGGAGGATAAGGAGAAAAAAACATGCCGATTCGGCTTTTTGTTCTGCCATGTTTCCATCCTGCAGTTTCCTCCAGTCGGACGTCAGCCAGCTGGAGGTGAAACAGTGGACGGCTGGGAAGGAGGCCCTAAACCACAACAGCACCCTGGAGCATCAATCGGACCCGACGAGGCCTTGTAAATCATTAAACTCATTTTCACCCAAGAGAAAGCAGGGCACAAAAAATGGAAGCAAAGATCATCTTGGCTCCACTTGGTTCAAATTTGACCAAAAAGTTTCCAAATTGCAAATCTCTTTAACATGACACAACGAGAAGCAGAACTCATTACACTGTGGTTTCAGTGAATGCGTAAGTCTTTTTATACCGAGAGGGGCCTCTGTAACCAAAGATGTTCCTGGGAAATATGGAGGGTAAAGGAAATATAGAGACTAGGACAAAAATCGATGAGTTTGGCTCAAAAATGTATGTGACATTACTAAAGGACACCGTTTGTGATTGAGGTAATGGCCCTGTAGTATCCCACCGTGTCCTGGGGCCGTCCCAGACCCTAGATCCTACAGGCCTTTTTATAGACACAGGAAGTGCAGCACAGAGCCTAAATCCAGACAGCGTTCAGAAGGGGATTCGGGGGGATTGAAATACACAAAGGCCCTGTTCAGATACCAATCTAAACAAGCTTGTCTATGAAAACACTCCAGCTGAGGACACCGTTACAAATGTGGAGGAATGAGACATGGACCACAGCATGGCAGACAGAGAACTCAGTAAAAACACATTAGATAATCACCCGACCACTGCCAAGAGCCTTTCTCATGGCCACAAACTAGGAAAACTGAGAGCTCTGGAAATGTTACAGTTGCAGGTAGATAAAACACAAAACTGGTTAGAGAGGTTTCTCTGCAACAGATCCTCATTACCTACATGACAACACATCAGTTCATTTACACACAGGAAGAACACTCTCCTTTCCTTATCTTATTTGGATAACCCACCACCAAGATTTACACTTTAGTTGTTTAGAGATGATGCTGTTATCCTGAGCATCATGGGTGCAACTCTTAAGATACAGACAGTAAATAAAAAAGGTCAAAGGTTAGAGCATTAGTGGTCTTAGTTAAAATGTTCCTTTAACCACAATGGTAATTATGTTATTAAGAATTAGGCGAGAGACAGTGGTAAAAATTTTGCTGAGAGGAAATATCGAACCGTTTACCAGAATAAAAGGAGCTGTTCAAATTATCAATAATGTCTCTGAGGAATTCCTCCTCCTTAACTCTTCATGTTACCTGTCAATCACAGTCACACCTCTGGCAGCCATCAGGGAACTGAATAGGTTAATTATGGGATGTCTGGTCACTGCCCTTTCAGCAGGCTATCTCCCACTATCAGTAACTGCAGGACATACAGCTATTCTTGGAGAAACACACACACAGACACCTGAAGCTGACAGCACTGTGGTTTCTGCTCCTGTTGGTGACACTTCAGGATCCGCAGTGTTTGCTTGACAATTTTTTTTTTTAAATAAATATATGGCGTTATAGGCCTATAACACATTACACCTACATTATGAAATTATCTATATTATTTTTTTCTCAAATTTATTGAAATTGGATTCTTTAAAACTTCAGTATCACTTTGACAAATTACTATAACAATGTATAAAGGACTTTAAAAAAAAAAAAAAAAGCTTGTCTTTCCTTCATTTTCAGTTTCTCTCTTTTATTGATGCAGCGTGAAACCGGGATTCAGTTTCATCCTCGTTTAAATTCTGAGAAACACAGACGTGATGAGCAAAATCGCAATGAATTGAGATGGTTTTTAATACAAGATTTAATAAGATATAAACTTACTCAAAAAAAACAAAAAAAAACTTAGCAATAGGCTCAACATATTTTGTGTAAAAAATTAAAAAAAACTTCCATGTCACTGTAAATTGTAACCGTCGATATACAGCAGAAAGATGGAGCCTCTGTTTCGTAGCCTATCG
The DNA here is from genome assembly GCF_045865225.1 of Trachurus japonicus. Taxonomy (NCBI): domain Eukaryota; kingdom Metazoa; phylum Chordata; class Actinopteri; order Carangiformes; family Carangidae; genus Trachurus; species Trachurus japonicus. The sequence goes on from NC_140909.1 coordinate 22,966,506, forward strand.
TAGAGTGAAGAAACTGTCCTAAACAAAACTCACCTTTCTGAAATAACTGCCGTCCCCTCCGTTGTTTTTGATGCCGTTTGGTAAAAGTGTGTCCGCCATCCTGAAGGCTCACACACTCTCGACAGGGGAAACACGGGTGAATTCGAGGTTATTTTAAACCAAAGCGCTGCTGTTCAACAGGTGAGTATCCGTTCTCCTCCGACAAACTGTTTGCTCTGACTTCACTTCACCCAGCCGCTCACTTTTCCTGCAGAAACCAGAGGCCCCGCCCACACGGACAAAAGGGAAGAAAGAAAAAAAACAAAAAACATTCGTGATGCGTTCACGGACAGAAACTCCCTCGAGCGTCACCTGTATCATTCAGATAAAGCGCACCACATTGCGGAAGTCGTAAACACATGACTAACAACTTGTTCACGCGTAACTACAAATGTCGCAATGAAAACTCACACGAGTAAAAGCAGTTGCATCAACTGTCTCGAGCACCCTGATGCAGTTTATCAATTATATGGTAAAATAGCTTGTTTGGGCTGATTAAGCTGTATTTTTAATAGGCTACTAACTGTTATGATTGATAAAGTCAATTCAGTTACAGAAAAAAAAACACAAGTAGGATGAAAGGCCTAGTCCATATCGTCATAAATATAGTCTACAGAGCTACAGAATAATAATTATCTGGAGCTGTCAAAATAAATCACCAAATGTCCAACACCTGTCTCACCAAAAGAAGTCACATGTTGACCACTATAATGTCATGTAAATAAATATATGTATAAAAATAAATGAATAATATCCCAATATAATAAAAACATAATAATAATAATAATAATAATAATAATAATAATAATAATAATAACAATAAAACACTGACAAAGACAGTTGTTGGTGCGGAACAGTTTTCAGTTTGCATTTTTTTAACACATTGTTTGATGTCAATGATGCAAAACTATGCAACATGGCTGCTTCTCTTTAGGGTGAGGGGCACTCTGCATATTAAAAATTATACTTGCACTCCCAATTAAATAGGCTGTGGAATAAACAAACTGCTGCTGCTTATACATCCAGTGTGTAACTATTGATGGCCAACATGTGAACAGCTGTTGCCTGTACCTGTACCTGATGCACAAGGTTTGTATCATTGTAAGTCAAAAAAACAAAAAATAAAATTATCAGTTCAACTGTGCTGTTCGGTCTGCTGTGTTTTTCCTTTGCATCTCATCACATTGGTGACATACTGTATGTTCTGATAGATGCAGACAGACAGACAAATCGATGCAAAAAGTAATAAAAATGTACATCATCTGGTAATTAACCTGCAGTTTTGTTCAGTTGCCTAGCAATGGCAGCAAGCTGAGATGTGGTCAGTTGATGTGACTCTTTTCTGACTGTGCTGATTTCTGATTAACTTTGCTATGAGAGAGAGGGCGCAGAGTGGCGCAGTTGGTTAAGCAGGCTATAGTCCTCCTTGTGCAGGCGGTCCTGGTTCGAATCCTGCATCGGATGGCCCTTTCCTACGCGTCATTCTGCCTCTCTCTGCCTCTCCATTTCCTGTCTCTCTTGACTGACTGTCAAACAAAGGCTTGAAAAAGCCAAAAAAATATATATACTTAAAAAAAAAAGCTTTGCTGTGTGAGAGGGTAGAGAATGAACTAAACTATAGCCCTTATCTAATTTTTAAATTTGTTAGTTAGGCTACTTGTTTAAAGGTACATTACTGTAACAGTAGGCTACCTGTTGTCTTCCATTGGCACATCCTCCAAGGAGACTATGTTGTTTGTTTGGTTTGGAGTGGTTATTTGTCAACAGGATTACATTAAGTCTATCAAACCAATTTGCATCGCATCTGGTAGAGGGATGAGAAAGATCCATTACAGCATGGTGCCTCCACAGTCAGAGGCAAGCTTTTATTTTATAACTTCCCTTGATTCCTCAGGAAAGTCTCTCAGTGTTTGCATCTTGATGTAAAAAACAAAAACAAAAGAAAACAGACATACTTTTTGTGTTGAGAGCTATCATTTAGTGCAGACATAGCCTACTTACAGACCTGTCAGATGTTTGACCTTGGGTGAGGTATGCACTCTACTGCCACTGTAGTGTCTGTTTGGCTCATACATAGCTGTTGTGAAACAAAAGGGCACCGTCTGGTTGTGTATGGCTGGTTTGGCCAGTTATGAGGCAGGTTAAACTCCTGTTTGTGGAGAAGGTGGTTATTAATGTCACGAGAGGATTATTGACAACATTTAGACAGAAGTGAAGCCAGTGTGTGAGAGTGTGCTGCTGTGGCTATAAACTAGGCCAGAGCTGTATTTGTCTGGGACTGTATTTGTCTGCAACTGAAAGCCAAATATAGGATTTTAGAGCAGAATAGAACGGAACATTTCTAATCTTATTTAACATCTCTGTGGCTGAATGATTTGATTTTCATTTGACTCATGAATGTTAGAAGGAATTAAACAAAGTATACAGATGCTTTGTTTTCTGTGGAAACTACTCCCATGGTCCTTGATGAAAGACATTACTCTTAAACAGTAACTGGCTAGTCCCTACGGAGGATAAACCTACAGTGTGACATGAGAGGTTGAAACTGGACAAGAGAAGGAAGTTGGAGCTGACCATTCACTCTCACACATTGTTACAATAGATGTCGCACCCTGTACAAACCAGTCAGACTGGTTATGTCAGTGACCCGGGTAACACTGGATCAGAGATATTTTCAGTCATAGACATTTGTCATTAATCCTTTTGAGGCTGTTTTTTCTTTTTCTTCAGTTTCAGCCTTTTGTTTAGAGAACAACCAATAAGAGGAATTTTGAATAAGTTACATTTCATCAGCAAAATTATTTTTGCAACACAGATTTACCTAATCACAAAGGTCTGGACTTTAATTAGGCTACACAAAGACGAACAGGTTCATCTCAATTCGTGACTATATATATACTGTATGAGGCAACTTATAGTTACTTATTATGACGTGAAGTTGTCCCACCATCCATTGATGGATTTATTATTTGCATTTTTGATAAGTGATTAACCATTCAATTTTTAAAGAAATGTAGGATCTTTGTTGCAGTGAGGAATATCAGCCACTAGGTGGTGATAGAGACTTATGATAGAGACTCATGTTTCAGCCTTAACCCTTTCTTGCTTTGCTCTATGACTCAGTGGATCGGCTATTCTAACCCTTTGGTTGCTTCAGCTTTTTCAACATAATTTAGCTGCACTGTTATTAATGAATTTATGTATTTGTCACAAAAACACATATTTATGAGTTTATAATAAATATATATAAAAATATAAATACTGTATATAATAAATACAATAAATCTCAAACAATCTCTAACGAGTCAATATTCCACATGATATCTGTAGTTTGAATTAATGAATTATATTCCTCTGTTTTTGAAAATGTGACTGGCCTTCACTGTGACTTTGCCATTTGCTTTATTTGGTTTGGCACACTGCTTGATGTAACCATGGCAGGAAAACACTGGTGTAACAGATATAAACACCGATGACCCAGTTCCATTTACGCCATTGAGTCCTCATGAACAATACCAACGCCCTGGAACTGCCATTCCAGTGAATGTAATCATTATTAATTATTATTAGTATTATTAGTATAAGATTTCTGCTATCACTTCCCCTTTGTGACAGGTTAGCCTTTCTCATGGCAGAATGACTTGTCCGTGTTTGAAGTGTTTTGATCATTCATTGATCAAAAGTGTTTAACTCATTCTCAATATGTATGTGTGTGTGTTACTGCAATACATGGTGAAAGCATACTAGTGACTAATTTTACTCTATTCCACTGATTGACATGCTGCAGAGACGGTTACATAACATTAAACAATTTGATTGGGCCTGTGTGTTAAGAGGAAGGAAATACTATTGTGTTGTATTTGTTATTTATCTATAATCTCCACAGGGCACTTTTAATGGTTCCAAAAAGCTATGGGATGGAGCCAATATATATTATTCCAATGCTCAGAAACATGCTCACTGAAATGAAATGCAGCCGTTATTTGTGTTATGACATGCCTGCTGTGAAACTGATGGATAGAAACTGTTATAGTTGTTGTAAATGCTCCACACAAAATGCGTGTGGTCACAGTTAGCAAGCAATAATATTTCAAACATAACATACAAACAAACCCAATATTTTAATTAGAAAATGAATGGAACTCCAAATGTGTGAGTTGATACAGTCAAAGGCATAATGGACAGGCATGTAAGGTTCATGTCTGAACTACATAAGCTGCTTATTTACAGTAAGTTAACCCAGCAGGCCCTGGCTGACTTTAAATGTTTCGATGATAATCCCTGACCACTGCAGGATGGTGAAAAACAGGTAGCAACAGAAAATACAACATGTCATCCTGTTGAAATTATCTCATACAAACAAAAATAGTTTTAACGGTAGACCTACTAAAATCCGATAACATCTTACTATAGAAGTTTATGCTGCACCAGGCCACCCTCCTGATCTTATAACAAAGGCTTTTTCAGAGCTGTCAGAGTTGGACTGTGCTGGGGACCTCAACTGTATAGACCCTCACATTGTCATCACATCATAGATTACCTGGTGAAAATAATAATCCTTCTAAACGAGCACAAACAACAATTGATACATGTGATGAGTTAGGTTACATGGACCTATGGCGAACACTTAATCCTAATAACAAAGAATTCACAATCTTCTCGGCAGTGCACAAAACCAGTTCCAGAACAGATTATCTGTTTGCTCCAAAAACAATGTTGTACTCTGTCCTGGCCTGCGATATCAGGAGTGTTACAATATCGGACCATGCTCCCGTTTATTTAAAATTTACACATGGGGAATGTTCAAAAAGATGGCGATTTACAGTAATACACATCTGTTAAATGACCCACATTTTATTTCTTATTTCCAAACTGAGTTCCAGATATTTTATACTAGTAATAATACACCAGAGATATCCCCATCCATTTTATGGGAGATGTGTAATACTCACGTGGCTTACTGTAATAATTCCCAATGAAAAAAGCAAAAAACATAAGTGTCTAGAGAGGAACAACGGAAACTAGAAAATTTCCTCTGGGAAATTTTGAGAGAGCCACGGAAGCTACAGCCGGTTTTGCCATCTCTGTCAATATGGGAATCAAACCCACGATCTTAAGGTCAAGACAGAACTGATCAGACAGACATGATCATCATCTTTCTATAAGCACTGATATGGAGGAGCTGAGAACAGTTTCAAGAGCTGGTTCTACAGTCTGTGTGTGTGTGTGTGTGTGTGTGTGTGTGTGTGTGTGTGTGTGTGTGTGTGTGTGTGTGTGTGACTGACTTGACACATGTTATGAGCTGCATCCTGTGTCAGTCTGATTTAGCGTGTGTCTGTTTATAAACATCAGGTGGATTGTTTATGAAGTTAAGGAGCTCTGACCTGAGGATCGGAGGTTTTCTGTTTTTTACACTCAAAACTCAAATTTTATTGATCGAGTCTGACTGTTAGCCTATACTATAATCCTATGGCGGCCGTTATTACAAATGGTAAATGTTCTCCTACTTTGCACCGGGAAGGGGCACACGGGAAGGATGCCCCCTGTTGCCATAGCTGTTTGCGATTGCAACTGAGCCGCTCGCAGAAACCATAAGAACTCATCCTATTCATGGCATATCAATTAATCAAAGGCAGCATGGAATCTCGTTTTATGCGGACAATGTTTCATTGTTTATTACAAGAAATATCTGTTGCCTCAGTTCTTAATGTTATCAATCAATTTAGTGAATTGTCCGGATATAAAATACATTTTTAATAAATCAGAGGCAATGCCATTGAGCCAAGTACATCACACTCTACCCCCTGGGTTGTCACCCTTTAGATGGGCTACACAAGGCTTTGTCTATCTTGTTACTCCTGTGCTTCAAAACAAACACAAAATCAACTTCCTCTTTACCACTCTCAACTCTGGGAAAAGTCTCTCTGATCAAGATGAATTTTTGCCCAGATTACTTTATAAGAGACAGTGAATAATTGGTTACAAATATTTATCTGGAATCATAAGAGACCACGACTTAAATTTGCAAAGTTGCAATTACATTACATCAGGGAGGGATGGCAGCCCCTATAAATTTCCAACTAGCTTCTCATTTTCGGTATCTGGTAGACTGGATACGGAATGACCCAGACTCCATCTGGCTAGATATTGAAGCATTCAGTCTGGGTAAGCCACTAGCAGTGGCTAGTCTCCCTTTCATTCTGAATTGGAAAGATTCAGAGGTTGCAGATGGTAATTTGATTGTTAAATTTACTTTAAAGGCTTGAGATATGATTAAAAAATGGGAAAAAAGAACTAATGTGCTTTAGCCAGTCACCCTAATACTAAGAAATACAGATTTTCCTCCAGGGATGATAGATAATGGGTTTTCTCTGTGGGAAAATGCAGGTATATTAAGACTTTGAAAGACTTATTTGAAGCTGATAGAATGATGTCATTTGATCAGTTAAGGTTGAAATATAATCTACCTCGAACAAACTTTTTTAGGTTCCTGCAAGTTTGAAGTTTTATTCAGAATCAGACTGGGTGTAGGCTACATTTAACTTGGAAATGTCACTAATTGAACAATTACTGTGTCATTGCCATGCTATGAACATATGTGTGTTAAAGGGATAGTTCACCCAAAATTCAAATTTCACTCATTATCTACTCACCCTCATGTCGACTAAGGGCTGGGAGAAGTTTCAGAGTTATCCATGCCTTCTCTGAGTTACAGTGGGGCTCCGTGCAGCACTGCATGTCCATATGGCGGTTGCGAACGGACACCACTTTTCTTCGTCCAAAAAGACACACCAAAAACCATCCAAATACCTCCACACAACTGGCGCAAATCGCACGAGATTTGGACGGACCAGGAAGAGGAGCTTTCGCTACAAATAAGCTTGAAATATAGACTTATTTAATTTTTATCAGAACAATATCTCATGTTGGGGCTTCAATACAAGGCGGACATACAGACGAGCACTATGGAGGTACTTGGATGGTTTTTGGTGTGTCTTTTTGGACGAAAAAAAGTGGTGTCCGTTCGCAACCGTCAGGACATGCAGTGCTGCACGGAGCCCCGCTGTAACTCAGAGAAGGCACGGAGGACTCTGAAACTTCTCCCAGCCCTTAGTCGACATGAGGGTGAGTAGATAATGAGTGAAATTTGAATTTTGGGTGAACTATCCCTTTAAAGCAGAAGTAAGCGATCCGGTCGTTTTGGCTAACTTCCTCTCAGCATATGGAGTTAGCAGTCCCCGCCCTCGTCCCTACGTCACCACATGCACGCGCATCCCTTGGCTGCACACACAGAGAGGACCGCCCCTTCATGCCGTTCTCTCTCCTCATTGGATAAAGGTTGTAGGATACAAGGAAAGTTTTCTCCTCAGCTTACAGCAGAGCAGAGTGACTGACAGACCCGTGTTTGAGACCAAACACTCTATATAAGTGATTGCTGTCAGAAGATATAACTATTTAAGACTTATATTAACACAAACATTCCGCTTACTTCTGCTTTAGGAGATTAGTTAGCTACCTATATACTATATGGACCTGTGCCCACATTCAGGATTTTGGGGTAAAAGTGTAGTCTCAAAGTTAAATAATAAATGAAAAGCTGTAATATGTAATGTGACGAATGTTTAAATAACAATATGTTAAAAAAAAAAAAAAAAAATCTGATAACAATACCCAGCTATCAACACAGTCCGAAAATCGCAATGGTGGCCATAGGCTACTGTATACAAGTCAGTGCCTGTTGCAGTGTGCGGTGAACCGAGGGTGTTTTGCCTTTCCGCTCATTTCTCTTCTCTTCACAATGAAGCACAAAGCCGTTAGTAAGTGAACTGCTTCCCGGCTGCTTTTCTAAAGGCAGAGGGGGCACGGCAGCAAACAACAGGCACCGGCGTTCAACTCCCGATTCCAACAGGAAGTGCTGAGGGGTTGCTATGCAGCTCTGCTCCCCATCTGCAAGAACTCTGAGTTGCCTGTTAACAAATGATGTGTGGTGAGGGCAGTATGGCAAACTGTTTGAGCAGCCACTCCAGAAGCTCTACAGTCAGAATAGATCAAGGGCGGGATGAAACAGAGAATGAGAGAGCGTGATAGTTTGTCCTTGGCTGCAAAGTGGTGTTAAGTTCATGGCCTCGTCTCCATCCTTTCTCTTTGGGTACCTTGTTCACATTTCACCTTTTCTACCTGTGTCTGTTTCTGATTTCATTTCTGCTGCTTTTCCTGTGCCAACGACTTCCTTCTTGCTTTGTCATTTCCTTCTCTCTGTTCTCATTCACCCCTCTTTCCCTTCCTGACCTGCTGTTTCGCAATCCATTATTGCTACTTCAGCTAAGGGGCTTATGTTTTCACAAATTGTTTGTTTGTTTGCCAGCAGGATTACAAGAAAAGACACTAAAACCATTTGCACCAAACTTGGTGAAGGGACAAGGCACAGGCCAGAGTAGAACAGAACCGGTTCTGGTATTGGTATAGTTTTTAATCCCTTTCCTGAGCATTGTAAAATAGAGACTTTTTAAATAGTTTCATCAAGTTGATCAAATGTGCATTATTTAAAATAGGTTGATATGGATTTTAAGACCTGAGGAAAAGGATTGGTTGGGTCGTTACTGCACTTGCTTAAAGCAGAAGTGAGCAGAATATTTGTGTTAATATAAGTCTTTTCTTTCCTTGTATCCTACAACCTTTATCCAATGAGGAGAGAGAACGGCATAAAGGGGCAGTCCTCTCTGTGTGTGCAGCCAAGGGATGCGCGTGAATGTGGTGATGTAGGGACGAGGGCGGGGACTGCTAACTCCATCGGCTGACAAGAAGTTAGTTTATTGTTGTCACAGTACCAGAATAGAGACCCCACATTTTAAATGGATAAATACTTTCCAATATGTAGGGAAATCTAGGGTGTAACAATAGGAATTATTGTTAGGAACCTTTGTTTAGTTCAGTGACACACGGACATGTTTTGGAGTGACACCACCTGAGTTACCAGACTGAGCTGAATTACACGCTTAAATTTAATAAAGTTTGTAACCCAGCAGGGTTAAACAGTAAGAATAGTGTGCGCTCCTTGTGAAGAAGTAACAGACTTTAACATAGGGAACAATATTAGGAAGCCGCTAAATAATTAAGCCAATTATTAAATTAAATATTTTACACATTTGTTCTGTCCTGTGGGAGTCATCTGTAATATTCCATCCCTCCACTAGATGTCCTTGGACCTTCTTCCTGTTTCTGTATTAACCTGCTCATGTGTTTTTCATTCTCAGTTACCTGTGTTAGGCCCACTTACACACCTGCTCTTCTCTCCTCATCTGTCCTCTTTTACTTCTACCAGTCAATTTCACTACTTGGAGTGCATTTGTTCACAATGACAAACTTCACTAAAAACTGTTTGGAAAACAATCAACACTTCCTCTCCTCAACAACCTTGGGGACATGGGGGAGGAAATGCATCATCAAACAAACCTGTGAGTGAGGATGGAGGATACATAGTGGTCAGTCCTGAGGATACTGAAATATTTCACAGGACAACTGAAAAAGTTGACTTTTTGGTGGTAAAAGAGGAAAAGTCAAAAGATAATTATAGCTGCTGCGCAGCAATGGTCAGGGCAAGGCAATTTTAAGCAAAATTAGGAAATTTTTAAAGTGAAGGTTCCAAAGCTGTAGCACATATGGATGATTTGTTATGAATTTTCAAAGTTTTGAAAGAGGCTTGCGGTAATGCCACCATCAGACCTATTGTTGAGGACATCTGGCATTTTGATGAGTCATCATCCTTGCTGGGTCTTGAACCCACATCCTCTCACACAGAACCAGTTCCTAACTCACTGAGCTAATTGTCTGGAAGTGAGACTACTAAGGTAGTCATCAGCCAGGCAGCAGTTGTCAATGCAGATTTCAAAAATTGTCAAAATGTCAGAAATACTGTCATCTAAACAAAAATCTGATAATACATAAATTGCATCCGGATAGCTTGGAAATGTTGGTGATTTGTTTTTAACAATAAGTGTTTTGCTTCATAAGAGAAAATATGATGTTTAAAATTGCCACTCTTACATTGACTGCAGTTATTCCTATGAGAGCAGAATTCAAAATGTTCTCAAAAATTCAGTTTTTGAGATAAAACAAACTTCATCAACCAAATGTTTTCATGCACTGTAGGCTCAATTTTTGATGAATCAAAAATCTGTGTGAATCGTTTGTGTAGGACAGTCTGAAGATGCTCTCAAGCAAGTTTGGTGTCAATTGAGCAAAAATTGTGGGAGGAGATAGGTAAGTTTTTGAAAAAAGTGATGGACTCCATAATTTGTAATGAGTTTAATCAGCAGTATTGGGGCTACATTTTGTTGAAAGTTTCAAAACTGTAGCATGTCCTGTTGGTTTGGTATTCAAAATGTTTGAATTTAAAAGCTTATTGGTGATGTGATGTGCTGTGACGTACTGATTATCTACCACGGCTTAGCTAGTGGCACAACTTCAGAATGATAGAATAGATCATTGCTGATGAAAGGTTGAAGCTCTGTGTTTGTTCAATTTGAATTTGGAACAGTCCAGTGGGAAATGAGCCAAACTCTAGAAACAAATTTCAAATTGCTGTTTGTTTAAAATAAATACAAAGTCAATATCGGATCAGAAATTGCACCTTTAAATCCTGACAATCAACATTTTATCAATGACTCCATCCTTTACTCCTCTACTGATTAACACAGTGGTACACCCACCAAAGCTCTTTGATAACTGAGATTAAAATAAACACCAGATGAAATGCAAGATGCGTCCTGACATTTAGACAACAGATACAGTTAACTTCAAGTAGTGAGAGGAGGAACGGAGACCTTGTAGCATCAAGACACTGAGTTGGGACACAGGTTGTGTGAGTTTTCCTCCAGTGAGATCAACTAAAGAAAATCAATGTATACTGTAGCTCACTTGTTATCAACTCACAAATCCTTCAGTTCATTGTCCACTGTTGCTTCCAAACCCCTGCATCTTCTCCTCCTCTTCTCCCTCTCCTCCTGGCCCTCCGCTTCATTTCACCTTCTTGTCCACCCCTCAACCTCTCCTTCCGCCGCCATTCTGGCACGGTGTGATGTATTTGTTTACAGCACAACTCCTCCCCATATGCCACCACAGTATTTTCATCTCCTCCTCTTCCACCACACTGAAGCCAGTGTTTCAACTTGCCTTCCTGTCGCCAACAAAGCATCTCCTCTCTTTGTTGGTGCCTCCTTTTAGAGAGGGAGGCCGGCCTCCATGTTAATTGTGCATTCGTTAGCATTCGCCTGCCGCAACTTACTGACTTAACTCCTTAAACTGTAGCTGAAGTGGTGTGTGTGTGTGTGTGTGTGTGTGTTTGTGTGTGTGTGTGTGTAAGTGTGCGTGAGCAATGTAAACAATATTGTTTATTAACATTCCCCATCATGTTTTGCCCACTACTAAGATTTTTTTAAGTTCAGTAAAGATAAACAGCCTCACAAACTAAACTCTAACATTAACCCTAACCCTACAACTCTGTGAGGCTATTCTTTGGCATAGACGGGTCAGCTTTATTTATTGCCTTTAAACACAAACAACAGATGGGGCAGACTGGAAAGTCCTTATTTTTTCTATTTATTTTGTCACAAGCAACTGGGTAATTAAAAAGTAAGGTAACTCCAATAAGTGAGGTAAGCAGCTATACCAGATTATCCTCTGAGCAAAATGTCAAAAATGTGGAAAAAAGGCTGCGTGCCACTGTTGCAGTGTTAAACCTGGCTAAATGGCACTGGTTAGCTTTTTGAAAGAAATTTGAAAAAGTGGGGTATTGCCATTCATTGCTACAGCAGGACAACACACTTGCAACCCCTCTCAACATCCATTACTTTCCATTATGTATAAGTGCAACGCTACGCAACGTGCGTATTGGGCGAACCGGTAGCCTACTGCTGTCAAGCCAGGAGAAATGCCAAGTACACAGTCACCAGCAAAGAAAAAGGATATCTGAGTGACGCACTGACCACATTTATTTTGTAAAGTCTATGTTTTTGTTTGTTTGTTTGTTTTTTAGGAAAATTTTACAGACTCCACCTTTAAATTATTGCACATTAAAAAAAATGGATAATGGGTTAATATTCTCCCAAATTTACCCATGGCTCAAAGTTACTTTTGATACCTTTAAATCAGTAAAAGAACCTTTAACCATTTTTCAACTCAACTTACACGGTCTCTTGGTCACCTCACCTCTGCACTCTCATAGCTATCTATCTCCTCCCTCATCATTCTGGCTGTTGGATTAAATGCCTGTTAAAATAAGCGGGTAGTTAAACTCATAGCATCAACTATAGTAATTAAGGTCAAGGGCTGAGAACTTTTCACAAGCTACTTACTTAGTAACATTTTACAGAGCATTAATGTACCTGGATTGCAGTTGTTAGGTTCAAACCATGATGAAGAACTTCTCAGCTGCAGAGGGTGATCACAGCAAAACTACAAAATTCAATGCATTCCCTCTTTAGGTGTAGACAAAAGCAGGGAATTTGAGAATCTGTCATAGCCGTCACTTCCCTGTGCCTCCTCCTCCTCATTCATGTCGGCATGCCTCTGTGTGTGTGTGTGTGTGTGTGTGTGTGTGTGTGTGTGTGGGACTTCACTCTCCACACCTGTTGTCAATCACGATGTCAAACTCACTGTTCAAATACCCCCGCTGTCTCTACACTCAGGGTGTTCATTGTGAAACATTTGTGACAGTGCGTTCCCTCAAACCAGTCTCCGCCTGCATAAACTGGTGTGTACTAGAGCAAATTTAATGTTTGCACACGAACAGATCTCTGACTGTCAACAATGGAAAACCACACGCATATAAACATTTCCAGAAGTGAATACCTGCTACATATCTCATACAAATCAAATCAAATTAATAAAACAAATCATGATATACGTAGTTTTTACAGAATAAAATTGAAGTGAGATGATGAATCTGAGGCTCAGGCAGACAAAGAATTGGTTCAGGCAAAATAAAGGTAAGTCACAACAACAGCAACAGATGAACTAGATGACTGAATGATTTGCTGAACCGGGGAGTGGAGGGAAAATATAGAGTAGTTAGCACAATACGCAGCAGCTTTTGGAGTTGTAGAACTGATGAGTTGCAGTGTGAGTTGGCGAGAGCAAGCACCGAAGGACAAACACACTTATGGTGCGTTGTAATTGGAAGTCGGGCTCCAAGTTGGAATTTCAATCTGGATCTGGATCATTTTGTATTGAATTTAATTAAGATACAATACTATCACATTACCATACTTTATCAGATTGCGTCATATTGTATTACACAACAATGTTCTATATTGTTATGAAGGATGGGAGGATATGTCTGTTACTCTGACTGTATGTGCGGTGTGTTTTATGTTTGATGCCTTTGAAAACGAGTAAGATTATTATTATTTGTTCAAATAATGGTTTGTGAGACTGTGATGTTTTAGCAAGTCTTTTTTTTTTTCACTTTTTTCCCCTTTGTTTTCACCCAGGAATTCAAAAATTTGAATTGAGCAATTTAACTATTTCAAAATACATGTGTGTAGAACTGTAACATTTTGCTAAATGGGTCACACACCTGCAGTTTTTACTGGGTTTCCTCTCACCCCAGAGTATAAATTGTAGCTAATAGTACTCAGTTAACTCCTTTGAAGTAGAGGCGGTTAGTGGGTGGGAGGTGTCAAATTACCACAGGGCAGGTGAAAACAGACTGTGACCTGAATCCTGTCTGTCCACATTTTAGACAATTAAGTCAATTACAATTCCCAGCTCAACCAAACGTAGACATATAAAATATATAATAATAATAATAATAATATAATAGGCTGAATATTTTATGACATATTTGGATACACGCATACCTCTATTCCTTTCTGTTATTTGATACATTTCCTTATACATCCTGATGCTGTAACGTTAAGTTTATGCAGTTTCTACATTACAGTTGCAATATCTAAGTGATATTGATTATTAAGTTGCAGTGTCTTTTCAGGGGATGAGAAATCCAGTGTAAAGGCTTTATTACATTGCAGTTAGGTACTGTTTACTTACATGTAAGACAAGTTTAACACGTGTGTGAGGAAGCTGAGTAATTCTCTTTTCTGTTTACTTTAGCTTCAAGCGTGAGCTCTCTTGGTCTTGTCGCACTTTTACATCTGCCTATACCTGAGTCAAGGTGGGTTGCGCCATGGTGGGTTTGCGCATGCGCACGCGCACGTCCTCCTCCGTTCATCAGTACGATATAATAAGGGCAGGTCGGAGAGCGGAGCCTGGTTTAGTGTACAGTATCTGGACCGGACCGAGGCGGCTGGAAGCTCATATGTAAGGAGAGGAGATGGGGGACAAAGAGAAAAAGAAGAAGGATAAAAACTCGCCTAACAGCGACAGAGTCACTCTGAAAAAAGAAATTGGACTCTTAAGCGCCTGTGCTATTATCATCGGTGAGTGTGTGACAGCTTTTGATGTAAAGTGTGTGTTCATGAAGAGCCGGTCGATGCGGTGTACAGTACATACAGTACAGTTACAAGTGGAAACGTGTCTGCGCAGACAGTTGGTGGAATAACTGCAGTCGCTGGCAGATTTGCAGTTTCCTCTGTGGCTTTGTTTAAGTTACAGTTTCACGGCACACTATGAGAGTCTGCCACAGCAGGAGTCAGTTTTAGTTCGGGTCCAGGTCTGACTGTGAGGACGCTGAGGAATCACTTCACTTCACTGTCCTCACAGTTTATGAGCGATAGGTCGAAATCTGCCATAAAACAAACCGCCAAAAACGCACGGATGGTCCGTTTTACGCACGGATGCTCAACCTCTGATGTCTGAGCCCAGTTCGGACTTTTGGGTCGAAGGTAATGTGTGGAAACTGTTGCATCAGTCTCTGATGATCTGAATATGGACATGCCTACGTGGCTGGATCCTCATGTGTTGAACTTGAAAAGAGACAAAGCGCAGCCTCCATGTGGTCTCTGTAGGACAGTTAAGCGTGACGCTCTAACGCTGCCGGGGTTCATCATGGTTCAATTTCTCAAGTAGCGCTCTGAGTAAAGCAGAGCATTGATGCTTTTCCCTCCGTTTCACTCATCCTATAAACCCACCCAGAGTGAGAGTGGTCGCGTGCTGCAAGACAATTTACTGTAATACAGCCATTGTATGCAGAGAGTAGAAGACTGGGCAGGAAGTTGCGTGGTTGCACACGATTTCCTGTATAAATGTATAACTGTGACATGTTACGGAAACAACGAATCGAATCGAGAGTATATGCGCTTTATGAGCTGTTATAATCTGACACTGATACAGAGGATTCCCCAAAACTGCATCTGCCAGATTATAAATGGCCCCTGTGACCTGATACATCCAGCATCTGGTCTCTGTGTTTGTAAGGCACAGTGGGGAAGACTATTGACTTAATGCAATTACATGAATGTTGTCATCATGATGCAACAGGTTACTGTGTGACAGTCTGTTCTTGGACTTTGTTCATCATCACACTTACTTTTTACATTTCATAATAAACACGGAGTGATAAACTGCACCTTTTAAAAGCAGGGCAACTCTGCTATTACATTTCTGCAAAGCCTGGCTGAGTAAGAACAATACAGCAATCTTTGTACACCCTGACATGCCAAACACATTAACTACTCTCTGTAGTTACAACTGGAGATGCACATGTTTCTGACTTTTAAGCACCATCTTGTTTCAGCTTGTATGACTGTGTGGTCATACAACAGCAGAGTCACAAGACAGACATTGTTAGTCCAAAGCTAGATGTCATGGGGCATCAGGAATGTGCCACTGAAAACATAAAAGTATTTCCATAGGTCTCTCCACTGTGCCTCTGTCGATGGGATCACAAAATGATAAGGTTATAAACCACAAGTAGGCGGACCCCTGCAATCTGGTAATCGAAGCCAGATGTGGGTTGTTGTGGCCTATAGAACTGGTGTTTCCTGCTCACACAGCCTAAAGTTTCCATACTGGATTTATGTTGAATGTAAGAAAAAAGTAGAGAAAAATAACTCACTAGGGGCATTGCTAAACTCAAAGTAAACTTACTGTTCTGATAAGCCTCTGCAGTCTATCAGACAGCTTCAACTGTTAACTATTTGGTTCGTGTGAAATGAATGCTGAAATCACTCAGCTTAGTTGTGAGCACTTGCCAAGTATTTGGAGCACAGATGGAGTAAAGCCTGTGCAGTTAATACAACACAAACAACTTGAGTCATGCCACAACCCACCAGATACAGCCTACTCACATATCCAACACCCCGCACACCCCACTATTGAAGCTGACAGTGCACATGGCTGCTGCTGCTGCACTGCATGCAACTCTTTCTACTACTACTACTACTACTACTGTACCACCACCGCTGCTGCTGCTGCTGCTGCTGCTGCTGCTTACCTTTAAGACTCAACTCTAAATCAAATATATCAAATGACAATTATAATAATCTAAACTAAACACATAGCTGGCTTAGGAGGATTTGCCAATATGACTCAGAGGCACAGATAAAACAGTTCACCTTTGTTATGGTTTGGCTGGCCAAAGCAAACAGTAGCAAACAAGTAGTGGGCAAAGTCAGGCTGCAGGACCTGGTCAGCCAGATTAACTGGGGACAAACAGTTAGGCAAAGCAGACACAAGCATGGCTGCATTACAAAGTGGTAAGCAAAGCAGACAAACTGACTAGTGGAAACGTTACACTACAAGTACCTGGTGCTGATCAGTTTAGGGGAGTGGGAACAGGTGAGGTGGTTAGCTGGGAGGAGTCACGTGGCCGAAGAGCAGGAAAAGCCAGTGTTTCTAGTGTTTTTTGCAGGGGGCTGTAGCTGTAGAGTCTCCAATGACAGGACTGTTAATAATATGGAGGAGGATTTTCAGTAAATTCCTATATTATCCCAGCCCCACCTCCACTCAAACTTCACTCCAACAACCACTTCCATCATTCCCTGCCTTGTTAGACTTGTAGGACCGAGTGAACAGATAGAAAGATACTGTGTTTACCACCATAACATTTTACCACACAGACTTCCTTATAAAATGACATAACACTGGTTTTGTCTCATTTAGTCTCATACTGGAGGCGGATGGAGAGATCTTTCTACTCTTTTCCATGAATTGAATAAAATAGTGATTAGTCTTAGTCAGTGCAGGGAGGCTGAGAGGGTCAGTAGGACTCTGATTCACGCTTTCAGCTGTGATGCCAAACTTTATGACATAACAAACACAACATAGGCATTATGTAACCGCTCTGCATCTCACCACAGCCTCCACAATCAAATCTGACAGTGATAAATGCTCTGTCCGGACCTCCTCCTTTGCTGTGCATCATTAGGGAGCATTCAGAGTCGATTTAACGCGGAGGCTGCGATGGTGCGCCTCACTGGGTCTTTTTTTTTTTTTTTTTTTTTTTTACAGCTATTTAAGCTGTTACCGTGGACAGAGTCAAACTTTGTCCCAAAGTTGGCCAAAAGGATGAAAACACGCAGGACAGTGCAAAAACAAATTGTGCTTAGACAGCTGTTGTTAGTTTTTGTTTTTCTCTTTTCTTCTCAGGGATGATGACGTATGAGTGCCAGGATAGATTTGAACTCATGACATGGTGGCTTTTAAGTATGTAACCTCTGATCATCCCTGTTTAGGGGGACAGCTGAGACAGGACCCCAACAAGCCATGTTTCTACACAGGGTCCCGTTGACCTAACCAGTTCCATCTGAAATATAATAATAACTGTGTGTCATTACATACCCGGGACAAATTTTGATTGTTTGCTGTGTAATTTAGCTGTGACTTAAAATCATACAAGCAGCATAACGAGGTAAACACATTTTTCTGCACTGTCGGTTTCCCTCAACAACAACTGTCATAGGTCACTTAACTGCGTGGTCATCAGGGAGCCAATTAGGGGTCTTGGGTTTCTTTTTAATTAATTAGATAATTATCAGATGGCTTCACAGAATTTGGGCATCTTTGGATTTTTGGCAACAAAAGCTTAATTAGGCTGAAACAATCATCCTACTTAGACAACTACAACACTCTGATGCTTGATTGATGCTTTCTCCTTTAAGTCAGTTTGTTATTTGTTCAATTTATTATGATAAGACCTCAGTCACATATTTCAGTGTACACTGCATATGCATATTATCTGTACTCTGGGCATAGTGAAGCTTCTTTTTGCTCTCAGTGGAAAACAATGACTCATGCAGGTGCAGCGTTGGGGTTGCAGTGTCTAACTTAACAGTGCGAAACCTTTTCTTCTTTTTTTTTAACACAGACACATTAGGCGGTTTTACAGGTATGATGGTCTGTTGCTGGGAAACAGCAGTGATAAAATTGAACTATACTGTTATTTTAATGATCATTAAACTGTATAATTGCAAAGGGGTGACGTTAAAGAGATAAAACAAGGATTTAATTTGATGTTTCTATGCAGCAGCACAGGAATAATTGCTGGCTCTTGTCAGCAGGTTAAAAAGTTGAATGGAAATAAGTCAAGTAGAAGCACTGTAGTTGACACGTGTTTTCCTCCACTGAAACACAATACTGAGGAGAGAGAGCACAGCTTCAGGCTATGAGGCGTGTGTATGTTTTTTTCTGTACAAACATCTCCACATTCAAACCAAATGCCAGACCTGAATGCCAAAACTGGTTGTTTTCCAACTCAAAGAAAGGAGGGGAGGTCATTTTATTGAAGCTTTGGTCTTATAATTGTTGTAAATATATAATTGTTGTTTTTTCCACTTACACCACCTGTCTCTCTGATATAAGCATTCAGAGTTCAGTAGAAAAAAAATATCCACTAATATCTACCGTTTGGGTGTTTTGACCCCTGACCCTTAGCTTTTTTATAAGTGTGTTACAAGATCGTACAAGTTATAATTAAACAGTGGGTTATTTTTAGGTTGTACTATTCATTTAATAAAACAAAAGTCAGCTGAAGTGAATCCATAGAGATTTCATTTAAGTGGGTATGATGTTTTAACAAGCCTCTTGGGATTTCTTGGCTAATTTTGTTTTGTTTTTTCTTTATCAAACTACGGTACTATATTTGAGGAGTTGATGAGCCTCAGATAAAACAATAGATTTATTTAGTAGAATAATAATTGATTGGTTGATTGATTTATTGATGAAATGAAATGAAATTAAAGTATGATGGTTTAAATTGTAACAGCAGGTAGATTGAGTTGAGTAAAGATTGAGTTCTGTGAGTATTGAGTAGGGTTAAATTATGTATGACAAGTGTTAAATTACCTTAATCTTTGTTTTTCTCCTTAGGTAACATCATCGGCTCTGGGATATTCATCTCTCCTAAAGGAGTGTTGGAGCATGCAGGCTCAGTGGGACTGTCACTCATCGTCTGGGTCTGTGGAGGGGGGATCTGTGCCCTTGGGTCCTTGTGTTATGCGGAACTGGGTGTCACAATCCCAAAGTCTGGGGGAGACTATTCATACGTGACAGAAATCTTTGGAGGGCTGGTGGGGTAAGCACTATTTTTTGTCCAGTCCATATTTTTTCCACATAACGATATCCAGCCTCTCAGCACTAGAACTAACTTGGTATGAGTTGCGCTGCAACAATCCTGGATCCATACACAAGGACTGCCTGTCTAGAACCAGCTCTGACGGTCTTGTGACTTTCATGTGGTCATGTGACATGTCAGCTGATCACAGAGTGTCACTGTAAATCTGGGAAGGTCAAACATGCCCTGCACAGCATGCCTGGGGAAGCTTTAGCCTTGGTGGCTTTGTCCAGCCCAGTTGTTTGTACCTGTAAAACGGGCCATATTAAAAGTGTCACATTAATGGAACCAGAAAAAGACATGAAAATGAATGAAACAAACACCAATGAACCATAGAATTAATTGACCCAACCCTCCCAAAACTACAGGGAACTACACACTTGATTAGAAAGTTACAGTGAGCAAAGAAACTTTGAATTTTAGACTCCAATTGCTGACAGCAATAGAGATGTTATAAGTAATAGGTAATGCTGTGCAACACATATTTGTAAAACCACTGTCCATTATAACATTGCAGATATACCCTATTGTACCTATTTAATGGCACCTTCCTTCCTTCTTTGTGGTGGTACATCCCTCCGTAATATCATCCAGCTCACTTTATCCCACCATAAAGCATTAGGCATCACCAGAAAACAGCCTCTCCAACACTAATCGATGTCTTTAACACTGAAGTTTAAAAATCCACTTAATTAAACACCAAATTAAGTTGAACTCAGTATGGGTTTTGGATGCATATATTATTATAAACAAAAATCTGGCCTGGTCATAAGGGGCTCACATATGTCAAAAGAAAAAAAAAGAAAAAAAAACTTTTAAAAGCCATAGGGTTGTTGACAGTGAGTCACCTGAAGTGAATCCATAGAGCTTTAATTTAAGTGGTTATGATGTTTTAACAAGCCTCCTGGGATTTCTTGGCTAATTTTGTTGTTTTCTTTATCAAACCACATTAATCTATATACAGGTACTATATTTGAGGAATTGAGGAGGATCCTCAGATAAAACAATAGATTTCATTAGGAGAATAATAATTGATTAAGTGAGTGAAATGATAGTGTGATGGTTTAAATTTTAACAGTAGGTAGATTTTATTAGTGAAGTTTGAGCTCTGTGAGTAATGAGTAGAGTTGAATTATGTATGACAAGTGTTAAATGACTTTAACCCATAAGAACCCAGACCCATTTATCCTTGAAGGAAAATTAAGCGGGGTGAAACACAGACCAAGTGGAATGCATGGAACACATTTTTGAAGTTTTTTTTGAAATAGCGCCACCTATTGTCAGAGATCTGGAATGTTGCATATATGTCACATCGGGCGTTTTTGGTAACTTAAATTTTCACTTGAAAATAAATGGGCTTTACATTTTCTTTTGCTATGTAACACAAATTTGACCTTTTATTTGCATTTCCATAACATATATCAAAATTACAAATTTGCTGGTTACTATTAACACCTTTTTAAGACAAGTTTCACAACAAAAAAGGGCAAACACTATAGAAATGCGAATATTGCCTCATATTGAAGGCTTTAACCAGTTACTGAAGCCTTAAAAGCTGTGCAACCACAATTTTCTTTCCAACTACAAATACCTTGGCATCTGGATGGACAGTTGTCTTAATTTTAAGCACCATATCACCACCCTCATTGCTAAACTAAGAACAATACTGGGCTTTCGATACAGAAATAAGCACCGTTTCCCTACTCACCACAGGAAAAAAATTGGAGACACTATTTTTTCTCTGTTTTAGAGTATGGAGATGACATCTATGGAAGAGCTGCTAGTTCCACTTTGATTCCCCTGGATGCTGTTTACCACTCAGCTTTACATTTCATTTCCAATGATTCATATAATACCCATCACGGCACTCTTTATCAAAATGTCGGCTGGTCATTTCTGACAGTAAGGGGACAACAGCATTGTTTTTTATCCATTTTTAAAGCCCTGTCACAGTTATTGTCTCTTTATTTATCATCTCTGTTAACTATGAAATCACAAAACATTGGTACCCACTCACAGAACTGATAGTTGGGTCATATTCCATTCGTCAGAACTGAGCTGGGTAAAACGTCCTTCTCTCACAATGCACCACATGGGACCCTCTCTCCCATCACTACAGCAGTCCAGAACCCTTGTCTCAAACCTGGTTCATGACTGTTTGACTGTGTTAACTTTTCTTATTTGTTTCCTAATATTTTCTTATGTAAACTCTCATTCTTCTTTGCTGTATTTGTTGTTCTGTATACAACATCTATTGCACGTCTGATGGTCGTCAGTGCATCCTGAACACTGTATCCTATTTTGTTACAGAAAATACAGCAAAAAAGCATAATTACATTAATATGGGACCAGCATGGGATACTAAAATCTTGTTCATTTACTGAGAAGAGTGTCTCTGCTAAATCTGTGGTTCAATTTCCGGACTGATATATCATTTTATTAAATATTGATTGAATTTGACATTATTTTTATGTTAACATTTTTAAATTATGTTTTAAATTGAACAACATAGAGTATATTAATTCAAAATACCTGAATCACCTAATTTAATTGAGCAGTTCTTTCCCATTTTTCTCATTGTGACATAGGCGTCACATGGTATTTTTTCTGACTTTTTTAAGACTAAGGCCCGATGTGACGTATGTGTCACAGCAATATTTTCTTAAGTTGTTTTATATGAGTTTCTTCAAAAAATGAGGTCAGAACAGGTTTAGTACAACAAGGGACATGTTATAAAAGAATTTGCATTGTGAAATGGGTGGTGGCTTATTTTATTGACAGAAAGCAAGCTTTTTAAAAGTAGCTGCCTCTGTGAAATGTGCCAACTCTGCTGGCCACCATCTTGGAAATGTTGTCATGGATAGAGAGATTCACAGAGAGTCATGTGACTGCACCAGGATGTTGAGTAGATGTCACTTAGGGACTTCATGAGTTAAAAGTTCAACATAAATATGTGTAAGGGGCTTTCCAGGACACTTGAAGGCAGTGTGACACCCGTGTCACCGTGGGTCCTTATGGGTTAATCTTTGTTTTTTCCCCTGAGGTGACATCATCTGGTTTGTCACTTCCACCCACTGTATACTCTTTCAAAGTGACAGTCAACACACAAGAATGTGCTGTGACAGCTTCATCATATAACTTTCTATTTTTAAAGATAATTAATAAAGTGAAGGACTGTTTATTATCATGTGAGAAACCAGGAATCTCTTCTTTGTCTCTTTGTCTTCTGTAGCTTCCTGTTGTTGTGGAGTGCCGTACTCATCATGTACCCAACCACACTGGCCGTCATCGCACTCACCTTCTCCAATTACGTCTTGCAGCCAGCCTTCCTGGATTGCCTGCCTCCATACATCGCCACCAGACTCCTGGCCACCATTTGTATCCGTGAGTCACAAACAATTCGAAACCCTGTGAATTTTCTTTAAAATTTTAGTCCAAATTGTTGTATTTTTGTTGTTTTGTTTTGTTTTTAAGCTTTTCTACAGATGATTAGTGAATCAGGGTATCACAGCCTCACAGGCCTTTCTCTTTTGATTTTCTACACATCAACTGTGCAGGAGAGGATTTTTTTTCCAGGGCAAAGACGCGGACACTGGATGCTTCTTTTCATTGAATTTAAAGTCAGATGCCACAGAGTGACTCTTCAGGTCTTTCCAATTCTTTCAAGTGGGGAAAAAATGATATACATCCTTCCCTTTGAGGTTTCAGAGATGCACTCGTTTTTGTACCATATCAGCACAGAAATACTCACTGTAAATTCTATGTAACATCAAGTTTGGCCTTGCATGAAAGTTGTGAGATGAGAAGAACTGACACTCATCAGTGTACAGTATGTAATTCAGCCTGACAGCTCGAAATATTTGACTTTCGACTCGAGGAATGCAGCATTAAGGCGTTGATGCGGTCTCTGTTGTGCTACATTTGTGATGGCGAGGGGTACAGCTTACAATGTGAGGAATAACTTCAACTCGCTGCAAAAACAAAGCTCAGTGAAACTCCAAATAAGTCTAAACTAAAACAGCAAACTCACAAACCAACTTGACGGAGCACCATGAACCACAGTCACCAGCTGCAGTCTGAGACAGAGATGGAAGAATTGGAGATACGTAAATAATAATAATCTCCACAAGACCAAAAACTGTGATTGGTTGTGACAACGTGTGTAAACAGAGGGCGGGGATTGTGTGTAGCTGCAAGCAGACAAACATCTGAGAGAAGCATCAAAGCAGTGGAAAGATGCATCATAATCATAAAGTCTGGTCAGGATTTTCAAAATAAAATCAGAGTTGAAGAAGAATGCAGAGATTTGAGAGTGCCTTTGTGTCAAGGTAATCATATCCACAACTTATCGTGTGACGTTCGACTTTGGGGACACTCGTGACTCATATCGTGAATCATGATTCTACTGAAAGAGATTGTCAAATTTGTGTCATCTGATCTTTTGGCCATATCACCAACCCGACATTGGTCAGAGCCAATCAAACTGTTCATGAGTTTTCCGTCTTTGTACAAAGCTCAGCAAACCATGTCCTGGAGCTGTATAATATTCTGAGAGTGATGCCTCTCATCTTGTCTAAGATTACAATGTTGAACTATTCCTTTAAACAAACAAACAAATTAAATAACATGTATCATGTTGACGGTATGAAGCTTTGCTCAACATGTCCAACCTGACAAGCTGGTGGATTGCTGCAGTCTGCCAAGTTTTGACGGATCAGCTCTCCTGATTGACGAAAGAAAGTTTGCATTACATGCGAAGGATCACACGGGTGCACTGATACTCCGACTGCCTGGGTCAGGTTTCTCGTTGGCCACTTGCTGCCTCTGTCATCATCACATCTTGGTTCACAGTCACACACTTCACACTTTGCGTACGACACTTGGGTCACCTGACCATGTGACCTGACGGACTTCTAGTGAGGTAACATAAGAGCAAACATACTTAGTTTCCTATAGCAGCAATTACAAGCAACTGATCCTACCAGAGGGTCTAGGGTAGAAGGTCAGCGCAAACCGGCTGAATGTTGAATGATGTTAGATCACAAGGACTTGTTCAGACTATGAATGAAACAAAGGTCCCTGTCAAAGGAAATATATTCCTCCTAGTGAATAAGGCCTCTTCCCACCTGTTTCCACCTCTTCCCACCTGTTCCCACCTGGGTCTGTGACCATAGGGTAAGGAATACGCCGCAAAACGACAAAGGCTAAATCAAACTCTTCAATCCAGATCCAGTTTATTTAATCTCACAGCTTGAAGATGTTATCATACTGTGACAGTCCACAGTGTCCTGATGGCTGCCACTGTCATTTGATAATTGCTTATGAACGCTGCGCTCTATTTCCAGCCGCTGATCTGTGCCTTCCCTTGAAATGCTGGAGTAAAGCAATATGTATTTAAATAGCCAGTGGCAAACGCAGACTCTGGATGACAGGCCAGCCAGTTTGGTCTTGTCTGAACTGGTTGGAGAAAGGGAAAGACAGAACAGGCTGAGCTATCTATGCGTGCATGTGTCATGGGAGGGTGGGTGGGGGTGGTCGGGAGGGGGTTAGCATTTTCAGAGCGCACCTCCACTATTTTTGGAAACAGAATGTTACAATTGCCGCCCAGCCAGCGACTGTGTTTATGTGTTGTACTCTTGAGTGTTGGTACGAGTTTTTGTGTGTATGTGTGTCAGTATCAGTGTCAGACTACATAATGGTGCCAGCCTCTGAGGACGCCGCTAATGAGAGGGTGTGTCTACGCCATTGTGCATTGTTTTGCAGTGGTTACCGTGACGCTCCTGTCACTGAGCACCATGGAAACAGGAAATGGGCAGGACACCTTGCACATCAATGATGAGGGGATCCAATTGGCCAGATGACATTCTGGTTGGCTGGTTGATGTTTGCTATTGGCTGTTTGGTACCGCACCCCCCATCATCCTCCTCCTCCTCCCTGGTCCACAAGCATCACACTTCAGACCTTCAGTCACAGGGACATTGTGGTCTTCTCTGTGAGACCAACAGTTAAGCCAGCTCCAGTCTTTATATCTGAAACCTTCTCAGCGAAGAGCCTCCACAGAGATCTGGTACTGCTGGAGAAGATATTCCTCTGAATCCCAAAAGAGCAATGAGTGAAATAAGCTGATGGTCAAAAGTTTGCTAAGTATTTTCTCTGTAGCTCCATTGCCACCAAACACCATAAGCAGATGCATGGAAGCCATTTCTCTAACAAATCATTGGTTTTTGTGAGTTAACTTTTAGTGAACTTGCTATGCTGCCACTGCACATGTGGTGATGACTGTTGTAATCACCAACAGTCTTTTCTGAGAGCAGAGGATGGATAGATATTTTCAGTCAGAGGCTGCACGTTCCTTCAGCCTTAGGTTTACACAGCACTGAACGCAGCGAGTCGCAGCAGTGTATTGTGTTCACCATTAAAGGGATAGTTCACCCAAAATTCTAATTTCTACTCACCCTCATGTCGACTAAGGGCTGGGAGAAGTTTCAGAGTCCTCCGTGCCTTCTCTGAGTTGCAGCGGGGCTCCGTGCAGCACTGCATGTCCATATGACGGTTGAGAACGGGGCTCACTTTTCTTCGTCCAAAAAGACACACCAAAAAACATCCAAATACCTCCATAGTGCTCGTCTGTAATGTCCCTCTTGTATTGAAGCCAGCGTCAGTGCAAATCGCGCGAGATTTGGACGGACCAGGAAGAGTAGTGCTGGGAGCTTCCGCTACAAACAAGCTTAAAATACATATTTATTACATTTTTTTCAGAACAATTTTTCATGTTGGGGCTTCAATACAAGAGGGACATTACAGACGAGCACTATGGAGGTATTTGGATGTTTTTTGGTGTGTCTTTCTGGACGAAGAAAAGTGAGCCCCGTTCTCAACCGTCATATGGACATGCAGTGCTGCACGGAGCCCCGCTGTAACTCAGAGAAGGCATGGAGGACTCTGAAACTTCTCCCAGCCCATAGTCCACATGAGGGTGAGTAGATAATGAATGAAATTTGAATTTTGGGTGAACTATCCCTTTTACGGTCCTGAACAAACTCATGACGATGAGCCATGCAACATAAACTGAGGACACCATCAAGTCAAGTTCGTAAATTGTCCACAAACAATCAGGAAAAACTGGAGATCGGCGTTAAGTGTCGTGACTGTCAGAGATGAAATGTAAACTCCTTTCAGCACTTTGGACAATGTTTTTCTGAAACACTCAGGGAGATTAAGTGGATTAAATGTTGTTCTGCACTGCTGACTCTGACTGAGGCCTGTTATGTCAACTGAACTTCTCCCAGTGAAGGGTTTATGAATGTGAGTCAGCCTAGATATGTGTCCCCTCTCCTTCCTCCCCTGCAGGGAGTACTGCGTGAGAGTCACAAGTGGCCGAGGGGCGCGCGTGTGTGTCAGTGTGACTGTGTCTGTGAAAACCAGACAGGTCCAGTTGTGGGCTGGATGTGTTCATCTAAGAATAGGAGCACTGAACAGCCCAAAGTACTGTAACGCCTCCAAAACACCCATTTCAGTAGTTTTATAGAATAAACCCGTTTGTGTTGATCACTTTTACAAGACAGAAAACACACTATGCACACATAAAAAACAATAACACAATGAATGTATTGCTTCTTTGAAAACATGAAAGAGTGAAGCTGGTTTCATTGACTTGGGCATCATAGATTTCACATCAGACCCAACAACCATCAGAGGACTGACGTGTCAGTCACTTAATTATTACTGAGGAACAACATCAGCATCTGTTGTTCATTCCAGCACAGCAGGATGTTGGTTTGAGTCACCACAAATGTGTCCCACGTTATTGGTGGTACAGCAGCAGTAAAAAGAGAGAGCAGTCATGGGTTTCAGCCAATTGCTGTCCATGAGCATAAGGAGGTTGTGGTTTATGGTTGATTGGCACCCTACACTGGAAAACCTGTTTTAAGGTATTTTTGCTCCATGCACTTTTAACTTATTTTCAATTTTTTGTGTTTCTTTTTTTCTTCTAAAAACAATATTTTAAATTTTACAAAAGCTTTCCACGACTGACCAGAGAAGCTGAGTTTGCTTGACACACACGCGCACTGTATCATATCATTCCTTTGTTTTACAAGATTTGCCTCTGCTCCGCTTGTTATCATCAATGACTGAGAAAGTAAAAGACAATAAGTAAATGCACAGCAGAGACACGAAGGAAACAGTGTGCGGTATGCAGGCTAAGACCACATACAGACATCATGTGCAAATTAATTTAATTCAATGTTGGCAGATTCCTATGACCACGCTGGACTGGTTACTGTATATGGAGAGCTGCACAAAACTCATTTACAATTTGATTGAAGGATCATCGTCTGCCATCAGACTAAAAGCTGTGTGCTGTTATGAGAATCCTTTGCCTCATGCATCGAATAGGATTTTGATCTCATTACATCAAATCTTGTCTGTGTATGTACCATAGTAGCATGGCTTACATTAAAAACATAAAAAATGTCAATTATGGAGCTTTAGGTCATTAGTCAAAACATGTCTGTACACAGCTCTGTGAGAATCTGTCATTTGGGAATTATGGCAGTGAGCCTATTCAAGTTGACACTCTGGTTTGGTTCATGCCCCAGAGAAAAACTGTTAAGTGCAGTTAACTCTTGGAAAAAATGCAACACTGGGTGATTTACTTATTCATTTATCAGTTTTTGATGGGGGGGTTACTACCAGTTCAGTGATTCCAGTGACCAGATCCTGGCCTAGGAGGCGTTCCTGAGGTTAAAGCCCCCTGATAAATCTGTGCAGAGTTGGGATCAGCCTCCATTAAAAGCTAAAGCAGCAATAAGTTTAGTATTCTAGTGCTGAGGCGGCCCTCAATAGAAATCATGAGGCAGGACACAGATTTACCTGCGCTGTCACATTCAAAGCTCGCTGGCACCTCCTTCCTGTCAGACTCAACACAGAGGGAAGCTGGGGGAGGTGGTGGGGGGTCTGGGCTCCGCAGGAACACAGGAACGGAAATGCATGTGACACTCCTCTGGTAATGGACTATAAAACACAGTGGTGTTGTAGGGGGAGAGAAAGCTCTGCCCAGTGCCACCGAAAGCTCCTGCCAAAAATTCACACACGTGTGTGTATGTGAGTGTGCCCATGCCAGCGGAAGCAGTTTGTTCAGATTTTCTGTGGTGGGAGGGGATCCCGGTGATGGATGGTATTGTTGATAACACCTCCGACCATAGATGCTCTCTCTCTCTCTCACTCTCACACACACACACACACACACACACACACACACTGCTGTACCGATCCTGAAGGAGAGTGTTTTTGTGTAAAAACTAAGGCAGAGTGAAAGATAAGGAGAAAGTTTAGAAAAATATAGATTATATAAGATAAAAAGTGGGAAACAAGACAAAAGATAAGATACGGAAAACCGAGACTGGGTAAAGAAAGATGGCGAGTCACACACAACCCTCATTCTGAACCACTTTCTAATCTGAGTGCTTGTGTGAAGCACAGTGGGTGGATAAAGGCCAGAGCAGGGTTTTATATGTATTACACAAATTCCACCTCCTTTACTGTAATACTAAATACTGGCAGGTCACTGTAAAAACACAGACTATGCATTAATGTCACTTTTTATGGACATGCCCTGTCCTCACAGTTTAGTGGCAAGCAAGTGAATTGTGTTAGTGCAAGTTACAAGGTGTGTGTGTTTACACATCGACCACAATGTGCATGTTGTCATGGTGAATGTGGTCCTGATGATACTTACTGCAGCAGGGAACTACGCATCCTGGAGCAAAAACTCTGGGTTAGCATCTTTAAGGTCTCTGTCGTTGAGAAAGACTTCAACCTACCACAGCCTACAACTGGGCAGAAATGTTTGGATTTCATGTTAAAGCCAATTTCTTTGTTTGACGTTGATACTGACTGAGGAGAAACAACGACTAGAACCTATTGGTTCATTCACAGTATTATGTTGTTTATTAAGATTATTTAATTTGTGCATGAAAAATGATGATTAACTAACAGATCTATTGAAGGCTTCCAAAATCGTATTTCATATCTTTCAATGTTATATTTAACCCTGTATGTACCCTCATTGTGATGGTCAGCCACAATGTGAATACCAAGAGAGGTCTGAGTTAGCAAGAACTTTAACAGAAATTTAAAAAGATGCATTTTGCAAAAGGTGCTTTTTATACAAGTTAACTGCATATTTCTATTTATGGTTTTTCGGGGTGTGTTGTGTGGTGTAATGTGTACAGGAGAGCACACCCTATACTAACACTTTGCAAAAGTTTTCAAAAATGTTTTCACACATTACTTCTCTGTGCGAGCCAACTTACAATTCCTGTTGGGTTAAGCTCTCACTTGTGAGCTGCCACTTTAGTTTGAGGGCATCTAGAGAGCCACTTGCACTTGCTCCATTTGGCTCACTTGGAAATTGGCCAGCCCTTGTTATTGGTGGCACTTGCAAACACGCAAAACTGAGGGCCAGTGTGAGGGACAATGGCTTAGGGAGCGGTGTGTGGGGCAGAGGCACATACACACACACACACACACACACACTTTGAAAGTAGGAAACAGGAGGTAGGAAGCAGTGATGTTCTCTCTTTTACGTTCGTGCTGACACAAGAGGAATGTGTGAACAGTCAGAGGCCCGGGTGTGCAAGTCGACCATGAAGTGACAGGGTCAAAGGTCTGCTTTAGTTGTTGCTTTCTCAGTGCAGAATAATTGATAATTTATTGCAAAGAGGAATAATTACCTTGG
The DNA here is from genome assembly GCF_045865225.1 of Trachurus japonicus. Taxonomy (NCBI): domain Eukaryota; kingdom Metazoa; phylum Chordata; class Actinopteri; order Carangiformes; family Carangidae; genus Trachurus; species Trachurus japonicus. Next base: position 22,996,796 of record NC_140909.1, read on the forward strand.
CTATAAAAGTTCCTTGCAGAAATATTGAGTAACACAGGGTGAGTGTGTGTGTGTGTCACATCATGCTGCCAGGTGTGTTAGAGCGCCGCAAAGAATAATAGAAACCGGCACTCACATCTGAAAAAGTATGCAAAATGTATTGGGATAAGAAAGGACATGTGCTGTCCCACCATCTGGGATAGTTAGTGTGAAGTGTGAAGTGTGAAGTCTCATTTAATGTACGTAAGAAACTGGCCACTCAACTTATACTCCCAATTATAGATTATTGTGATGTTATATATCAAAGTGCCCATAAATCAGACCTTGCCTCACTCAACATAGCCTATAACAGACTCTGTAGATTTGTCCTTGGATGTCCTTTTCTTACTCATCACTGCACAATGTACACTAGACTCAACTGGCCAACATTGAACATGAGAAGACACATGCACTGGTTACAGCTGATATACAAATGCATTTATTTTAATTACCCATCCTATCTACAGCAGTATCTTATACCATATACAACAAGTTATCATATCAGACATTCATCGCAGCCCTTTTTTTCTGTTCCCAATGTCATTAAATCATTTGGTAGAAGAGCTTTTATGTTTAAAGCACCTGCAGATTGGAACAACCTTCCTGCTAATATCAGATCCAGTTCCTCTCTTGGTATTTTCAAGCATGCTTTGTCTTCTCATCTCATGGTGACCTGTTCCTGTTTTCACTGAAGACGCATTTCTGATTTGTTGATCTGTTACTTATCATTATATACTGTCTTTTTAGTCCCAGTGTTGACCTTTGTGGCCCTACTATGGTTGTTTTGTTTTGTTTTGTCCCAATGTAGTTACAATAACTGTGGTTTGTCCTTGTTTGTACTATTGTTCTTGTCTTTTGGTTTGCTTGTTTTGTTTGTTTATTTGTCTGTTTGTTTTTCTATATTGTTGAGAACATGTTTGTCTGTTGAATCTATGTTTGTCTATGTGTTTGGACCCCCTCGAAAACGAGATGATACATCTCAAGGGGTTTTATCCAAATAAACAAATTTCAATAAAGTGTATGTGAGCTATGACTAAGTGAAACTTGGAACAGATTGGTGGTGAATCAGGTCTGGCACTCCCCTTCCATAGTGGCAAACAAGAGTGAGCTCATGTTGCTCTGACTCTCGTCTCATCCATTTATTCCTCCTCTGCATCCACTGGGTGCAGAACAAGAAAAAGCCATAGAACTGATATTAACCATATCGTTCCAGCTGATCATTTACTAAATAAGTATATATTTTGTGCTCCAGTGTATTGGAGGCTGCCAGTTTAGCTACTTCTCAAGTATGTGTGTCTGTGTTTAACACAGAAATGGTTTAGGTGCTGTCTGTGGTGAAACTATCAGATGGTTAAACAAAAAAACACTACCAGGATCAAATCTAATCAGCCTTCGTTAAATGTTTACTTTCTGGCCTATACATGTTCTTTAGAATGTTTTGCAAATTTATCACCAGGAAAAAACAAAATATCAGATGGACAAAGATATTCAGACCCTTTGCTAGGACACCTGAAATTTAGCTCTGGGGCCTCTTCATGACTTTGAGTTGTTTCCACAACTTGATTAGAGGTAACCTGTTCATTGGATGATATAGAAAGGCACACACATGTCTATAGAAGGTTTCACCGCTACAATGGCCCTAACCCTATGAATAGGATCAGAGCAAAAAACAAGCCACAGTTTTAGACAAGTGGAAGAGTCAGGACTCAATCTGGCGGCTTGGCAAGGGCCTCTGTATGAGCGGTCACCAAGAACCTCATTCAATTCTCAGAGCAACAAATGGTGCCACCACAGATCTGCAGTCAACTTCCAATCTACTGCATCTGACAAACCCCCAAAAAACATAGGGTCAGTGACAAATAATGGTTGGCAAGATGAGCAATTCAGAAATAGATGTTTTAAAAGCATGCCTCAGATTTTTTTTAAATGTACATTTTGTATTCATGTTGTTTTTATGTCATTTGAAATGACATTTGAACAATGTTTTAACAAAAGTAAGATTAAATGCCCCTGAAAATGTCAAATGGTGTAACCACAAAGGAATGATAAATATTGAATATTTTATCCACCTACATTGGACATAGACATATCTAAAAACACTTCTTTTTTAATATAATGTGTGAAAAATTATGCAAAACTTTGTCAAGAAACATAGTGTTGCATTGCAAACATGAATTACATTTATTCCCTATTTGAGTCCAGATTTACTTTCTTGTAAAGTCAGATTTATGAAAAAATATTGGTTACACCTCTTGACATTGGGTTCATCACGTCATTGGCCCAATTAGTGTATAAGCCTGTTGATGTTCCCTTGAGGTTAAAGGTGTATATTTCCTCTCTTTGTGTATTTATGTGTGGCTGTGCAGTGTTTCTGACCTGGGTGAACTGCTCCAGTGTGCGCTGGGCAACGAGGATACAGGATGTTTTCACTGTCGGAAAACTCCTTGCTCTGGCTCTCATCATCGTGGTAGGACTCGTCCAAATCTGTAGAGGTAAACACAGACACATGCACAAATGTAGCGTCACTAGGCAGAAACACTGAAGAAAACAATACGGATTGATCATACAAAAAACAATGTATATAATTAATAGTTATTAGTTTCAGCAACAGAACTATGACATAGTTCTACTCTAAAATGCTCCAAATTAAATGTATATTGTGAATAATATAGCCAATATGATAAAAAAAAATAAAAAAAAGGTTTGTGAACTTTTGATTAATGACAAATACAGCAAACTGGTGTGCACAGCAACACTGTGTTGATGTTGGTGACCCCTGGTGCACATGAATAGATATCACACAAAAAGCTATTTCAGAAAGTGAATAAAAATACTTCAATACTTCTGGTATAAAGTCTTGTAACAAATGGGAAAAGTAACTTTAAATTATAACTCTTGGTGATTAGGTGTGGGTTTTACAATTATACCATGAAGGCAGGAAAATATTTGAAGCTCGTGAACCATTAGTGCCACTTCCTATTTGAAATTAAGTCTCTATACTCTGACATAGAGTCTCCACATAAGATGCTCTTAAAATGCATGACTACTCTACTCTTATATACAGTGTGAGCCAAATCTCTTTACTGCTTTATCTACCCATGATTTCTCTCTCCTGAATCCAGGTCACTATGATGCCCTGCATCCCAGTGTGGCCTTTGAGTTTCGTCAGGACCCCTCAGTGGGGCAGATAGCTCTGGCCTTCCTCCAGGCCTCTTTTGCCTACAGCGGCTGGAATTTCCTCAACTATGTCACAGAGGAGGTCGTGGAGCCACGCAAGTATGATACACACGGGAATACACTGTGTTTTTCAGGTTTCTACTGTTTTTCATGAGCTTATATACAACAGATACAACAATGGCCCACAACAACTATTTTGTCAAAGTGAAACAACATTTGAATTATCCTTACTTACATTATTGTTATTTATCTCATCAGGAACCTGCCTCGTGCCATTTATATTTCCATCCCACTGGTGACTCTGGTCTATACCATGACCAACATTGCCTACTTCTCCTCCATGACCCCTGAGGAGCTATTAGCCTCCAATGCTGTAGCAGTGGTAAGCATCACTTTACTTCCCTGTACACCTTACAAGAGAGACATTTCTATAGAAACATAATTAAACAGTAGGTCAATCAGCCATTTAACCAGTCAGTCAATAAGAAAAAGGTTATAATCAATCAAACCTTTTCTTTCATACATTTTAACCTTGTAAGTTCCAGTCCAGTCTTTTTTGAAATCAATCATGAATCAACTGAAGGGTCGCAATTGTGTTGTTCCAGACATTTGGGCAAAAGCTGCTGGGGATGTTTTCATGGGTGATGCCAATCTCTGTAGCACTGTCCACCTTTGGAGGAATCAACGGATATCTGTTCACCTCCTCAAGGTAGTCACACTACATGCTTAACCTTCATTTTACTGTTTTTTTTTTTACCTACTATTGTGTCCTTAGAATAAAAATAAGTGTGTCAGGGGTCACTCACATGTAGTACGTCTGTGTCTGTCTATTTGTAGATTATGTTTCTCAGGGGCCCGAGAGGGTCATCTGCCCTACCTGCTGGCTATGATCCACCTAAAAAACTGCACTCCCATCCCAGCCCTGCTGGTCTGTGTAAGTTCTCCACTGCCTGTTTAATCTACCTTGTCAAGCTCCACAATAACAATGTGCTGTAATATACACAGAAGCAATACTTTACTGGAAAGTACAGACCAATATGGTTAAGTTTTGCATCTTTTTAAACTAAAGTTTTACATATGACTGACATTGTGCCTGTGTTCATGTCCCACAGTGCACTGCCACAATACTCATCCTGTGCATTGGAGAAATGCACAATCTGATCAACTATGTATCCTTTATCAACTACCTGTCCTATGGGGTAACCATCGCTGGCCTCCTATACCTCCGCAGGCAGAGACCCAACCTAGCCAGACCCATAAAGGTACAGGACCACAGATCCACGGCACGAACAAACCTTCATTTGGGGCATATTTATTCTATGACCTTGTTGAAGACATTTAACCCTTACAGTTACTCTGCAATGTTCAATGTCAAAACTCTGTTTCACTTCCTGTCTCTGTCTTTAAATTCCTGTTTTATTTATCCTCTACATAAATCCAAAGGATGCAAAATAGCAGCAGAACATATAATACCAAAGACCAGACATGTAAATGGGGAAAACTCCATTCATACAGATGTATTGGGCACTGAATTGTACCAAAACTATTATATCAAACTGAGTATACAAAAATAAATGGTCAGCTCACCCTCACTTAAATTTCCTTTAATAATCACACTTCCTCAAGAAGTAACATGAACTGATACTTTGGTAACAGCCAAACAACCAACAGCTGAGGAGGGCAGCATCTTTGATTCTCTTTTAAGCAACAAGCTAGCCGGGGAGTTGCAGGCTAGTAGCAGCTAAATGTTAATAATTAAACAATACTTCATTTGACTTCATTTCATCCCAACATTCATAAGGTTATTGCACAGTTTTCTCAGTTGTTTAGTGTGCGATATGATGGGCAAAACAAATCCAAAGTTTTCATTCTCCCATTTTTAAAAATAGTTATTAAATAAACAGTTTTCAATAATTTTATCCGTTTTATTGTGTGCAGGTGAACATGTTGGTCCCCATCACCTACATGATTTTCTGGGCTGTGCTGCTGGGCTTTAGCCTGTACTCTGAACCCGTAGTGTGTGGCCTGGGTATGGTCATCATGCTGACTGGAGTCCCTGTCTACTTTCTGGGTGTTTGGTGGAAGGACAAACCAAAATGGATCTACAGGCTAGTTGGTGAGTTGTTGTTTTTTCCACTGTAAAGACATAATGAAATGATATTTGAAAGAATGTTTGAATTTTTTGTTGTTGTTGTTGTGAGTTGCGATAATTAAAAGGCCTTTTTTTTTTTTGCAGAGAGAATCACGTTCATGGGCCAGAAGGTGTGTTACGTGGTGTTTCCTCAGGAAGACCCTTCAGAGACTGAACCACTCACTGCTTCCAAAGCCATTGACTGAGCAGTGCAGTCAACCAGGAATTCCCCCTTTTACATCAACAACTGTACTTCCAGTTTTTGCATTGCAGTCTCTCATGTTGTTTGGTCATGTTGTGAATGGTGAAGAGATGGTTTTGCCACTTTCTTGTGTAGGTGCAGCCCGAATGGGGTTGCAATGAAGTCCCACTATAAAAGAAGCAGATGGTCATGTTTAGGGCATTAGCATGTTAAGCCCTAAAGCTGGGGCATGTGTTTTTATTTGTTGGTTTGTTTTGTACTGTGTATCCCTTCTCCTTACCAGTTTGCCAAGTTTTCTCTTCCACACAAATTTTCATCTCATCTTCACCCTTCTACTCACTCGAGGAACTTCCATCTGCCATTTTATGCTTCATTTTCAAGATCTTTTAGTTTTATTACCTTAGATATTTGTGCTAATGTGCCTTATGAAGTCTATGTGTTGGTAAATAGTATTGGTTTGTGCGGGTATTTTGAGTGCATAATAACTTAAGAGGTAAGCATGCAAGCAGTTTCAGCACTTAGCAATACTTCTCTACTAGTGCTGCTATCTTCATCTTTGTTTGACTAATTGCTCACTCGATGTTTACTGTTCGTCAACTGTGGATGAGTATTTCTCTGCGTCTCTGCCTAGCTACAGTACCTGGCCATTCCGTTTACTTTACAACCCGTGTTCTCTCTGTTTGTCATTACTCTCTCCGAGAGACACTGCAGGTGCCTTCGTGATTTTATTAGGAGGTGTCTTCCACAATGACACTTATCCTTTCCAGCAATATTTACATGGGAGCAGCAGAGACAGGAGAGTCACCATTTTAGACTTCTGCTTGAAGAATGGCCGGTTCTTTCAGACATGAATAAGCTGCATTGTAAATAACACATGATGACAGGTAGTTCTTCCAGGTTTTTAATATCTCTCTGGTCTCAGTGTTGAACATGCAAGCCACTGTTGCTTTGGAAATGTTCTGATATCTGGGAATGCCACTGTGAACTCCCGTTCTGAAAAGGTGCTTGACCTGCCAAGACAGTGATTACATTTCCCCATCTCTATCCTGCTGTTGTGATACAGTGGGCTACTTACCATATATATGTGTTGTGGTAACAATAGCAGAAATCATATTGACAGATAGTTGGATGGATGGTAGTGCATGTTTACTCACGCATGGGCCTACTCCCACTTCCCCAAAGACACATCAACACTGCAATGACACCTCGTCTAGTGACATTTTATCGATCAACTGACTTATTGTGATACTATTATGTGTTGAATTAATCATAGTCTCATTGACCTGCATGGCAACTCTGTTGTCTTGTTGATATATTTACTTATTTTTGCTCAATTGAAATACCAAGTTGCCTCCAAATTGTTTTGGATCTCCTTACTGAATTTATAATACCACTACAATGACACAGTATGTCTTTTACTGTGATATAATCAGTGTTGATATGCATTTGGGTAATCTCTTGTAGCAACTGAGCTATGAGCTGTTTATGTTGTGCATAGAACAATACATATGGTGTGAACCAGCATATTGAAATGTTTCTAGTCCTGCAGGTGCTGGGAATTTCCCCCTGCATCAAATCCACAGACGCACACTTGCACACATGTCTATTTGCAATGCCAAGGCGTTGGTAGTTCAGTTGAGATCTGTAAATAATGTGTAAAGGAAAAAAACTGTTACAAATGCGCCACGGACTCCTAAGATCATTCCCCAGACATGTTGTGACACTGTAAAACTGATGGGTGTACCTCTGTGTTTTGTAAAAGACTGTAAAGTTGTACAAGAATAACAATGTAATTGCTTATTAAATATAGCAAATCATGAAAGCATGACATTTTTGGGTTGGTTGACACGCCTTTTGATTTTTTTTTTTAAGTAGGCAGTCTTGTTGAGATTAAACTGTTCTCTAAAAAAAACATAAAACTATTCTTATCAAAAGCAGCACAATTTCACAATACAAAAAAAAAAAAAAAAATTACATTCAATTCTCCAAATCTTCTTCTGAGCCATTTAAAAAGGAAAGACAGTAGTAAAGTGTCTTTATGCAGATGAGTTCAGGAGTGGCCTTTAATGACATTTATCAAATTTTGGACAATGCATGTCGGAGATATAACAAGTTGATGTTCCATGGCAAGGGATCAGAATTCACCAGCCTGTTACACAAAACCACATGGTTGTCAAAATGGAGCTTCACCAACTTGTTGAGGATCATCTGGCTGTGAAATTAAGAGGATGAGTTTTTGACTTTTGACTTATTTGACTTTTCAGTTACAAAAACCTGCAGTAAGAGAGAAATTCCCAGTTTCCAGTCCAATTGTAATTGGCTGTCATAGGTCAATGCTAGAAACTAAAACAGATTCAATCAAGAATATTAATTTTCCCTGTTCCCAAATTACCCACTGATCCTGTGAACTGATCCAAGACCTGTGTCTTTTCTGTAGATGAGTGTACCATCGCCAGCACAGACACACCTCAAGACCAGACACTAGTCACCTCAGGTTAGGTTGCTGTATTAGGGTGCTGGCCACCAATCCACAGGCCTGGACTGTTTGAGTAATGAAATACATCCAGAAGTGCTGTGATTCCAAGATGTGAGAGGATAAAGCCTGTCCCTCGACCAGTCCCTATGATCTATCCATACTTTTGCCACTCTTACAGCCTGAATGAGACAGTCTGAGCAAATACCAAATGAAATAGTAGCTAAGTCATCCTGGAATTCAGCAAGAACTATTGCTGCTGCACTTCTGTATCTAATCATGTCTCTTAAAATATCCCATGGTTCATTCTGCTGGTGCATTACAGTACAGTATCAGAATGACTTGCAGCTACTTACAACTACACTATGACATGGGTTTCCCCCAAGCGGTATGGCTTCCCCTAAAAATGAAAAAGTAATGAAACTAAGAAATTCATGTATATCATGATGAGTCCGTGCAGTTATAGATTCTTTGAAACATTATTTGTGGTTTTGAATGAATCATGTTTTCCACAATTAGCCACATATTCATCACACATTCACAGGTTTCTTCATGCATCCTCCTTCACTTGACTTTGCTGTTAACAATAACATAACAGCAGTGCAATCACCACCTTACAACAGGTACAGTATACCAGAGAGATGGATGACTGTCCAGTACAATAGCTTCAGAGTATTTGTATTGTGGGGGACATAGCTCCATCTTGTGGTTATATACAGTCCCTACATCCTCTATAAACACCAGTGTAAAAACTCTTTCTCCTTCCAGCTATTATCATGACTGAAATGGAGTAAAGCGTTAAAGAAGGCTCTTCTTTTGCAGTATTATTCATCTGATTTCCTCCTGTATTTTTTTTTTATTACTATTATTATTCTTTCTTAAAATACGATCAAACCATGAACAAGGAGCTGACTCTTTCTTCATCATACACATTCATTACAGACAACTACACTGCAACAGTTGAGTGTTGTGCCTCTGTATTTTGGAAACAACTTGAGTTTAAAGTTGCACAGTGAGAACAATGTCATTGCTTATTAAAAAGAGCAGCTTTTGAGATGGGGTGAGAGCCTTCACATGCTATTATACTATGCTAAGGTGCACTACAAGATTTAATCTTGTAGTCACTTATCCAACCCCTTATCTTGATGCACATCAGTACTTTAGCATTGTTACTTTAAGCAAGTTTGCATGCTAACATCTGCATTTCGCAAATTCAACACGCCGCTACAATTACAGTTAAATTAGTGATATAATATTGCAAATCAAAATGATATTACTTTATTTTGCCCACTGAAAACAATTCAAATGATAATCAGCTTGAAGTTTATTAACTGCAGGCACAGGAAAACATAGACTAATAAACAGAAAGCTGTTATGTAGGCTATCACACAGGGCTTTGATCAGTAAACCCCATGATGCCATGGTGGTATTTCTCTTTCAGCATCAAAATATACAAATATAGATCTCAAAATGTGAGAATGCCTTTATACAAACACAGTGTATGACAACCTCAGCCTTTGACAGGGGAGAAGCTTCAAAATCAAACAGCAAGGAAAAGGAATCTGACTAATAGACAACCTGGTTCAGTAGAATTACATTGTCCGATGGCCTTAATCCAGTGTATTTACCTGTGTCAGTGTGTACATAAAACACAGCATAACCACATTGGTACTTATTGGATACAAATTTAAATTTAGAGATGCTACTAAATCATCTCCTATAATATCTTGTTCGTGGTCCGCACGTGCCAAAGACTGTCATAAATATAAACAGAAATTGTGCAGATTATCATTTTAAACATGTAAATACACTCAATTAAGGCCACTGGAAAACATTTCCTTTTCCCTAAATCCCCTGCTATAATAATCCCAGAGACAAGATTCCTGATGCAGTAGTGCACTGTAAGTCCATAGCAGTTCATTGTTACATGTCATATCATAAATCTCTTAAATCTAATCTCTTCAAACATGTAAACCACAGCTGTGATTCATGAAAGCATCCATGATCATTACAATGGCAATGACAGTCCTTTAAGGCATTAATTACATCTCTGCACATCACAAAGCAAGTTTGGACATACCCTACTTTAAAACTACAGCTAACTACTTCACTTCAACTCAAATATGGGCTGTCAAGCTTCAAACTGAAATGTATACAAGTGATTTGTATTTCTCTGAATGTCAAAGACCTGCTCGGGAAGGGGTAATGGAGACACCTGTAATGGCACATAACATGTAGCAGCTGTTTTACGGCAAAACTTCTATAAGAAGGAAGCACATGAGGGTAGAATGGCACGTTCAGTTCATTTAAAGGAAAACAGCAGAAAAGATGGTGTATTTAGTACCGACACCTAATGCCAAAAATCCACCAGAACTTGGCTTCTAGTTGTCACTCATTCTCCGCCTCCTACAGTGGTTATTTGACTTCAATATTCTGTATCAATATCCTGCAGTAAAAGGGAGAATTTCACTGATTTCAACAAATATGAAACAGGTACATTCTTGAAGTCCAACAGTGATTAGCAAAAGGTTCCCTTGGTACCTTGGACGGACAAGCACTCAAGGTGACCTGGTTTCATCAAGTTCAGTATTTGTCAAGGCAGAAAGAGAAACATGAAAAAGAACTGAAGTATAGATCTCCACAGAGGACTGAAAAATATCTGTCTTTGCTTTAACATCCACAGCAGAGATGTGATTTTTCCACTGAAATAAAAACCAGCAGTCTAGATGTCTGCAGTGGCTAGTGTGCAGTCAGCAGTACTGCAGAGGTACCACTGAACAAGAAGAGGACAACTTGACAATCAGTCTGTGAGGCTTCTCTTTCAAATATTTCCTGGATATGCGCGCAAATTCATTAGTGCACTGAATACAAATCAGAGCACACGGGTGGATTCATTCAAGCGGTGAAAAGACAGACTGGAGAGGACAGGTTAGATTTGATTTAAGGAGGAGGAGCTGGGCAGAGTAACAATGTGTTCATTAGTAAAAACTAATGCGATATGATGACAAAAAACTAAATAAAATAAAAAAATGTTTTGGTAAAGGGGTCATAATGTCACTGAAGACTTTCACCACTGGAAACATACACGCAGACTGAATACTGACAGAGGTTTGGCATGGTTAAATGAATAGTTTGACATTTCTAAATCGCTGCTAAAAAGCAGATAGAATTTCCGAAAATGTCAAACTCTTGATTGATTCAGTAGATAAGTCTGCTGATGTTTTGTATTTTTATTATTGTGAAAAAATGGTAATGTAACGACCAAAACCATATTTATTGGATAATTATATTTAATGGACAGGAGTCGAGAGAGAGACAGGAAATGGGAGGCAGAGAGGGGGGGAATGACACGCAGGATAGGGCCGCTCGGCGCAGGATTCAAACCGGGGCCACCTGCAGTGAGGACTATAGCCTCAACACATGGGGCGGCTGCTCTATCAACTGAGCTAAACACCGCCCACACTTCTTTTTACATGGTAAGTAAAAGTACCCAACCTGATTTTATGACTTGTAAAGCATGTCCATGCCTATAGGAAAGCACTGTAAATGTGCTAGCTGAATAAACTCATATTCCTTTGCCAATAAATGCGCAATTTATTCCTCTACTCTGTCATTTTAGAGATGTGCAGGTGCATATGTATGCAGGTGGAGTTGACAATTACTGATAGATGAGAAAATGCATCTCTGGTTTTGGCCTTTTCATGCAATTTCTTGACAATAGCAAAAATATAAAACATTTCCAGCTTTATCCTGTATTGTGACAGCCAACCATGACCATCCAGATATGTCATTCTACTATAATCACAATAACAAAGCTTCACAGAATCAAGAGGGGCCAAGACAAAACAGAGGATCATTAATCTGATAAATTCATATGTGGTCACTAAATAGGCTTTCACGGTTCACAGTATATAGCGGTGTGTAATGGCTTTGGGTAACAACACAAAGGCTGCTTTGGCGAACATGTTGCCAATATCGTGTTGGTACTCGTGGCCAGAATTTAATGTGGGGCTCATGAAAAGTTCATGTCCAAACTGGTTAAATGGGGAACTCTGTTTGCTTTTTAATCCTCGGACTCTATGCGAATCAAAACATTTGCAACACACACCATAAGCACGACTGATGTTGGTTTCATTCACCATACTTTGTGCATATGCAGATTTTTAAGCAAGTGTTGAACGGGCTAAGTTAAGTGAATTATATTGTACTGGGTTTGATACTGTACCTCCTCCGTATGGCGAGCTAAGGTACAGGTCTGACCTCTGGATCTGGTGGGGGCACATTTCAAGGACACTTTAGCAGCGCAGACATTGTCAACAGCAGGTTAAGACGGATGGATTAGCATCTTTCTATATTTTTCAGGATGGCGTTGTTTCCTGCTCTGAATCTCCTCCTTCATCACTAAAGGTCCTGAACCTGCAGAGCCTGCTCTTGCTCTCCCTCCTCTCATCCCTGCGTCCTCTGTCCTTACTTGGCACTTCCACAACAAAGTGACAGTCACTCTCCTCTGCTTTCACAGAAGAGGACAAGGGCTCAGTGGGTGAAGTCACCTCTGGAACCTGTGGGTGGGCTTGGGCTGTTGTTGTTGTTGTTTGGGAGTTGCTGGGAAACTCAGAGGGTGAGACAGGGGACAGAGGCCCTAAAGGAGAGTAACGTCTCAAGGAAACGCCTTTTAGGTTAACTGCAAGCTCCAGAACTAGTTTCCTAGATGTTCGGGGGTGGCAAGGGGGCACAGTGGCTTCCTGTGGGACGGGAGGAAGTCCATTCTGTGCTGGAGGGTCACTCTGACCAGCAGTGGGAGGCTCAAACTGTGGAGCCCTGGTGCCTTCCCTGCTGATTGGTGATGGCTCCTCATCCTCTGGACTGTCCGCCGACTGCAAGGAGAGAGGCGAGGCGGGGCTCTCCGGCGTGCAGGGCTGCAGATCCGTAGCCCCCGAGCAGCAGGAGCCTCCACCGGCTACGCTGACCTCATCCCCGAGGCGCTCCGCGTCTCGGGCTTGAGGCCCCTGCTCCCCCCCCCCCACCGTTCGGTAGCTATGGAGCCCCAGTGTGATCTGCGTGTGTCCCGGGGGATCCAGCAGCGGTACGTGGCCCCTGGTTCTTCCTCCGCTGTGGAACAAGCGACTCCACAGATGCCCGAGCCGCCGTCGAGAAGAGGAGGAGGTGGAGCGCCGCGTGGAGTGTCGTCTGATCTGTCGGCGCATCGCCAGCCGCAGGTTCTGAAGCATGGAGGCCTGCGGGAGAGGGAGGGCAGAGGGACACGCAGAAAAGGCTGTGATTCTGTTTTCCATCTTACTGTCGAGCACAGTTTACCAGATCAAGTGGCCACTCACAGTCCTATTCTTGCGCGGCTGCAAGGCTAACAGTAGCGGAAATTCAATTCAATTCAATTCACATCTATTTTTGTCCTCCTGCTCTCCTGGTTCCAGACACAAGGCTGCAGGCTTGGTGGATCATTGTGGAGTTGGTTCATTCAAGGCAGCCATGTCCATACATTTAGTTTTTAAGGCCTTTTCCTGTGAATAACCTAATTATTTTTCTGTTGTGTACAGAGCGATATTACAAGGATCCATTTTGCTGCTCAAATGTAATCGCATCTCATGCTATGTGCAGAAGCAGCATTACAGCACAAGAGGAAGTGTATTCATTCAGTTTAAATAAAAGGCCAATACTATCCAGATGTTAGCATCATGAGGTTTTTACACTGGCCTTTGAATTATTGCAAAAATAACCCTCTGTGACAAACAGGTCATGATACTTACACATTTCTTTCAGGAGGATATTCTTCACAAATAAACACCACCATGTATTTTGAAGACTCAATTTCAACACTGTTGCAAAAACAGTTTGTCAAACCTGTATGTTCAAAGCCAGTTTCACATAAGTAGCACAATAACATGTCCCTGTGTGTATAATTATGTGAATGCACTACCTGGGTGGGGCTGTATACTGGGAAATCCTCCACTGGGGGGATGAGACCCTGGGCGATCAGCTGACCATAGGAGGGCGGAGCCTCCCTCTGAACAAATTCTGCCTCCATGCGAGTCATCTGAGTCTCAAAGGCTCTACGGGGGGCGGGGCACAGAGCAGACCAACAGCAGGTCAGAGGCAAGAGACACAAGTGTGGAGAGAAAGTTGGAGTTAGTGAGAAAACATCTTAGTATGACAAATGCTGTAAGTTATTTAAATCACAGCAGCATCAATAATAGAGTCAGGGACAGTGTAAAGTGTCTTTGAAGTGCTTTGCAATAGTACGTTTGCAGTAAAAAGTGCTGAACACACGCAGCCGGAGGACTCGTGTCCTCACCTGTACTCTCTGCTCCTGAGTGAGTGGAGTTTAAGGGCACAGCCGAGGGCGATGACCAGCAGCAGACTGCAGACCAGACTACCAATCAGGGCTGCAGTGATGACCTTCCTGGGCACCGCAGCCAGGCAGTCCCTCTCGTCGCTCCCGTCCAAGCAGTCCTCCTGGCCGTCACAGCGCCACGTCTCAAAGATACACAGGTTGGTCCCACAGTGGAAGTTTCCAGGTTGGCAGTCGAAGCAGTTCTTTTCATCCGACCCATCCGGGCACCTCTTTTGGTTGTTGCAGCGCTCTGAGGCCGGGTAACACACCCCGGTGCCGCCCTCGCAGGGAAACTCCCCATCGGGGCACGTGGGGCAGGCCTCCTCGTCACGGCCCGACGGGCAGTGCCAGTAACCGTCACAGCGCTGTCGCTCCGAGTAGCAGCCCTGATCGCTGCCACAGGGGTGCTCTCCAGGAAAACAGTATCCTTTGACCTGGAAGGTGGAGGAAAAAACGACATCACCATCTAGACAAGAATGAATTCATGCCACTTGAATGATTATGTTCTTTGCACCAAGACACCAAGTTTCTTTCCCTGAACCAGACTATTTAGAAAACAGGTGATTACAGATGGGAAGGTGATGATACAGATGATGAGAAGTTTAATATGTATTTTAGATGAAGGAAAGCTTTGTTTTCTCAGAGCAAAATACAATATACAAAATATTCCTGAGGATAACAGAATATTAATGTGTGAGTTAGATAAAGTGGAAACTGAACTCCATTTCCTTTTGTACTGTACAAAATATGAGGATTTGAGAGACGTATTATTCTGTGAAATCTACCCTGAAATATTTTGCTGCACTCATGAGCACAAACTTAATGGTTGTTTAGTTTCAATGTGTGTAAGACTGCTAATTTTATTTCCAAAGCATCTTTGATCAACTCCTTTGAAGCTTTGTATTTGTTTTCTCTTCTTTCTTTCTTCCAAAGATGATCTGACTGCTCTTGAGGATCTGGTTGTTTTAACTGTATTTTCATTTGTTTGTTTCATTGATGTGCTGACGACGTACTCCTGGTTTGTTTTCTTGGTGTCTTGTAAGCCCCTGTGTGTTGGGCATGGGGATGTAATTTACTTATTTATTAATTCATTCATACAATAAGCCCAGATTGAAGTACCTGGTATGTGGCGTTGAAACCATGTCCAGGGCTGTGAGGCTGGGCCATGTACAGCACGCTCATCTGCCCTCGGCTCGACTCCAGCAGCGCCAGGCGCCTGTTGTTATGATACGACAACACCTGTAAGAGATGCTCCGCCTGCTGCAGCAGACCATCGTACACGTGCAGTGAATCTCCGGGCCCGAGCTGCAGGTCCAGCTGCAGCACGATGGGTTTGGGGTCCTGTGTGTCCAGCAGCCAGGAACACCTCAGCTCCTTCATGGCGCTGCGATTGGCCCGGAAGAAATCTGGGGAAGCAAAGGAACCGTAGAAGTTCCCCAGACGTTTGCCACAGGTGGTGTCGGGGCAGCCCAGCTCGTCGCTCCCGTCCGGGCAGTCCCGGGCTCCGTTGCAGCGCAGGGCGGCGGGCAAGCAGCGGGTGGACTGGACTTGAGTGCACGGCAGGGAACCGAAGGGACAGAGGCCGGGCCGGGCCTCGGTGGGAGGGGGGGAGCAGCTGCGTTCGTCTGTGGCATCCCCACATTCGTCCTGACCGTTGCACTTCCACGAGCGAGGAAGACACTTCCCATTCCCACACAGGAATTCATCTGACTGACAGCTGCTCTGACCCAGATGACCTTTAAAGGAGAGGAATAATCAGACTGGGGCCACAGGAGAAAAAGAGCAGACACAAACTGACAGGGTAGCATCACGCCAGGCTCAGCCACACACTCTAAAATGTGTAGGCCTATACATTATGCACTTTGCCAAAACGTATGCGCTTTCTTGGCACAAAAAAACTCATCAGCAGGTGACTGCGGTTGTAAATGAACATGAACGCAAAACATCTTAAAGAGGCAACCACTCCAAAGATATTCATTTGGATATACTGTCAGACCACTGGCTGTATTTTACCAGTCTTCAGTTCGGTCTGGCAACTAGTCTGCACTTGTACATTTTAATACACTCCGTCTGAATTACTGTAAATTTTGACCCAGTGTCCCAAGCCTCGACTGTGGCTATTTCTGAGCCACTTTGAAAGGCACTATACAATTCTTGAAAACATACAGGCAGACAAAGAAATTAAATTCCTATTTTCTTTTACATTAAAGCAATATTTTTGTGTAAGACACCCTGACTCTAATTATAGTTGTTGCACACAAATGTTTGCAAAGTTGCAAATGAAATATGAAATTGCAGCAGCGATACTCATCACTCAGACGTGCCAGGGAATTTGAAAAAATGCACCTCTCACAAATGACAATATGTATCAATGTCTGATCAATGTTAACGTCGTTGATTCATTGACTCACTGATCACTGAGTTGACGTTTAAATGTATATCAATGTATTGTTGCATCCCTAATAATAATAATACAGCGGAGCAGCCTTTGCCCCTTGTTATTATTGAGAATATAACACATTTGCAACACAACATGAAACATGAAACATGAACATGAAACATGAAAAATACTGCAATGATGAGACAAAGGGACTTATGGGAGCGTTATGTAGTAATAATTTAGTAACAAATTACTGCATGAGGTCAGTCATGGTTTCTGACTGTTATATTATTTAAACTTGACGTCACTGTCATATTTTGCCTTATGAAAGTGTACCAGATAAAGCCAGATGAACTCAACCTCCCGTGACCAGCTTACCTCTGATGTAAGAGAGGCGGAAGCCCTGGGCCTGTCCGGAGCTGTTGGCATGAGAGTGGAAGTAGAGCCACACACGCCCCCTAGTGGAGATGACAGGTGGAGGCAGCATGGTGCCGCACAGCCTGGATTCCCCATTCCACGTCGGGGTCAGGAGGAGCCAGTCTCCCAAACAGTTCCCCGACTCGGCCAAGTCAAAGTTGCGGAAACTGGAGCAGAGCATTGATCGTTTCAGGTGCTTTCTCAAAAACATACATCAGGTGTGTGTGTGTGTGTGTGTGTGTGTGTGTGAGTGAGTCTACCTGATGGTAATGACCTCCCCCTGACCTCCCTGGATGTGCCAGCTGCAGTTGACTCCAGGGGGGTAGTTTAAAGGCCAGGCAGGGCTGTAGATCACACCCCTCCGCTCCGTATGGACCTCCACCCGCTCACTGCAGCCTGCTGCTGGGGAACAGACAGACAGACAGACAGACAGACAGACAGACAGACAGACAGATAGGGGGAGATGAGTCAAGTCTGAAAAAGCTTTTGTACGTGATTATGTGTTTCCAACAAAACACTTTCCTGCAGGAAAAATCATAATTTTATTTATCATGAACATCCTTCATCCTCCCTTTGTGAATAAACAGATGGCAAGCAGAGTTTGCTGCAGAGTTTGGTTTTCTAGCCAGTTAGGAAGGTAGCACTTGTCCTTGGCTTCACATGCACACATTCATTATTCAAATTTCCTGGTGCTCTTAATCAGCAGAAATTAAAATGAAAGAGAAAAAAGCTCTATCCTGTATTTTCGTAATGGTCAACAAATCCCATGAAAAGGCTGCAGCCAACAAAGTCCACGTCTCAATGCTTTCTGACTCATTTGTTCTCACTGTACATCTGAATCATGTAAATGATTAAAAACTAGTCACAAATATATTGATTTAAACCTTTTTAAGCTGTAGTTTTTGTTGCCAAAACAAGAGTAAATTGTAATTATGGGAACTATTTTCAGCTGCAGGAGGAATAAAATAACACTCAATCCTTTGCTGGTTGTGGTCTTTTCAAAAGGATGTGTTGACAATGACAGAAATAGAGAATATAAAAAGACCATACGTTTGTAAATCTATGACTTTTCTCCACACGTTTTATGTAATCATGAGGAGTCCTTGTCATCTTGAACGCTAAGGAGGGAAACTAGACTCCTTTACACCAGAGAGATATCATCTGTTCCTTTATTCATGATGGACTAAGAGTTATGCAGGCTCAGCAGGATCCATACGGCTACTGCCAGAACACTACACACACACAAACACACACGCACACACACCACTCACTCTTAATCCTTTTTTCAAACATACATCCAGTGCAGACTTTCTTATGACCCTAAGGAACAGCAGTGCTTTAAAAAGGATGTGACCACATTGCAAACGTCTATATACTTTTATCCAGCTTTACACAGCTCTCGGTTTTTTTGTTTTGTTTTTTTAACACTGGTAACACATGGAAGGGGCGACTCAAAGACTCTGAGATCTGTCAGGTGGCAGGTCAATGTGTGGGAGGACCATGAATGAAAAGGAAAATGTGCATATTTGTTTCGCAAAATGTGTGTGTGCCCCTAAATTTTCTGCTTGCACTCCTAAAATTTTAAGTTAGGGGCCACTGTATTCTTAGTAAAAAATGTTAGTCTGGAGCCCTGCCTGCAAGACAAATGACCTCATTGCCTTTCAGGGGAGCTTTCTGCTGATCACATGGGCGCCAAATGAGGGCCAAGTAGCAACAGCAACAGCAGTCACACTGGCAGCCAAGGCAACAACATCACCTGCTGCCATCACACCATGGCTCCGGGGAATAACACAGTGTGAGGTGGCCAAGAGGAGCACCAGGAATAGGACACAGCGCAGGCAATGCAATGAGTCCTGGGATGGGGGATTTTATTCACTTTTCCAGTGCTGAGAATGAGAATATAGAGCTACACTGTTAAGAATTTTCCTGTAAAATAACAGTAAAGAACTGGCAGCTGGGTTACCATTATGATACTGTAAAATTTACAGTTTTTTACTGTCATGGAAATTTACAGCTTTTTACTGTTAATGAAGAAAACAGTATGGGACTGTTTTTTTATTATAAAAACAGTAAACAACTGGCAGCTGGGTTACCATTATGCTACTGTAAAATTACATATTTGTTACTGTTACTAAAAACTACAGTTTTGTACTGTATTTGAAAATTACACTGTGTACTGTTTTTTAAGATTACTTTAACAATACTTTACAGTTAACTGATTTGTTTAAAAATACATTATCAGTCTTCACAAAATCTACAAACTACAACAAAATAGAAACAGAGCAGCATGTAATTGCAATATGAAAAAAGCACAGCTTCTTAATACACTTTGACTTTTATTTCAACATGAATTTAGAATCTCCACATTCAGACCACATTCAGAAACCTTCTTTAAAAAAAGACGTTACAGACAATTGAGCAATAGATAAGTCATAAATTTACAAAGCTCTCAGATGTGTCTGCCCTTTGTATCCTCTTGTAATCTGCTATTGTAATGTGGTCTATGAACATAAAAATCAAAGAAAAGCCACAAGTCCAGAAAAAAATATCCAAAGTCCTGACCTCAGACAGTCAAAAATATGCCAGAATGAAACATTCAAACAGTTGTATGTTCAGAAACAGACACAAATAACTTGGCAAGAATAACAGCAAGGGACTTTCAACTCTGTAAAGGAGAGAGAAAGAGGGTGAGATTGAGAGGGAGAAAGAATTAAAGCAATGAGACAAGATGGTCTGTGTGTGTTATGGGATTGAATAATCTCACCTAAATGAAGTCCTGCTGAAATTCCATGAGTCTTTCAGCATGTGGATACAGTACATGTGGTTTGACTGCTGTCATCCTTTTGCTTGTGGTGCTGGTGCCCCATCCAGCCTTTGGTGCCTCTCAGGGTTTATGAAGCACCTGCAATTAATAGTGTCTCATCAGACAGTGGGAAAATCATTGCACATATTCATTAACAACACAATACAAAGCAGCAAATGTTAATTTAGAATAGCATGCTATTGAAAAGATGAAAAAAACACATGTTATAGTGAAAATACCTGACGTTTGGGTGAATTCAAGGGCACAGGAGGCATCTTCCTGGTTGAAGATAGAAGGTGGAAAATAAGGTGGGTTGGATTCCCTCACATACGACATGGCCCTCGATGCTGACCATCCAGCGCTGAAGTTTCCTGTTGTTCACCTGAAACTTGACCAAGAATTGCCCTGGTAAATTAAGATGTGCTCACTGCTTTCACCTGCACATTTTTGCAATTTGCAATCAGGCAGACAACACTACAGGTCTAATATTGCTGTGACTTTTCATGTACCCCACATAGGCAACTGAGGTGCATATACCTGACAAAGAAAAGATTATTGCAAACTTGACCATGATTCAACAAACAGGAAGCACCGTGCAATATGAACAACAACTCACAAATACTTACTGTGATCAGTAGCGCAGCAGCAAATAGTCTTCAGTAGGCCTATGTGTAATGTCAAAGAAATATGTCAAAAACTGTACCGTAAATGACGCTCAAAGAACTCAGCAAACATCTTATGGATCATGAGCCCCCATAGATTCATTAATTAATGGCAAACATGGTAACAACAACAGCAACAACAGTGGTCTTATACTGACTAGAAAAAGTACTAAAGCACTAAATTTCTGAGCTAAAATTTAAAATCTGGAATACCTCAGAATGAACAGACCTCTTATGTTGTGGTGTGTTGCACCATTAAGGCATTATATGAATGCTTCATGAATTCACTTCATCTATCATCTGTGAAAATTTAGCTAGCTACCGAATCATTCTGTCATGACATGCACATTTGCAATAGGCTGATGAAAACAAACTGAAAACACTGCCAATTTACTTTGTACCAATTTACAAATGAAATAAAACTGCTACTCACCAAATAATTTGCTAGATGGGGGTGGATGAAGGGTCGACAAAGAGAGGAACAGATCCGGCTTCACATGTGTAGTTTCGGTTAAATTTCCCACAATGCAAAAAATACAACATGATACCGTGACTTAGATGGTTTAGATGAAAGATTAGCGGTTAAGTGCTGTATATTAGGAAAACAGTATAGTTCCGTTAAAAGAACAGTAAATTACCTAAATTTAACAGTTTTTGTTTATTTTAACAGTAGAATGATGTATTTAAAAATAACAGGTTAATACTGTTGGAATTCTGCTGTAAATTCACAGCTTTTTCTTACAGTGTATGAGTTCAGTGTTTTAAGCATCTCATTACTGCTTAACGCTTCAGTAGAGAGAGTGAGACACAGGCAAGAAGAAGCTGTCGGACAAGCCTCTTAATTAACCATAAGCATAGAGACGGAGCTTTAGCTGCATCGTCTGACAGTGACTGTCCGACGATAACGCACAGCAGAGAGTCTGCTCCATTCTGCTGAGTTAGTGTGTTTGTTTCAAGCTTTCTTGATGAATCAGTGAAGTCAGCAGAGTGAAGCAGGATGGGGGCGGGAGGAAAGATCCAGGGCTCAGTGATGGATATCGACTAACCGGACACAGCTAGCGCGCTCACACACATGAAGCTGGACGAGACTACAGACGCTCTACATCACACCTTTTATGATCATCAAAAAATTCAAGAGACAACGGGACAACTAGTGCAGATTCCTCCACCTTCAGGCTCAAAGTCAGAAAGTGTGAGAACAATGTGATGGTGTCACGTTGGACACAATTCATCTTCCTGTTTGTGAGTGTGTTTTGGTCACACTGTTATTATTATTATTTTTAACTTCACCGATATATATTTGGAGGGAGATCCTTTCTAGCAGCATCAATAGATCTGAATGCACTGCAGCTACAACACAAATTGTGTTTGGAAGACAAAATGCAACTCTAGTGTTTACTCTAGTCATAGTTACTGAATTCAACTGCAAGCTGTTCACAAAAATAGTCTAAAGAAAGTGATGTTTAAGAGGGTTTTTCTTTGGTTTGGGTTTTTTTTTTTTTTTTTTAACTTGTGAGCTGTTAAATAAACATTGTGGATTGAAACAATACATTTCCTTCTGAAATGTGGAGGACATAGGGTATGAAGTACAAGCACCACCACAGATGCTGTACAAAGATTTAATTTATTTATTTAGATTTAATTTTAAGTTAAGCTCTTGTTGTCCTCAAAAAATCTAAACTAAATGGAGCTCTGAAAGTATGTCAGCAACAAACAAAAACAAAACAAAAAACCATGATGTAATGATATAAAGAGATACTGGCTTTACTATAATAGTTTTTTACTGCCTCAGCTAAAATAGACTGAAGCTCATTAAAACGGTGTGTGTGTGTGTGTGTGTGTGTGTGTGTGTGAGAGAGAGAGAGAGAGAGAAAGCGCAATAGACAGAGAGAAACTTTGTTCTTACAAGTACTTTGTGTGCAAAGGTGCGAGGTCAAACAAGTACTGACATGCGTTTGAGATAGTGTGTGTTATGATGGTTTGTGCAGAAGCTCCCTCCTCTCTCTCTCTCACACACACACACACACACACACACACACACACACACACACACTGATCTGTCTATTGCTGTGACAGCCTTCTCCTTTATTTTCATACCACTAGAGAGAGGAATATGATAATGGAGAAGAAGGAGGAGGAGGAGGGGGAGGGGGAGGAGGATGGGTGGTGGTGGGGGTGGGGGTGGGGGTGGAGGGTGACTGCCTGCCTGCAGAGGAGCAGTGATGTAATGCTGATAGCAGCATCACATTTGTGAAAGAGCATCCATGTTTCCACACTAACCCCCCGATCATTTACCCACCGCAGATCAATACCCACCGCAGGTTCCTGTGCACTGATAGGCTCATCTTCTCACTGCATCCGATCACAACAATGAAAACATCCAGTCTTCATCCACCGTATCACTTTATCAAAGTGACACAGGAGGAAGCAGCGGGTACAACAACATCCACTATACTGCTCGGGGTGTGAACGTGAGGTTGTTAATAGGAGTCTGTCTGCTGTGATGCTCAGTGTTCGGAGGCTAAAAATAAATTTAAAAAAAAAACACACACACACACACACAACCGGTCCTCCTGAGAAAATGGCTTCGCTTGCAACACTGCATTGTTTACATTAGGAAGAGCGGCCCCCAGATGTGTGACACAGATGTGCACAGAAAGCCATGTTCACATCAGAGCAGTGTGGATGTGGATGCATTGTTTTGAAGCTCACCTGCACAGAGCAGAGCGGAGCGGAGCCACAGCAGTCCGAGCAGCAGCTCCCTCTGTCCCATGGTCCGACGGGGACTTCTGCTATTATCTCGGGTACAGTGTCCACTGTTTGCTCGACATGTGTTCCCAGGTAAACGCCAGCATCTGGACCCCCAGCTCGGACTCACTGTGCACACCGAGCAGTCAGTCCCCACGGTGGAGGAAAGCCCTGTGTCCTTTGCAGCGACAGCCAAGACACCACAGTCAAGGCAGCAGAAGCTACACGACTTCCGGTTACTGTCTTCTAAGTAAAAGCCACATTGGCTCATTTTAAGCAATATAATCCATTAGAAATAAACATTGCACTGGGTGACGGACTCGTTGTAGCCTATCCCGCAATTCGGGTTACCTAATGAACTAGTAGGCTACTTAGACAAAATATAAATAATGTAGCTCTTAAAAACTAATTGCAAATACAAAATGCATGATTACAGAAATTCGAGTAGGCCTAACTAGTAAGTTATTCAGGTTGTACAAGTTTCAGCCATAACAGTTTTTGCACATCTGGACAGATGTGTCACTAATCCTTTAATGAGAGTGAAAACTCCACCATAATCTTTTTTTTTGTCTGTGAAGAAAGAGTAAAGGCAAGAATGAAAGAAAATTAAAATGCAAATAATTAAAATAAATAAATTAAAAATAAATAAATTAAAGGTGAATTAGACAACTTATCTTGTTAACATGAACGCCTCAATTTTCAGTAAAGCATGACATTTTTAATCATTTTGACTAATTCCAATCAGAGGAATGTGTGCCGATGGATTTTTCACCAACAGTTCATTAATGTAAGTGAGTAATGGTGATCACAATAATATACATTTGAATAAAACTCACAAAATTAAAATAAAAAGTGTAGTGAGGTACCATATCTTCGTCGTCACGTGAATGAAAACCAGATTTCTGATTGGAAAATGGAGTGAATTGGAGACTGAGGGCAAGAGGGTGACAGAAAAAACCCCGGTGCATTTTCAGGTTTATTTTGAAAATCTAATGTCCAATTTCCGCTCACTGTGGTTATTTTCAGTGTGCGGCTTGGTGCACCTAACAGGACAAAGTGGTGCACACAGTTCTTTGTCTCTGGCTCTTCTCTCCGCCTCAAAGCTCGACTGACCGGAACAGACAGCGAGAAGGAAACCGGACACGTTGTTTCAGAGTGGAGACTGACGCCGTTATCGCTGCTGCTGAGGTGTCGATCGCAGAGACGCAGCCTCAGGTTTTTCTTCACCCAGTCCGTCCATTGTAGTCCTGCTGACTGTCACACTGCTGCCATCGTGAGGTCAAATGGGCGCACTGCAAATACATCTGACAGTAAAGATACAGTAGATTTACACTTCCTGCGCTTTCACTGAGGTCGCGGAGTCTGTTCCTAGAGGGATAAATAAAATGATTGTTTAACTTCCACAAACACTTGACAGATGGATTAAAACATTGTTTTCACAAATCGATTGACGTGCCATTTAGACAAGCGGAGGGAGGAATAAAAGGCACCGCTGGGATTCGAACCCAGGATCTCCTGTTTACTAGACAGGCGCTTTAACCAACTAAGCCACGGCGCCGGCCGATGGTAGGGAGCGAAAAACCCTTTAAGAACAGTTGCCAGGGAACCATCCAATTGTTCTTTCTGTTGACGTCACTGTTAATCTGAAATACGGTACTGTTATTATTTATTAGTTATTTTTCTCACTTCTTCTTACTATTACTATATCACTATTATAGACTTTTGTCAAATATATTTCTTATCTTCAAGGTTTATGCAATCTTATCTTTATATGCGTTGCATTGAGCTAATGAGCCATAATACGAATTCCTCTTGTTGTTTATACGTGCAATTTTCAAACAAACAAACACACAAACAAAAGCCCAAAACATCATCATCTCTGTTCTTTTCTAAACCGGACATGACAGGCCATTGCTACCGCTTGCTAGTCATAAGGGCCCGGGGTTTGGGTTGACTTGTTGACATTTTTCATTAAATTATAAATAATGTAGCCTACATTTTCACCTATGTTACCATACTAATGAATTAATAAACTCCTTTACTCGCCACCTGGCTGTGGAAGAATTTATATGCCTAATTTTGTCAGTGATTTGGAAAAAAGTTATATTTTGATTTGTATTATGATAAATATTCAACTTAAATCAATGTATTTAATGTAATTAAATAAAAATCTAGTTCAATCTAGCTCCTCCCCTTGCTCCTACATGTTGACAGGGTCTCTTGCATGCAACCACCGACGGCAATGGCAACAAATTCACATGTTTTTTTTTACAGTCTATGATTCACATAGGCTAGCTGGGAAAGACACAGTAGCAGACATGTTGCTCTTCTCAACCAGAGTACTAGTAGCTTCCGCGAATCCTACGTTGTGTTGGGCACCTCACATCTGTGGCCCCAAAGTTTTAAGCACCTTGTAGATTTTGGTGCTGTATCTTCAATTTCTGGTTGAGCATATCCTTTCATTTTCTCTTTTGCATTTTTAAAATGAAAATGAGTAATGTTACAAACCTTATCCCCAGCTCATGAACATACTCCTGTCTGAAAATTTAGAAAAACATACACGCCAACACATTGAATGAAAACAACCAGAAAGACTCCAATACAGGCAAGTGAGAAAATACTTTTTAATCAATGAATATTTTAAGTGTAAAGATGCATAATGCCTCTCATTTACCAGCCTCCAGCAGTGTAGTCTGGCTGAACAGCTTTTTATTTTTCTATTTACTGAGGTTGCACTGAGTTGAGTGTGATGTTAGTTTGAGTTTACTGGGTGACTGACTGATGATGGAAACTTTTTAGACTAAGAGGATAGATCTAAAAAGGGCATCATGGCATTTTGGGCAGGTGGTATTTGCTGTCAACAGTTATTGAGAACAGTTGGCAATCAATGCTGACAGTATTTGTGGATTAGGAACTGTTGAACTGTTTTTGTTTCCACTGTATCGTTGTCAGGCTCCGAGGCTTAATGTCTGGTTGTCAGAAACAAAAACTAAACATTAAAACCAACCTGCTCGGTTAGAAACAACCACCTATCATTTTGTATGATCATTCATGACAGTGAAGAAAAACAAGGAATCAAGAATATGATATTTCAACAATTTATTCAACAACTTCGTAGACATTTTCCTAAGAAGTGTGCTGCTTTATTTGACTGATGTTTGATAGGTGCCGAACCAAAGCTTTTTACATGCACATGGTCTCAGCACAGATACAGGCTATAGGTTTTTTTTCCTCATTTTGACTTGTCTTTTTTTTCTTCCTTTTTTAAAAATCACACAGCTTTAATACAGCAGCTGATGAAGCTTACCAACAATCGGTTCAATGATATACACACAACCAATTTTCTGATTGAATTAAAATATAAAGAGGAATAACACAAGTAAAAACCTACAAAGAAAATAAAGATGTAAAAATCTGAAACAAATCCTATGACTGATGCTGAGTGGATCAGCCCATGAATACACAAGTCCAAGGATCTGCACGTCACATTACTCAGCTGCTTTATCTTTATGCACATTAGTTAGTTTTTTAAATTAATTATTGTAAATACTATGAAAACAAAATGCAAGTCACACACTCAGCAAACAAGAAACATTCCTTCCTTTGATCTGGAGTTCGCATTAGTAGACAGGAATGAACTTACACGGGTGATAGAGGAATGAAAGGGTGGGGGGTTCACCTTGAACACCAGATCATGGTCCATCAGGCATGGTGTTCACTGGGGCAACTTTTTTTTTTCTTTTTCTTGATAAATCTTAAATACTTAATCTAACTTTTACCTGAAGATATTGTTTAAAGTCTGTTTCAGGTGCAGTGTAATAATGAGCTTCGGGCTGCCCCAGTGTAAGTTCCTCAGACAAAGATCAAAATAATCCAAGCAGACAGCCAACAACAAACAACAAACACGTCCAGGTGCTTTAACTCACTGTATGTGATCTGTGTCTGAGGAACGACCACGCCTTTTCCGCCTTACCTACCTCCTTGTTTACTCTGCAACTCATACATTTTCGTCCAAAGTAGTACATGGATCATATGTGTGTTTGAGGGAGAGTATGAGATTACTGGTGGGCACACTGGACTCCTGGCCCGTGGTGTCCGCCCTCTTCGTCGGAGCTGTCGTTGTAGGCCTCTCTGCGGTTTCCTGACGACGAGCTCTGGCTGTTGTCGTATTCCTGCAGGTCGACCTCCTCTGTGTCTGCAGTGATGATGGGTGGCTCTGACCGCGAGGGCAGCATGTCCTCCAGCTCCTACATGAGGAACATTCATCACAACGCAGCTTTAACAGACGGTCTCATCATGTTGCACAACTGTGTAGAAGCGTCAAATGGCTGCGGGACTGAGAGTGCACCAGCTTCAGGGCGAATAAGAGTATTACTGCGTAGATGCAAGTGCTCAATAAGTAACCCATTGCTGGCCAGAACTGCTCTAATCCCCGAATTGAATTACTAGTATAAATTTAGCTTCAAGTCTGCCCTGTGCTGGCCTCAAGCCTTCTCATTAAAAAAACGTTGTGAGGAACACGTGAGGTTCCTTGCTTTAGCTGATCTGCACCGTAGCACAATCACACATAATGATTTGAAATCAAATTAAATTTAAAATAGATATTTAAAAAAAAAAACTGTGCAGGCTGAGAAAAAATACATTATCCAGGAGAAATTAATCAAATAGCCTGACTACTTTCAGTTCTGTTTAATCCACAGAATATTTTCTGAAATAATTTACAATTATTTAAGGTCAGTGGTGAGTAATGTGTCATACCGCAAGTTTCTCAGGGCTGATCCAGTTGTTGTCGGGAAACTGGACATCAAACTTGACGTAGAGATCCCCTTTCTCGAAAGGGTTTCGGTACTGTGGCATGCCCTCTCCTCGCACCACCCTGACTGAACCTAGAAAAGAGTGTGTAAAACAGACAAACATTGAAAATAAAACAGGGTTTATGCACAATATATGCACTTAGCATATATTGCACTTAGCAGAATAAATTATTCTGTTAAGCTAAGGTTTAATTATTTTTAATTTCAGATAACTTTAGTTTTTAACTTTAGTAGTCTAATGGCGCTTTTCCACTACACAGTCACGGCACGGCTCAGTAAAGGTGCTTTGTAGGGGTGTCACGATTTCGATTTTTTATTGAAATCGATCGAAATTACGTCATGGTCTCGAGCATCGAAGTCAAAGAGAGGATCGACGACCCCCGGTCTGTCACATGACTCTCCGTATCAGCGCAATCTCGTTTACATTACATTAAGCCGACATCAGGAGAATAATGAGACACGACGGTAAATTAATGAAAATAAAATTATGATAATGTACAGATATAAATATATTTATTTCAAAACCTTGGGGGCAATTTTGGCCCCTGGATCATGATTTTTGGGGGCATGTTACCTTTATATTGTAAATAAATTATTTAAATTTGACCATTAGTGCCTAATGTGATACATTATGGAAATTGCATCACTTATATGTATCCCATCTTTTGAAATAAGATTTACTGTACAAAATTTGATGAATGAAACCAATGATTGTAGACTAGACTAGTCTGAAAATGGCATAGGCCTCTGTACTGTAAGAAAAAGAAAAAAAAAAATCGAGAATCGAATCGAATCGTGACCCTAAAATCGAAAATCAAATCGAAGTGCTTTGCCATTACTGAGTTCTCTAGTTCCTCCTCAGTGGGGGTGTCACGGGGGCGATGGCGGGGCCGCACTGTCTCTCTCTCTTTTCTGTCTCTTCCTCGATCACGGACCACAGCGTGGTTTTCCACACAGCAGTCGTTTAACTCGGGTGAAGGAATAACAACAGTCTCGACTCTCGGTACAGATCAGTGGTCGCTGTTGCCACTGTGTTTTTGTAATTTCCGGTTTTGATTCTCATGTCGGACATCGCGCTCGCGATTCTTCCAGTGACGACGCTCTGCCCAATCAGTGAAAGGCTGAGGTGCTGAGGTGCTGACCCCACCCCACCCCAAAATGCAAAATGACAAGTGCTACAAATGTGGTTTAATACTAAACAGAGCTGTTGCCACTGACTTGAATTAATGTTGATTTTGTCAGATGCTGAGCGATTGGAGAAAAGGGATGTCATCACTGCATCTCAGCAGTTTCAGAGTGAGTGCATGTTAGCATGCAGTGTTTGTGGGCCACGACTGAATCACCACAATTGACCCAGCCCACAAATTTTCTTTTGTGTGTGCGTGCGTGTGTGTATGGGGGTCACACAAAAGCAACAAGAGTCTTACCTGGTTCAATGACTTTTCCAGCAGGGTACTTCACAACAATCTGTCTGCCGTCTAAGTGTTTCAGCATGAACTGGAAGCCGCACAGCGCCTCCACCAGCCCAATCTTGTGGGTTATGAACAGATCATTGCCATCTCGCTTGAATGTCTGAAAATTCAGAGAAAATTTGACTGACTGATTAGCTTTTAATGACTCTGGAGATAATATCAAACATTCAAAATATGATCTTTGTGATGGCCTAAAAAATATTCCTCACACAGTTTGTCAGTTACAGGATGAAGTAATTTCAGTAGCACATATTTTTCACCATCAATGAACGCAGCATCTGCGGGTGGTGAAGCAGTACTAAAACATTGTGGCAGGGAAATTAAACAGATAATTTATATCTGAATTTAATTTTTTAATTTAACTCATCTTTGGTTTGTGAAAGCATAGACTGAAATCCACGAACAACACACAGACAACTAACTTTGATGGGATATGATCTAATATGTAGTTGAAGCCTCTGTCTCATTTCAATGTGTTCATCATAGGAGGGGCACATCACCATCCACAGTGCTGATCCCTTCGAGTTAATGCTATTTCTATTTACTGTTGCCAGCTGTAGTAACCTACTTTGCTTCCACCATCCTCTGACATGCTCTGACTTCAATGATAACAGCCTCCTGGGAGAAGCAGCCAGGGGCAACGCTTCAGCTCAGCCTGCTGTTCCAGTTCAGCTAAGATTACTTTGCATTGTCAGAGGCGTCCTGACTTGTACAAGCTAATGTCCCCTTATGAGGAAATCCAATTATGAAAGGCAGGGGCAGCTACCTGTGACAATAAAGATTCAGCTGTGAGACAATGGATGCCAAATATGTCATTATTGCAACAATGCCCAGAAATGTTTGTCCCATTTTTTACAGATTGCTGTCCGTCCGTCAAGAATTGCTTCATCTCAATATGATTTTATGTCATTTAAGTCTTGATCATTCTGTTACTTTAGATATAAACCAGCATTGTGTAAAGTGCTTTAAGAATCTATCCTGGGATATTAAATTCTCCTGCATTTAATGAATAAATACTGACATTTTGCTGCATATAAATTGTCAAGTAGACACTGCAAGCTAATGACATAAATTACATTTTCAGGCTACAAAAGTGTGGTAAATTTTCTTTGACAAACGCAATAAATGTATATCTATTGAGGCCTGTGTATGCAAACCAGTTTAGCAAGAATTGTTAAAAAAAATAAAGTACAACCTACAAGGGCATCATCAGTATACCGTATTTTCCGGACTATATGTCGCACCTGAGTATTAGTCGCATCTGCCTAAAAATACGTCATGAAGAGGAAAAAAACATATATAAGTCGCACCGGTTTATAAGTCGCATTTATTTTTCAAACATTTAATTAATAGCCGGGTGTCATATAATGACCAGGCTTTGTTTAAAGGCCGGCACCTATAGCGCGCGCTGCTGTTATGCATGCGCGTTTCTCTGTGGTGTGTAGCCTATGTGTGTGTGAGGATGCGGAGATGAATGAAGGCGATCGTCCCAAGGGGGAGGGGGGGGGCGGGGGTGGCGGCGGCGGTGGTGAATATCGCTCCTTTTTTTTTTTTTAACACGTTAGTTTAGGCGGCAGCGCTGGAAACCCTGTGATCAGAAACCCTTTGTGGACTCTGTGAAGACGCACGGGAGTGAAGCTGACCTCTCCTCTGCTTCAGAGAGGGACAGCCTTGCACTGTCGGACCTGGGTCTCTGCTCCGTGTCCGGAGCCCAGTCGGGACCGGAGCAGAGACCGAAGACTGACCGCAGAACACGCTGTGAAAATACTCTGAATTGACGGAGTGAAGCGCTACGGCGCAACGGAGACAGGTCAGACAGCGCAGCGAGGAGAACAGCACATGAGGAAGATGAAGATGAGCCACTGAATGAGGAGGGATTTAGAAATAAAAGCCGCGCTTCCCTCTTGTGGTCATAGCGTAGGTTTTTTTTTTAAATATATAAGTCGCTTCTGAATATAGGTCGCATGGCCAGCCAAACTAGAAAAAAACCGCGACTTATAGTCCGGAAAATACGGTATGCATATTTGAAGAACTAAACCTATAGATATGCATTAACCGTCAGGTGCAGAGTCTTAAATTTAGTACAAACATGCACTTTAATTAACTTAACTTCAAGCAAAGGCAGGATAGGAATTTAATTCTAGTCTCCAATTCATCTGCACTGTCAGTCTTGACAGAGCATTCGGCATCTGATGACAGCTCTTAGCTGGTTAGACTGCAGCAGACTGAAGAAAGTGGAATCCAAAATATCTTGTAGCCAGAGATCATCTCTCCTCAATAAACACAAACTGAGCTCAAGCAGCGTGCAGTCTTTCTTCCGTTCAACCCTTTTTGTATGTTACTGCTTTATTGGCTACAAGACTGCCATAGTCACATACTATCATCCATTATTTTTGAACACAAAATTACTTTTGTGAAAGCTGAACTGCTTCACTTCTGCACAACAGATCTGTTACAAGTCAAGTGAACATCTGACAACATGCAAAGGACGCTAATGCAGAACTCAATCTTGGCCATGTTCATTATGGCACAGCACCATCAAGACAACCTGTTCCCCATCATTCAGTCAGTTGAGAGGTATGAAGTACCTCCAGCTGGATCTGACAGCTGAGAAAAAATACTCATGTCATGTATCTGAGAGTAGGGCTGAGCGATTATGGCAAAATCAAAATCACAATTAATTGAACTTTTTGCTTCTATTATGTTTAGTGATGATTACAGTGCCAGCATTGTTCTACACACTAACCATTGGCCTCAGCAGAAGAAAATCTCTCAAACACCAAACACTTTCACAAGGCAGGAGTTTCCACTAAATTAAACTTTTTTTCTCACCCAGATCTTAGGTGGCCAGGTGTTAGGC
The DNA here is from genome assembly GCF_045865225.1 of Trachurus japonicus. Classification (NCBI taxonomy): domain Eukaryota; kingdom Metazoa; phylum Chordata; class Actinopteri; order Carangiformes; family Carangidae; genus Trachurus; species Trachurus japonicus. The sequence continues at coordinate 23,029,299 of NC_140909.1, forward strand.
TGCCTGAAATTGTCTGGGGAAAAAAGATCTAGTGCACAAACTGACCATGAGGCATGGGAAAAAGCACAACTACTGAAAGAAGTTAACAACAGAGATGACAGCTCTGAAGTCTCATCTACACTTGACATCTTGTGCTGCTTTTTTGTTGAATTAGTTTTGCACAAGGCAGCTCATTAATATGCACACTAGCTGGGCAATTCTATGACTCCTGAGTCTTCTTTTTTAGGCGTATTTCAGTTTTGTTATGCAAGACCAACAAAGAACTGACAAGAAACACATTCCATTGCTGTATAATAAGCTCAGCCCCTATACAGTTTATAGCACAGTAGTGTATACAGCCATCTTCTGCAGCCACATGATGAAGCAGGCACATATGAATGCACAGAGCAAATAAAAGCATTCAAGAAAAACTCTAAATCTTGAGTAATGCCTAAAAAGTGTTTTCTGAGGTACTGACCGGCTGAAACCAATGTTTTAGGAGGCCACGAGAACGGGACAGAGACGATTGTTGGTGCATGGTGATGAAAAATCCAAAACAATATGCTTCCAACTCTGGCCACCGCCACAATAGAGGCATAAATATCCTCCCTCGACAGAGTGCAACAGTAAGATGAATACGGCTACAACATTCGTAGACTGGCCCACATACCTCATTCTCCTTCTCCTGCAAGACAAGAACTATATCCCCTGGCTCGACGCCAGGTGCCTGGTCGGCCTCCCCTCCGAAGGTAATTTTCTGGCTGTGCTTCATGCCTTTATCCACATGTACCTCCAGAATCTTCACCTCCTTCACCACCTTCTTGCCCTCACATTTTTTACAGCGGTCTTTCTCACTGATGACTTCACCTAGGATAGGGTCGAGAAAACAAGGTGAAGTGGACCTTATGACACAGAGGAAACGCTTGAATATGGTCTAGGTCAGTGTTCCTCTTACCTTCACCATTACAGTCAGTACACACAGACTGCATCTGTTGGACCATTCCTGGGGCCAGTTGTCTGATCATGATGCGCATGCCACGCCCCCTACATGTTGTACATTTTTGGACAGCACCCGTCTTCCCTCCTTGCCTGGACAGATACACACCAACAGAGAGCTTAAAGGAAAGCCATGCAATCGACTAAATCAAATATACATGAATGAAGACTACAACACCATAATGATTACACATCTTACCCATTACAAGTGCTACACAGTACATTCTTGCTAAGTTGTAGTTTGGTTGTTTTCCCATTGTAAAGATCCTCCAGTGACACCCTGTAAAAAAAAAAGCGCAACATTTACTACAAACTGAAGTGATACATGACAGCAGCTTCAGCATAGCATTGGCTTATTACTGAAGTAGTTTGTGCATTTCTGTGCAAGTTTCCTCTTACTTCAGTGGGTGGACCATGTCCTCTCCTCTCCGCCGACCGCCATTCCTCGCACGACTCCCCTGGCCACCCATGAAGTTAAAGAGACTGCCACCAAAGATGTGGGAGAAGATGTCATCCATCCCTGGGCCACCCCCACCTCCTTCCCGCAAGCCCTGCTCTCCATAGCGATCATAAAGCTCCTTCTTTTCAGGGTTGGTCAGCACCTCATAAGCAAAGCTGATCTCTTTGAACTATGTTTTGGGAGATAAGAAAACAAACAGCAAAAATGAACAAAAAAATTACCAGAATAGTAGAAGCAAACGGGATATTAGTGCAAACAAAACAGATGTTACAAGCCCAAACAACTTCTATACAGCTTGATCTGCCTCAAAAAAAAAGGAAGGAGAAGGTTTATGAGAAATAAAAATCCATGTCAGGTTCATACTGGGAATAAATTACTATTGAGCATACTCAAAAAAAAAAAAGGGCCTGGCAAGATTTCTCTAAATCTTACAACTCGTCTATGGTGACATGATAGCAAAAGAAAGTAAAACTAAAAGGGAAAGTAATTAGAGCACTGTCAGCATTTGAGAAAAACATGACAAATATACATTAAAGTTTTAAGCTCTAGGCATTTTAGCTTCAGACTGTGGCTCTATACATTTATTTGTACCATTTTACATACAGTATTTTGTAGTCTACAATAACAAATTTGGTTTGGGAAACAACTACCCATCCACCCTCCCAATAAAACAGGTTTTGTTTTATTTGTTTATTGTTATGCCATAGTGTACTTTAGGTACAAACCAAAATGCCTCAAATTGTATACAGTATGACTGAACCCTTACCAGCTTAGGGTGAGGCAACACTCATTAACACATTTTTTCAAATTCCATTTAGACAGAAACAACACCAGCTATCCACGACTAATCTAATACCTACCTATGAGGCCTAATTCCTGATCGGTTTTAACCAGAGGGCATTTCTCTTTTATCTTACCTTGTCACCAGAGTTTGGGTTCTTGTCGGGGTGGTATTCTTTTGCCAGTTTCCGGTACGCCTTGAAGGAGAAAGAAGACGACGCCTTGTTAATCAATTTGTTTGTTGAAGAAAAAAAATCATTATTTGCTGTAAATTATAACTTACACCAACGTGAGTAAAAGGCACGTGAGGCAACCTTATCTGTCGTTTACGAAATCACATGCCAGTGACGAAAGAAACCTAGTGTTTCGCCGGCAAAACACAGTCCGTTCCTGCATTTAATCTTTTACGTAACGTTAAGTTTGCCTTTGGTGTTTTCCTGTAAATTGTTTGTTCCCAGAAGTGACGACGGTTACTCACACACACCCGGAATTACCCCGTTCACAAAAACGGCAGCTCAAAATGTCTGACAATGTAATCGCTAACGTTAACGTTTAAGTAAGCGTGTGTAACGTTATACTGATTAGCATCCCCAGCTAACAGGGATGTGACGTTCAAATAACACCAGTTAGCTAAAGATGATTGTCGTCCGATTGGTCAAATAAACCCAGCAAAGGGCCTGAAACTAGAACTGCGTCGTTAAATATCGGACATCATAAACGTTTATCTTAGCCTTGTTATTGTGGCAAAATGTTCATGCGTGTATGTTAATGATACCTGCGTGTAGCTAGCTAGCTGATGCTAGTTGGTGATGATTTGATGGTAACAATTTGATGTCCTACTAATGTCCCCCGTTAGTCATAAGATTACTCGACAGGTTTTGGAAGTGAGAAAACATTCAGGCTTGGTTGCAATCAATACGCTTAAAAAATGACCCTATGTTACGTGATGTCAAATGGGAACATTAATCTTAACTTGGGCTGGCGTTCACTGATGCTAATCCTCGTATCTCTGGTCCAAAGGTTAAAACTAAAGTCAGCTTCGTGTCAATAACTAAATAGTTACACTGCCGACATAAATGTATCCCACTCAGCTAGCTGCTATTAGTGTCCAGCTGTTGAGACACATGAACTACAGTTTTCTACAACCTTCGCTAGCTCCGTGACAAACACCTTTAGCTAAAGCTAACGTGAGGTCACAATCGTTAACGTTACCCCGACCTCTCACTCGGTTAACGCCACTCACGTTAGCGGCAGTGTCTAAAATAGTAAAATACACAGGTGCCCGCAGCGAGACATATGGGCATCATCTGGTATCACTGAGCCCATTATCGTTAAACAAACCGCGGCGTCACATGAACATCCAGGCCACTTAGCTTACTGGTTTAGCAGGCTAACCCGGTTCACGGCTAACGTTAGCTCGCAGCGCATAGCAACGCATTTCCTGACAGTGACTGGTTTCAACAGACACAATAAACGGACATAAAATATAATTTCGCTGTTTGTCCGACCTTTCTTGTGTACTTACCTTTTTCAGCTCATTCTCGGTTGCGGATGGAGAGACTCCGAGTATGTCATAAAGCTTTGTATCTACAACATTGGCCATGGTGTTGCTGTGGATGTTGCTTCAGCAGGGAGGTGGATGGACAAAGAGAAAGAGCCGGTGAAAAATGTTTTGCTCGCCTCGTGTCTCAGTTTCCGGAAAGTTAGACGCCCTGTGTGCCCGCTGCTGCCTCCAGGTGCCGGTGTGCGGCAAGCGCACGGATCTACATCCATGGGCAAACACTACATACAATTTTATTTTATTATTTCAAACAGTACATTGAATTCCATTATCGATAAAGGCAATGACCTACACATTTAAGCAAAAAAACAACAACCAAAAAACAGAAGAGATTAACATAGTCTGGATATGTAGGCTTAGTTCTTCCTTGTAAAAATGTCCAATTAACACAATTTCCTAGATAGCTAATTCAAGATTTATTTAATTCCCTTCAAATAAAAACATGGCGCTCCATGTGAATGCACCCTAAATAATGTTTTAGTTGATGAAAACAGAACCCATGTATTTATTTTTTATTTCATTTTAGGTAACACCTAACACCCATGAGGTCATTTTGACCTACATTACCCCTTAAAAAAAGGTAGCCTAAATAGCTGAGAAATAGATTAAGAAAGAAAAGAACAAGAGGAGGGAGAAGGCTGAAAGAAAAGAAAACAAGAGAAAAGAAAAAGACAGGAAGAGAATGAGGGAGAGTGGAGGAGTAGAAGAAAGAAACTCCTCCCCTCCCCTCCTCCCAATCACACCCCAAGACTCAACCCCTCCCTAACCTGCCTCCCCAATTTACCCCTCCGATTACCCCCCAAGATCCCCTTTACCATTACCCCGGAATATAATGTCAATGTTTAATTATATTATTGTCTACTATATGTATATTTTTATAACAAATATATTAAAAAAACAAAAAAACATCAACTCATCGTGGTGGAGTGTTTGTTTGTGTGTCCCTGTGAACCTGAGGCCTGTTGTCTGGAGCAATGTGCTCCTGCAGGGTCTCCCATGGCAACTTGTTCTCAGGTGAGGGGCCAGACTAAGAATGGTTCAAGAAGACCCCATGAGAAAAGTAAAAGAGGTCACCCTGCCCGGAGGAAGTCCAGGCCTGGACAGGGGTTTCATGGTGACTGGTCATGCCACGGTGCCTGGTCAGGTAGCCTACAGCCTGAAGAGGCTACATGGCGACCTCCCCATCCTGTGGACCCACCACCCACAGGAGGAGCCACTGGGGTGGGGTCCCACTGCCAGATGAGTGTCAGTGAAGTCAAGGGGCCTCTGCAACGTGGACCTGGGTGGTAGAGGCTCTGGGAATGTGGAAGGTCGACCTCTCTGACCACGTCACCCACTCCCCCACAGCCTGAACCTTCTGAGCAATACACACCCAATAATCTCAACATTTCTCCAAAAAATGATCCTGATCATTGAACACCGATTAAATAAAATGTGGAAAAGCTTCAACAGACAAGACTCTCTTGAAAGTAAGCTTGAGCAATATTTGATTGATATCTGCCTCAGCCTGAGGTGCAGGCCAGAACCACAGCTGAGACCAATTGATTAATCAGGGACTCCTCTGATATCTCGCAGTTAATCAACTTCTGATCCCGATCTCCTACTTGTGACCCCTATCACACACACACACACACACACACACACACACACACACACACACACACACACACACACACACACACACACACACACACACACACACACACACACAGGGCTTCTTGTGTCAGTCCTTAAAACACAAATCACTAAATGCTAATGCTGCTTTGCATTAACAGTGAATGAGCTCCCTGCTACCTTTGACTGAGGCCAGAGTCTCATGACATGAACGTCATTTTTGGCTGAATAAACCTAAAGTTTGAAGGTCAAAGTAAACATTCCCACACTGCATATTTCTTATAATGCCAGTGGAACTTTATGTTATGTCTCTCTGCTAAGCTAAACTACCTGCTCAGTTACTATCACTGCAGAGACAAAGATGTTTATGGTGACTTGAGTTGAGGAGTGTTGTGCTGTTTGTAATTAACTCAATTACCTGACAATACTCATACTGAGATAACCCTTGAGAGCAGGTATCCTCATGGTTTACAGCTAACAGACACCACACTAACCACATGTCAACTATGTATGAGTAAAAATCAGCGGACAAGCTGTCTTCTTCTCTGAGGACCTAGGTCCTCTCCATCAGGTGCGGGTCCAGAGTATTTTCTGGTGGGGGGCACAGGGGGTAACGACTCGGGGGGGGGGGGCACCCAAAAGTAACAAAAACGAAAGCTGCAGTTAACCAGAACAAGCATGACTCAAATGGTGAAATTGAGAACAATAACAATCTTTCTTTATTTACTACACAAAACACTACTATAGGATGTTTGCTGTACAGAGTTGATTGAGCGCCTTTGAAGAAGTGAGTGCTTATAGCTTTTTTAACATAGTGGTGGTGAAAAACTTTACACAATGATTTACAATTCCACAAGTCAATGACCATTGGGGGACACAGGGTGGCCAATCAGATTGCAGGGGGGGGGGGGGGGTGCGCCCCCCTGTGCCACCATGGAAGACCTGCCCCTGAAAGCAGTAGTGTAGTAGTAGGCAGTACGTAATGCGGTTTCGAATACAGCCTTTTCTAAAATCGTCAGTGACTGTGAAAATCGTGTGGTGTGTCCCCAGCTCACATGTGTAAATCTCTTAACACCACGCCAAACACCTCACGGTTTGGTGTGTCTTACCTCAATGCAGCATCTGCAGCTCCAGCTCTGCTTTTGGTTACAATGAAAAGAAAAGCTCACACAGGGAGGTGAGTAAGCTCTCATTTAATTCAACAGAATGAAATTATACAACCATTGGTTAAAATAACAAATGAGTCCCATATAAGCTACATGTCTGTCTCTTTAGGGAAACAGTTTGTGCTTGTTTTAAACACTCAGTTCATGGGTAAATTGAAAAAGTACATTTCTCCTGGTAAAGGTGGGGGTTTGGGGAGCGGGATGGTTGCTATTTTTTAATTTCAGTCCAGGCCTCACAACCTAAATGTTTCATACTCCATAAACGATTACTTATTGCCTGAATGCCCATTTGCTATAAAGCTCACAGAGCAGAAATAGTCTTTTCTTCTCTATTTCCTAACAAAATAAGACAGTCTCTTCATGTGCTCTTCCTGAGGAGAGACTGAATGGAGCGTTCCCTCTGTGTACGTGTGAGGTAACCATGAAAAATACATATTATTGTAATATTACATTATTACCACTGTCATCATCATCATCATCATCATCATTATTTCTGATCATCATCATCATCAACAACTGCAACTTCATCATAAACCTCATTATCATTAACACCACATCATGGATAAGTCATTCATAAAATCATCTGAGCAACATTTTGAAAAAGATTAGAGTTAAAAGCCAAGCATCATCATGAGGCTGGATATATACTGGATTTAACAGTACAGTACACTGACAAAAATAAAGACTCAAATAAATTATTAGAAGACACACTATATATCATATCTGTGCATGTCAAGTGAATAAATGTAAAAACTCAGTCTCTCCACCTTCCTCTCTCATGATATCTGAGTGGTTTCCTGGTCTGTTAGGCGACCAATCGGAGAGCAGTGTGGATCTGCATGCGAGAACATTCTCCTGTAAGTCTCTGATGGAGGGAGGGATTTAATGAAGAAGACTGGAGAAAAGACGTCTCCATGCTTCCTTCATTTGAAATCCTTGGTGAAGAATAGAACCACTGGTGTCTTCAGTTTCTTTCTTCCTCTGGTCCCTCATTTCTTGTCTCCCCTTCTGCCCAAACCCCCCAATGAGACTATGAATGGAAAAGATCTTTAAGTGCTACCCACAATACTATAAACACTGCTTGGAGAGCAATGGTAGAAAAAGAAACAGGAGAGATCAATATAGGCTTGTAGTCACTCTCCTGTCCTCTCTTCTTCCTTCTCTTTTCTGGATGAGTAAAGTCCAATGTCTGCATGCCTTCTCCTTCTTACTCTTGACCTAGAAGTCCATCGACATGGAGCGCTGTTGTGGATCGACTATGGTGGTGCTGTTACGAGCACTGTTGCCACGGACACTTAAGGTTCCGCAGGCTCCTGCCATCCCGCCACCGATACCTCCAGCGATGCCACTAGGTCCCGCCATGGGAACTCCTCCGGCCATACTCATTCCTCCAGGCATGGCCACTCCTCCCGTTATCCCCACTGCCCCTCCGATACCTCCTCCTGCTATCCCTGATGGTCCTCCTACTGCGCCTCCGCCTGTGGCTCCTCCCCCCATCGCTCCTCCACCACGGCTGTAGATCTCACACGGAATCTCCTCCGTGACGCGGTCCTCAATGACCTGCTGGTCGCAGTCGTGAGTCTGTGAGTGCTGCTTGTAGCCGTAGCAGCTCTTCTTGTAGCTGGCAGTGGAGTTGAAAGTCTTCATGGGCGGAGGCTTGGAGAAGTCGTTGTGGTAGGACAGCTCCATAGAGCTCAGGGTGGTGCGGCTGTGCTTCATGCTGCCGCCGCCGGTGGCCACTGAGGCTTGCGAGCCGCAGTGGTGCTCGTGAACGCAGCGGGACATGGTGGAGGAGCGCCGCAGCTTGTGAAAGCTGTCCAGCTCCTCAGATAGGTCAGCAAGATCTGAGGAGATCTCCTTGTCTCGCAGAGAGAAAAGCTCGTAGTGGGGCGGGTCGAAGACCTCTTGGAATCCGGCCTTGTTGAAAACACCAGGCCGGCGAGCTACGACCTTAAAAAGAAAAAGACCCAGTTACACAATGAAACTTTGGGATCAGGAAGCCACTATTTCTCACACTGACAAACAAAAGGAGTAACACAGTAAGTCTTAAAACTGTCAGAAAACACAAAAAATGTGCTGCTTTAAGGCTCCAATTTCCTCAACCTTTTAAAATGAGTGATATACAATATGTATGTTAGAGTTGGTAGAGTTTTGTTTGTGACACATTTCTGTATTCTCCCTTTGTCTCTACTGTTCGTGCTGGGATTGAATAAGCAGGGCTCATGATTTAACAATGTCTGAACTAGAATCCGAGGGTAGGATGTTGCTTATGTTGCCAAACAACATCTGACATTGAGCACAGCTGATCGATACACAGAAGGATTGTTTCAGCCAAACTTTCCAGGACTATGTGCGACTCTGGTATCTCACACTTTTCCTGATGATCAAAAAGTCAACCCCAGAGGATGAGTTACCTTTTTCCTTGGCTGTTTCATTTGAACCAATATAGAGATGATGAGAAGAACCAGAACTATGCCTGATGAGACACCAATGACAGTGCCATGGGTCTTAGTGATCTGATGGAAAAGTCCCTTAGATCGCTTCTCTGTGAGGGGGAGAGGTGAGCAGAGCAGAGGAGACAGGAAGACAGAATTAAAAAAGGAGACAATGACAGAACAAAAAATACATAATATTGAATCTTAAAACTAAGTCAATCCTAAATAATGATCATCATTTAATTTGCGAGCAGTTGTCAGGAAGAGCACAGTCACCTTTGCAGTGGTTTTCATCCCATGGGTAGACACAGTTCTGAACCCCATTGCACACCAGGGAGTTGTTAATGCACATGTTGCTGTGACAGAAGAATGTATTGGCTGAGCAGGGGGCTGCAGGCAAAAGACAATATACAGAGAAAATGGAATTAATCAAAAACAAGAGAAAAAAAACAGCAAACAGAGCTGAGTAAAAGATGACTGCACTGTGAAAAGGACCAGAAGCTGTTTTGATGATAGTAAAACAATAACAGCAATAAAAGAGAAATTATTTGGCTGTAGAAATCAGTAGAAGCGTGTAATAAAACATGAAATGTCCTATTGTTTCTCCAAACCCTTGAGGTTCTAATGGAGACAGATCACACCCGGTCATACATCATCATTTCCTGCAGACACTACAAGCAGCATCAGGGGGTGATGAAGGGAGGAGATGTCAGCTCCACTGAGCTGCAACCTTCATGTCAAGGGAGTATGAGAGAGGGGAGAGAGGAGGAGATGGGAGGGAGGGGTAGTTGGTTGCACAGACAGTTCGAAAAATAAGAGCAGGAGGAGAGGAGGAATATGGAAAAGATGAAAAAAAGGGCAGGCGGGTGGGGGGTTGGTTATGTGTAGAAATGGCTTTGTGCCATCACTGTGTGCAGATGGTCAGGCAGGTGCTCTGAGACGCCACATATTACAATGACTGTTAGTGTATGAAGGCTTAGGTGGCAGAGACAGAGATGCCTGGTAATTGATGCTGGCTGCCCGGCTCAGGAGATCCATACACTGCCAGTCAGAAGGAAGAAGAGGAGAAGGGAGATGTAGATGCCTGGGTCTCGGTAAAGACCATTTGGGGGCTACAGTAAAAGCTTTGGGAAATCAGGTTTTTGATGTACGGCTGGAAATGAGTGGAGAGCGGCAGCAAAACTTATTTCTTATGTGTCATCAAATGCTTTTTTTCCTCCTGTTTTCAGCAGGTCACAGGGAATCAAACCAAGGGCATTTACCAGCAAGAAATTACCACTGTTGACAGTTCTTATTTTCTCCACCTTGATGTAGTGGAGGAAGGACAAGACTCACACACAGACCTCCGAAAGCATGTGAAAATGAGTCTATCGGCAGTAAACCATGTTTATTAGTTTGAATAGCCTTTTGTGCAACTGATTGGGTCTTTGATGCCTGTCTCATGTCTCACAAAAACAAAGCTTCTAGACATTTTAGTTTCTGAAAGCAGCCTCTGAAGAGCAGGCAGCTGTAGATTATTTATACAAGTGTGTGTTGTTTACATTAATTTTCACAAGAGTTTCACTAGATGTAATTGTGTTAACTGCTATCAAAATAATACTGTAGAGGGCTTCACTTATATGGCTGAAAATCTCAAGTCACAAATTCGCCCACAATCTGAATAATACATGTACTGTCTATAATGAAGCATAGATGGAGATGGTGACATTTTCCAGGCCCTGCATATAAACGTTCTCTTTACCATGACCATCAAGTAAAAACCATTATATTCTTACATTTATGTTTGCCTTTTCAATGTCAACAAAGGGCATCACAGCACAGTTACTTGCAGATGACATTCACACAGATAAAACTCACTCCCACGACGAGGCTTTATGCAAAGCGTTTGGTATAATATTCGTTTAATATTCAACCTCTGCCTCCTATGGCTTGTTCATGTCTCCCTACCATCCTTCCTCAGCATCTGACAAGACTTTTCTTTCTTTCTTTTTTCAGCCACTCAGGCTTTAGCAGCTGCAGAGTGCAGACACACTCTTTGAGTCTTTATCACAACTGAAACAGATTGTGGTCTTCTCCAGCAGCTCCACCCCTGCTCTGAGGTTCACTGTGACGAGGACTCTGAGCCTCCACTTCTCTCTCCTTGCATGCTTTCTCTGCCACAGGGTTAAATAACTTTGACAAGGGAACATGTACATGTGTGTGTGTGTGTGTGTGTGTGTGTGTGTGTTGGGAGTGTCCTTTCCATCTATCTCCCAGGAAGGCGGCAGACAGGGTCGCTCCCCTGACACTGTGATCACTTCCAAACTGATTATGCATCTCCCGCCTTCAAAATGCAGTTTCTCAGTGGGTGTCAACAATGATGCAAACTCCCAACCCCCACACACAGACATACACACAAACACATACCTCACATCTTAATGTATGCTGTGTGTGTGGGGGGGCTTAGGAAAGTCTTAATATGTCTGGTTTACATGTCCGAGGGGCCTCTGGTGGAAGATTAGAGCACATTAAGGATGATGGAGTGCAAAAGGCATGAGCTCATCTTGTCCTCTGAGTGACAAAGATTAATGATTCCCCCCGACCTCTATGTAAACTTTGAGTCTCTGGCTGACTCTGACCAAATAAAGTTTAGGAGTCATTCAAGAGACTTCAAACTTCTCTAAGATGAACTATGTGATCAGAATTAATGAGGATCCAAATGGTCTTAAGGATTCTCAGACTAAAAAAAAAAAAACACTCTTGCTGAATTTAAAAGGCCATTAAGTTCTGACTGCAATGGTTATGGGTTTGCTGATGAAAACAACATTAGCATTCACCCCAGGGTTTCGCAAGTGTGCAGGAGAATGTGGCAATTAATATCTCAGTCTATTCAGGCATTTAATGAAAAAATTACGGTGCGCAGAAAAACAGTTTCCTGCATGGCAATTTCTGTTACTTTATGTGGAGCCTTAAACAGCGTTTGTCCCTTCTTTGTCCCACAGAAATGATGAGGATTAATATATGATTACTCATACAAGATCTGTTAACCTGCCTCCGCTTATTTTTTTCCACCAGAATAGAGAAATTAATTCCTATTTTCCTGTTGTAAGTGACCCATAATAAGCGCAGTATCATGTTGTGCATGCATATCAATAAATCATTTGATGCTTTATCTAAAAATGTTGGAGTAAATAATTGGTTTGGGCATATCTGTGCCATAAACACAGCACAGTGTAATTAGCTTTTCTCATTGAAATGACACTGAGGTGTCTGTTAGTTAGTGGCTGCTGATGCAGATACAGTGTTTCCGTGAGTGGATAATGTAGCGGCTGGAAAGTTTTGGGTGTTACATTAAAATATCAACATGTGGTACTTTCATGTTGTCCAAAGTTAGTTACACAGTCACAGGCCAAACTGTAACAAAGATGTGGACTCTCATCTCAATTTGGATCAATAATAAAAGTATTAATTCAAATCTTTTTCTATATTTCTCACTGTTTTTTAAAACGGCAGGTACTCACGGTCAACAAAGGAAGTGAAGAGCATGCGGAAGCGACTGAGTCGGCTCTTCTCGTCGGCCCACATCCGCACGACTCCCACTCCGTTGTCCAACATCACGTCATTGGCCACGGTGCTGCAGAACTTGGCCTTGAGGTTCTCGATGGCGCTGCTACCATCGTACACTGCCACAAAGTTCTTCTTGCACTCATTAGAGTGCTCCATCTGGTACTCCATGAAGCGCAGGTAGATCTACAGGCAGGAGACGGAAATCAGTGTGGAGGCACATGAACAGCAGACTTTAACCTCACAGCTGTCTAAACATAATGAGCAAAGGTAGGCTTTAAGAATACAAATACATGGAATTGCAAATGCATCTATACATTTCTAAGATGCTTTCAGTGATGTGACAGATTAGAGCTGCGACAGCAACAGAATTAAGAGTTTAGAAGATGGATAGAAGATGCACCGACAGAGAATTGAATCAGACACCAACAAAGTATAACTAATCTAAGTTGTGGTGCAACTGTGCATTATTCATCTACTGATAGCTGCCTACTTCATTAATTGAAAGCATCTGTCGTGGTGCTGCCTGCTCTGTCTCCCTCACCCTCCTCGTTTCTCATAGCTGTGTCTAAATTCAAAGAAATGCTGCAGGGACTGAAGACCAGCACCTCCACCAAAAAAACGAGGTAGTCTGGCTTCAGAGTGAGAAATTATTCCACCAAGAAGCAGTGGTCATACATCGAACACAGCAGCAAATACCAGAGGAAAGGTTATGTGATGCTGAAGTTGACTGTGTGAGCAGTTGGCTTATTTCTTAACTGTGATGATTAATAAGGATTGACTGGTGTCTCTTTCATGGTAAACATCTTGCAGTAGAGTGAAACAGGTGTAGGGGCCAGGGGATGGAGGAAGTGGAATCAAACTCTCGATAAAGCTACGACTAACAAATGGCTGCTAAATAGTATTACTTAATGGAATGTGTATCAATAATTCAGTATCATTTGCCCTTTAATCCAATAAGTATTTTTTTTATCTTGAACATAAATTTAAACACCCATTGTCTATTATGCATGTGACACATTTAATGTATCTTTTAAAAACATCAATATCACTCTAATGTCGGACACTTTGCACACTGCTTCTGGTGTCTTGGTTTGAGTATGTAAATGCCAAGAAAAACAATGGACTTTATTCTGGTATGATGTATTTCTTCAGATGTATTGGCTGCTTTTTTGCCTTTTTTACAGATAACATTTGAATTGAACCACAGCGGGACAAGCACATGTGTTACTGATAACATTAATAATGGCTGTGTTCAGTTTAAGTGTCTCAGTTAGATGTGGCTGTGTAACCGGTAGCCAGTGCACAATACCAAGACCCTGAGACCTGAGCAGCTAACAGTAATGTAGTCCTCATGTTTTACTAGGCACACCTGTGTTTCCTACTGTGACATCCAAACGTTGTGTGTGTCTGTGCGAAAAAAGCCTATTACAGGAGTGTTTCTGCATTAGAGGAGCTTAGTGCATCTGTTGCCTCTGTGCATGACATGTCACTGTGACCAGTGACCTGGCACTTTCTTGTTTGCTCATTAGTTAACCTTCACATGTTCATGTAGTATACTCAGCTTCCTCTTGTGAAGTAAGCACAAAATAAAGGTCTTTAACCTGTGCAATCGGGTCTTGACCACGGGGAGGAGGGGGGCGACTTAGGGTGACACAGACGGCGTATTTGGACCATGCAGCAGTTTAAAGTAGCTGCTCTTCCGTTGCTGCTGAATGTGCTGCTGCTCTGTTTCTTCTGCTTCGTCGAGCTAATGTCTGACTGGGCAGCTCAGAGCTGCTGCTGCTAAATTCAGATCCTCTTCATTGCTGCACATGCAGGACCAGTGAAGTGACTGCAGGGGACAAATCTGTGTCTGTGTCAGAGAAGTTCTGGAGCGTGTGTGAGTCATGCATGAGTGTTTACATGTGTATATATGAAATATTACTGTGTATACACGTGCGTGGGTAATTGCTCACAGAACGGTGTGTGACAGAATAGTATGCACTTTGTGAAAGTGCATGTGCATCTGTCATTTTATGCATAATCAGATGTGCATTAATTTGTGTGTGTATATGTATGTGGGTGTATATATATGTGTGTGTGTGTGTGTGTGTGTGTGTGTGTGTGTGTGTAGCCATAGCAGTGTTGCTGATGACTCATTTAGTCACGAGGGATGAAACAGAGCAGCAGTGAATCCAGGCCGGCCAGGTTATGGTTGTAAATTCAATGGAAATTTGGATATCTACTCATAAATATCAGATTGTATGAGAACACATCACATCAACTTTCACTCTTGGCATGAAAATGAACTTACAAATCTCTAGAGCTGCACCTTATAAATAATACCTATTTGCCTGCATTACTTTCCCCCACCTCTGTGTATCTGCTCTGCTCATATCCATTATGTATTGAATCACAATCATAACGTAGATATGACCATTCACATTTGCTTGCGACGACTGGAGCCGACAATGCTGGTAGAGGCATTCACAAAAAAATATTCAAATCAGGAAAACCACTGCATGCTTTTATAGATAAGCATCTGCTTGTTTATTTAATGACTTTCTTTGGAGCAGAGCAGGTCAACAGTTATTTCTGCAACAACTGCCGCTGTGCACATTAAAAGTGATTCATACTTATTTATGAGTGCTGATGACACAAAGTTACTTCCCAGTGATTTGAGGTCAGATGAAGGGAAATGTTTTGATCATGTTGAGACTGGATTTTTCTACTGAACCATGCACTAATTCCACATTTTCTGTTAGGGTAAGAGCAGGCTACAGAGTATTCAAATGTAGAAATAATACCAACGTCAAGGTGATGTGCTGAAACAGCTCTGGTGACAGACAGCTGGAACAGAGTGATGAGTACAGAGTGAGTTTGGAGTTGACTCCACAACTACTTAGATATTCTGACCTGTTCCTGCCCTTTTTTTAAATTCAGACCGTACACCAAACTTAAACTCTGCTCACACAGTAACGCTCAATGAGAAATAGCTAATCTGATTTCTTTTCTTTTGGATATGCATGATATGCATATGAATTGTTGTGTGGTCGAGTTCAGTCTTAAAAATGCAGTAACTCTATCCAGTTGTCTGCCATTTACATTGACTACACTCATTACAGAAACACAAAGATTTTGACCAAAAATAAACCTTCAGAGCACTGCGGGGGACATGCAACAAAGTCCTCTGTGCCTTCCAGGGAAATGAAATGCAAGAACATGAGTGGGAGGGACGTTACTGATGGTTCAGATGTAAAATGTTTAAAATTCATGCTACTTTACTGCATCTGAGCCAGTGTCAGTGATGAATTAAAGTCCTTGAGTGCTTATGTAGTGAGATCTCAGGATGATTGGAGGTTTTTTCATAACTATATTACTGTAATGAAGTGAAGGTATAAGTTTGTCACATACTTTCAAATGGCTTTGAACATGACTCAATCGAATAAAAGCCTGATCTAGACTCAAGCTGTATCTATGATAAAACGGAGATTTAACCTTCACCTTAATGCCTTTCTACTGACCTTAGACTGAGGAGGAGCCCTGATGGTCCAGATACAGTCCAGAGCATCACCAGGCTTCACTCGTTCTTCCTCTTCCACCTGACTGGAGCGAATGATCCCATCCCATCCGCCGATTTCAAACTGACAGTCTGTAGAGACACAGGAAATGTGTAGGAGCGGTAAGAAGAAAGAGAAAAGGATTGAGAGAGAGAGAGACAGAGAGGGATGAAAGATAGGGAAGGTGAGAAAAGGGTCACAAGAGGTACATGGAGGAAGCAAAAATAAAAGAAAAAATGAGAGAAAAGAACAGAGGGAGAGAAGAACGAACAGAAGTGTAGGATGAGAAGAGGAGTGTGACAGACAGAGGGACAGATGAGGGATTTTATTTTAAAAACTAAAGGATTTATGGTGGAATTGAAGTGGATTAGGACAAAGGACAATAAGAAGACAGAGGAACAAAGGCATGAAGACAGGAAGGGAAGAGCAGGATAAAAGAAGTGTGTGTTCTTTCATTTATATTGGTGCATGTGTGTGCATGTACATCCTTTCACTTCATGTACAATTGCATCCCTGTCAGGGTACATTTGCGTGTTCAGCGTTCACGTCAGAGGCAGCAATAGCCTCCGGTAAGCTTCTGAGCACCGAGGAGCTCTTCAAAAGGGATCGAACACAAACCCACGAAATGCTGCCGTGCTTACCTGGGATGGGGTTTAGCAGTCCGCCCACGTGCAGATGGAAATCAGGGTCTGAAATGATAAGGTTTTGGGAGGCGCATGACTCTCAATCCACACGGCATTAAAAAGGTAAGCAGAGAACAGAAGATAAGATCCCATTAAGACAGACCAGATAGAGCAGAAAAGGGTCTTTTTGAAGCTAATATCTGTCACTTGATGGGAGATGCTGATTTCTAGGCATATTGGGTTCAGGCTTAGCCTCTGATGTTGAACACGTGCCTGCCGAAGAGCAGGTAAAGCAAAGGGAAAAAGCCTGTATTGTTAGTAAAACTGGAAACCCACTGGGTGGCCTGTGCATGTCCAGCGTGCTACTGCTTTACCGATAATGGACACAAACAACATCATCAATGCAGACAATGATGTCTGAAGAGTGCTGTCTTCTTTTTCACATGAGACCCGGTTCTTATTTCTGTTACTTAACGCCTTTGATGTGTACAGAGATGAGTGGGAGGTGGGGGCTTCTCTGGGCTACTGCTCCCTACCTGCAATAAAGGTGTACTGGATACGGAAGCCAAGGCCCTCCAGCTCCTCATCGCTGGTGAACTTGATCCACATGAAGCGTCCCGTCGATGTGACCAGGCCCGGGTTCTTTCCCCCGCAGAAGCGATCAATGAGCGGTGAGAACCCAAACGGCCCGTCACGGATCTCAATGTGATCGAAGCGGCACTCGAACGAGGGCTCGATGTAGTAATTCTTATCAAAAGCCAGCTGAATCCTTTGTCTGGGGAGAGCTTTGGTGTACAACAGAGAGAAAGGAAACAAAGGGGAAAAATCTATGAGAAGAACAAAATTAAATCTTGCTGATATAGGACAAAGCAACATCTGGATGGGGTTCTAAAGCATGAATTAGAAGTAGAGTTCATCTGATGTTCAACTGCTTGTGTGGAGCAAACTTTTAGGTTGAAGTTGGCTCAGAACTGGGTGCAGGGTGCTGTCCTTGTGTAACTGCCATTTTCAGACACTGATAATATGGTCTTGTGGCTTTTTGTCATTTGGATAATATCTGACTTTCATTGCAAGTGTTATTCCTAGCTTCACTGAGACTTGATGGGATATTAACAGAAGATATTACAAGACCAAACAACATTTAGAACCATTTTGCATCACTGAGTAAGAAATACTTATGTGAAGGGAAAATCGTTTTCTGTCCTCTAATGGGTATTGCTGACAATTTTTAAAATGTAGCCTACTCTGACCAACATGAGCATGAGGGATGATGCATCAGATGAGGAGGTTTTTTCCCTCACACATAAACGTACTGTGGCATTTTCTGACTCTGGTGCTCAAATTCCTCTAAACTTTAAAAAAGTAAATGAGATAACGCCAATGAGATACTTGCTCTCCCTCAACTTCAGCAGGATGCTGTCCAGGTGTTCTCCCAGAAGAAATTATCATTAATAAAGTGGGTGCTTAACGTAATTACTTTCCCCAGACGCTGTTTTTGCTTTGGTTTGTGCTTTCTAATCATGGCAAATAGCAAAATAGACAAATAGACAAATTCTGCACTTCCAATCTAAGCAAAAGCAGAGAAACAAACAGAACTAGCTAAACACTAAAACTGTCTTTTCAACTTAAATACAAAAGTGCACATTGCAAGCATGCATCATGCAAATTTATGCACGATGCATAGACACAGCCTGACATGTCAGCGCTGCTGCCTCAGAGTCAGTGAGTCCAGAACACTGCAGTCACAGCACGAAGCAAAGTGCACATCAGTCATGCAAATCCACAATATGTCTATGGAGCGAGTGGTCAGAGTTCATTAATGACATCGGCCTGCCTCCCACACAGAGGACGGACAAGTCATGCCTGCCTCAGGAGATGAATCATACTGAATAAAGATGCTGGTGATGGGGAGGGGGCTCTGAATCATCTCAAGCATGCATGGCCAAGTCAAACATGTCCGATTAGAGAAAAACAGAGCGTGGTCAGGGGTGATGTGTGTGTACAGTGGAGTGTGTAACAGAAATAAAATAATCTCTTTTCTCTGTGTTCTTGTCTTTGAATTTAAGCTCAAATGTTTCCTTTCTGCTCGAACAAGCAGCTTGTATGCCTGCACTCCCTTCCCTGGTGAGTTGAGTCTTATTCTCTCTATAACTTTCCATCTCTCTCTCTCTCTCTCTCCGTCTCCCTCTCACACATGACACAGCTTGATACAGAAAGAGAATTAAGTATAATCGCTCGATCTACTGAGCTGATGAACTGGGGGACATGACACAATCAATGAGCCTCACTAACCACAAATTATGATTACAAAGCTATCTGATTAGCACTTCTGCCAAATGTGAGCATCTCTCTTGAGAGGCAGGATGAAAGAGTTCAACTCTGGAGCTTGGACACAAATACGACTAAAGCTATTCAAGAGCAAATAATAGCAAATGACAGGTTCCATCTGTCGCCTTCCCAGACCAACAGTGATGTACTGCTGCACCTCCCTGTGATGGAGTCACAGCTTATTCACCAACAATAGGTGTGGGCTTGCTTTGTCCACAGGGGGAGCCCTTGAGCCATGTGAGAAATCTATTACCCACCACGGCAAGAAAAGTACCAACTCACATCTCATCTGTATGAAAGCCTGTGCTTGTACAACTCATCACTTTAGTTTGAAAACACATCAGAGCTCGCCTCCCATAGCTGCAATTGATGCTCTCTCATATGGAACATGCCACTAAATTAGTGACGGGCGTAATTGTTTATGGTAAACAATATAGTGTTGACAAGGATGCTTGAAATTCAGGCTTATACACCAATTCTGGAGCAGATGTTTATCTCTTTTATGTTTCATTCGATAGCGATAGGAGTTGTTTGACCCATCCTGCCAATACCGGTGAGCACAGCACTACTCTGATTAGGCCAGAAGTCAGGGCTTCCCACAACGAGCCACTTCCCATCATTTTCAAAAGGCTTTAACTGCGTGGTGAAACAGATTCAGGAAGGCTTGTTTGGAAAATGTCAATGTGATTGCCCGCCAGCGGAAAAAAGAACGCAAAATCAGAGGCTTACATAAAACAACGTCAGTCAGACTAATGGCGTTCACTGAAGGAGGCAATATGTTGAGAGGCCAAGGAAACCGTGTCAGCTGTTCTGGTAACAACAGCTTCCAGATGCAGGAGATGAAGTGTTCATTACCTTCAAGGATGTAAACGCACTCCTTGTTGGGTGGGTAGGTGTTGGGGTAGTTTGGCGATGTGAACACCCCGCCGTTGATGTTACGGACCCACTTGCCACAGTCATTCTGGTTGGGGCTCTGGCCGGCATGTTCGCTGGGGGAATCTGAAGAGGAGAAAAGGCAGAGAGCAGACAGACAGATGGGTTATTGAGTGGTGGGATCAATGCAGGGACGATTGGAAAGCAGGAAGAGTGAAAGGATGATTGGAGCAAGAAAAGCAAAAAGCAGGCAGGGGATAAAGAAGGAGGAAAGAATCAAGAAAGGACCCATTTGGTCTGATGATACAAGATAACTCCTCCTTATATATGACCGGTTCATCTGGGGGAAACATCAATGGAAGAGAAAAGTGTATGAGCTCTGGCTTACCTTTAGTTCTCTGTGCCAGAGCGAAACCCTCTTCTATTATGAAGAAGAGTATCCACGCTGTGAAGCAGAGATATTACACATTAGTCACAGGTGACACAACACTGAATTTATATCTTGGCGTTCAAGGATGAAAAAATGGGAATCACTGAGGAGTCACAGAATAAGTATGTGTGACCAGCTGCAGTATTGATTTCCCCCGCCCATGATGAATCCTGGGCACAATATGGATCAATACATTTTTAAGTAAATCTCTGACTGAATTGGTAAATTTAAAAGAAAAATGTGTTGCTGAGGAAAGAGGAGTGGAGCTGGGAGATAGAGATAATCCAGAGGGATGTATCAGTGTAGGCATGTCTTTTTAATACTGGCGGATGTTCAGAGCATCATCATACATGTCAATACAAATCACTCATGAAAGGGCGGTGAAATGGACCGAAACAGAGGCTGAGCATGAACATTGCTGAGGTTAACGTTTCAGCGTTCAGCACACAGGAGACAGACATTTTGATATGGTTTACTCTTTTTATTGTAACTTTTCAGCATTCTCCTGCTTGAGTTGAATGCACTATGGCTGCAACTAGGATCATATAAACTGCTATATGTTATTCATAGCAGTGATAAATGCCCCTACATTTCCATTAATATCTTTAAGTAGACTTTTTTTTGTCTGACACAAATATTCAGGTTACTAACGAAATACAAAGATGAGCAGCTTATAAAAATAGTTTTCAAAAATAGTTAAGTAATTGTTTAATCTCTATACTGGCAAATATGAATAAAGAAAACTGATTTCATGGATACTTGCAGAGGAGATAAAGTATGCTCTTCTCGGATGTTGCATTAAAGTGTAGTGAAGTAGTCACTCACAATGTTTAAAAGTAGCAGTGATGGCTGTAATAGCAGTAGTAAGAAGTGGTTCATTAAAGATAGTTTCAAACCATCAACTCTCAACCAAGCCATGAGACTGTAACCCGCTAATCTGCAGCCTCTAGGCACCAGAAACATAAAGCATTAGTAGAAAAAACAGGATTACAGGCACCGAGGCTTACAGCACTGATGAGAAGACAGGCATCTGGGCAGAGCATGGCTACAGACAATAGGTGAAATATGTTGTATTACAATGATATCTGCACGGAGGGGCGAGCATGTTACAGCTCTAGACACTGCCTTGCTCTGATAAGCCGCTGTAGACCTGATCCCCACTGAGTTCATAATAGGTCGGCCTGTTCACATCAAATTAGAGAGTGAGCGTGAGCCTGGCACGATGCATAATGGAACGAAGGACGGAGGGCTGAAGGGAGACAGAGAGGGAGAGAGGGGGGTGGGGGTTGTCTAATGAAGAAGAATGCATGGTTAACATAAGCAGTGAGCACAAATGCACCAGTGAGCATGCATGTTTGAACTGACTCATTTTGAAGTGTGCACACACACACACACACACACACACACACACACACACACACACACACACACACACACACACACACACACACACACACACACACACACACACTGAGCCCTCGAGGCTCCTGGCTCTTCATTACCTCTATCTCCATTATCTTGCAAGGGACTATGGTAGGTAGGGTGTGAAACACCACAGGCCACCCAAACACAAGTAACACAGAGATGGCGTACGTTCACACTGATGACTTTTTCACATTACAAGCCTCACCACATTATTGTGTAGATAGCAGCACACAGTGTAATCTGCTGCTGCCCACAACAAAGCTTCTCTACACCCTCAAAATCATGACTCTGGTCTTCTCTTTAAGGCCTTTTGCTCAGAAATATTAACGACACAGACTATCTGTAAGAACAGTATTCATTAATCTGTGTGTCTAGAGACAAAACGTTACCTTGAGCTGCAGCAGCAGAAATGTGTATCAAGCATATAAATATTTAAATAAAGTTATTAGGCAGAAGTTACATAATTCATGTAGGAATTTGTAACATCTTTTGTAGCATTATAAATAAAACACGAACTAAATAAGAGTTGCAGCTATTCACTTGCACCACTCAGACCCTGAACGTGCACGAAATACACGATCCACCTGTGAAAACACAACTCCTTACAAAGGATAACACATGTTACAAAAGGCATCACTCTCAGTATTTGTCTCTCCGCAAATCCAATGTTTCAAGTATTCATCTTGAAGCAAGTTTCATCTAACCTCTGCTCCTCTTAAACAACGACAGGACATCTGACCGCAGGTTGCTCATGTCATTTCACATCACTTCTCACTTGGGATCACGAGCCAAATTCAGACTGCAATCTGCTCTATTCTCTTAAACTAACAAAACTGCAGAGGGACACAAACACACCAGTACGACTCAAGACTGAGTTAATATGAACCTATTTTATTGCATAATATTCAGACCATGAGCTGTGGCCTTAATTAGGTCTATATGGCACAGTGTCGTACCAACTAGGCCACTGGACAATGGGCGAAGCGGTTAGCAAGCTACAAGTGATGAGGTAGCTACATCCATTACACTACGACAAAGCTACAAAAACTAACAATAAAGTCACAAACTCTGAAATGACTATTCGTCTCGTGTCTGCTGTAATTAAAATTGCGACATAAAACAAGTGAAAGCCCGAGGGTAGACTACACCTGTAGCCACTCACAGTAACAACCCTACAGGCTGTAATGAACAGGTAATAGTAAGTCAACAGTCGTGGTAACTAATCACTGACAGTTACAACCACACCGCTCCTGCAGTGAACCACCTCCCGCCACAACACCAACGACGCGTCCCTGAAAGTGTAGCCGATGCCAACCTGGCCCTCTGCGTTGTTACCTCGGTACAACTGCCCCCAGGTGGGGTTCGAACCCTGGTCTCCTGCACGGCAGGCGACGCAGGCGATACAAACCGTTTTCCCAAAATCTCAATGAGCACTTGGCATCCGGTTTGCACGTCCTTTCTTATGGGTGAGAGAGTGCACCTCCGTTACAAACGCATCAGGAGGTGTCGCAGCTGTTTGCTGCGGCGCGAGACCGGAGCTGGAGTCTCTGGCAGCAGCAGCGCGCGCCAAGTGTTTCGCTATGGAGTGCGGTGCTCAACCTGTACGGTGTCCCTTCCTCACCCCACGGAGCACGAGTGGATCCTAGTTGTGAGTAGCGTGAAGTAACACGAGAGTGTTTTAATCACAGAAAGCAGCTTAGCGTCATTTATAACCAAACGTGCTCCTTTATTTGTGGGGGCACATTTCTTGAGACAAAGTGTTTGTGACAGACCAGACGGGTTTACGACAAACGTATCGGAAACACTTCATGGCCCCTGACGGCTTTATCGCCCCTGTATGGATTTCAAATAGTGTTTGACCTTAACTGTCCATTAAAGCCGTGATTCACAAGTAGACTGTCCTCACGTAGCTGCACGGTCCGAGCCCAGCACCCACTCCTTGCGGGGAAACCTCCGGCTCTGCCCCTTTTTACATGACGCTTATTTAACCAGCAGATTAGGATATTAATGAAACCTGCAAGACTTTGGTCAATTGTTGATATCATAACAATAATAATAATAATAATCTTTTTTCACAATGACTGGGCATTTGTTGGTCCAAACCAGACAGATCCAACTGAACCCAGAAGAACCAGTCTGGGACTAACTGGATTTGAATAGAAGAAGGTGAAAAGACATGTCAGCAGATGGTACTGGGACTTGAACGTGTGGATCGTAGAGCACTGGTTAATGGCGATGTGTTGGTAACGTGGGCAATAAAAGAGGAAGATTTTCAGGAAGGAGTTATAAAGGGGGTAAGTTGATGCTGAGGACAAATAAACAGGTCTGAGGACAGAAGACAGTGGTCAGTTTGCACAGTTGAACCTGTGGATCGTCTCATGTGTCTTTAGAGACATAATAGCCTAATGAGGACTGGGTGCTGGAGCTGTTCCATAGTGCGCATTTTCTAATCTCACGCCCCCTCTCACTGCTTTGTGATGTGTGTTTAAATATAAATCAGATGCTATTCAAACGCCCACTCTGCTGAGGAAGAGACAATGCAAAAAACGATAAATACATTTAATCCAGGTTTAATGTAAACTGTGCATCCTCTCTGCTCGAGGCTGTCGGACCTTGACGCGCGCCACGGATGCTCTGGCACCTCACACGAGCTCCAACTCACCTCTGTGCATTTCCTCTCTCGGTGTGATTCCAACTCAAAAGCACCTTTCTTAAAAACGCCCTCCTATTCTGTCCATGGTCGGAATCTTTCACAAAATCCAACTTTTCTCCGCCAGCGGTAAATCCATTACGCAGAGAGCCCACGCTCCCGAAAGAAGACGGTGGCGTCCGGCTCCTCCTAAAAACGGTGAATCTGCTGCGTGGGGATCGGACAACGATCACTGTGGCGAGCCTCTCAGCCAAGGCATCGTTAGTGTAAACACAGTTCTCCAGTGGGACCACAATGCAGATGTGCACATGTGGAGATGGACCAGGTCCAGGCGGGCGGACGCGCTCTAGGTATCCAAAAGACGCATGAGGATGGATGGAGAGAAACAGAGAAAGAGAGAGAGAGATGGAGGAAGAGTGCGTAGAAGAGAGGAGGGAGAGGAGGAGAGCTGGTCTCTGATCTCCGTCCGTGTCTGAACTAAGAAATGTTCCTGAACGAGGCTCATTTAAGCCGTGGGCGCTGCTTACATCAATGAGTGGCTCGTCATGGGTTCCGTCAAAGCAGGCACAGTTAGGAAATCCCGCTTCCGGTCACGCCTATCAAAATAAAACATTACTGGGCGAACTTGTTGCAACTTGTACATTTGTTTACAAAGGGAATCCATGGAGGAACAACACCACTGAATTTTATAATTTGAATTATTATTATTTGTTAATTATCAGGGGGATTGCCAGTGCAACAAGCCCTTTTAAGATGTAATATGTTGTAAATATATGGAGAAAGCAGGTTTATTCTGAGTTTCTTCAGGATAAATAAACTATCATGTTGACTGTAAGGCCTCAGACTATGTCAGACTTATTGGTTTTGTTTCAAGTCCACTGGCTAATCCTAGTTAAAACATCTAGCAGATCATAATGTTGTAAAACTCAACTATAGTGAATTCAAAGTGACTCAACAAACTATTAACCGAAAGATTCTCTCAGTTAACATCATTGGTCTTAGTAGAATAATTATGTAATAAATTACCAAACTGTCAGATAAATTTGTCTTAGTTCTTCCTGTACACCTTCGAGGTTTAGTGATACAACTACACATCAGTAGCGTTTTTGTTTCCTCATCACATGCTTTTATTTTTTTAAGGCTGAACCTACTTGTTTCCTGTTCTGCTCAGGCTTTCACCATGTAACTTAACAGCAGCTTGTAGCGTACCACCCCTCCTTGCTCTAAATGCCACTCTCTCTCTTTCTCTGTGTTTGTCCCCGAACACACACACACACACACACACACACACACACACACACACACACACACACACACACACACACACACACACACACACACACACACACACACACACACACCTATTAACTACCAATAGTGCACGCTAGTGTGACATACCTACTTTGCTTCCCTTGTGTTCTCCTCAGAGAGTCTGAGACAGTGCTACACTCATTTGCCATGCAGGGAGGGTTACCCACCCCCATGCATTATTTAGCAGGGTGGCTCCTGGGATGGGGTGCTGGGCCCAGAGGGCTGCTTTAAGGGGGCTCCAGGGGTCCCGTGGAAAATTAAAGGAAGTTTAATTTCTGTGCTGCTTCACTTGCTATAAATTTTGATAATGAAGAGCATATAAAAATGATGATTATTTTAAGTGTAAATCTCCCTCTAGCCACCCTGCTACAAAATAAACAAAGGATGTTCTTAGAAAGGAGTTTAATAGGAAGAACTATTCTAAGTGGTAAATTATGGGTTTGGGACTTCATGTGTATCTATTTATTTCACAAAGCTGCTTAAAGGAGAATGCAACATTAACAAGATGAGAAGTCTAATAAAGAACATATTAACCAACCCAGGGCTGATTCAAACAGGAGCAACCTTTATTCTCAGCCTCAGTAAGTAAACACATGGAGTAGCTTCAACATTCATTTGCAAATCAAATCCACAAAACAAAATAAATTACTCACACCCACAGTTAATCAGTAGTTAAAAAAGTGCAAACCATTTAGAAAGGCATTAGCTCATTCCTGTGAAACATCTATCTGAACACTATCAGAGTGCTTGGCCCAATTAGCTTCAGATAGACAATTAAAATTAAACCTACAACTCGAGTAACTCTCTTTAGACTCTTCTCTGAGCCTTGATGCAGTAGTAATACACATTTATAGGATGCAGCTCAGAAAAACTTGTTTTTTTGGCACTCCCATGATGCACTGTGATACAATCCAAAGTGAAAAAGATGGATCTGCACTCAGCAAACCTAAAAGGCCATTCATCATTTTTGGTGAGATTGGTCGAAGGGAATATCATGCAGCCATTTCTGTTCACTTTGTAGAAGTTGCAGCTGCTGTTGCCGTCGCAAAGCTTAGCTTGATATTAGAATTCAGTTCAG
Source organism: Trachurus japonicus (assembly GCF_045865225.1). Classification (NCBI taxonomy): domain Eukaryota; kingdom Metazoa; phylum Chordata; class Actinopteri; order Carangiformes; family Carangidae; genus Trachurus; species Trachurus japonicus. The sequence continues at coordinate 23,056,093 of NC_140909.1, forward strand.
TTCAATTTCCTACATGTATGTACTTTGCTTTTTACAATATGTAAGTCAGATAAAAAAAAAGAAGTGAATAAACTCCACAAAGACAATGGACAGTAACATACACATGGATTTCAAATAACATTACAAATGTCAACACTTCATGCTGCATCCACTCCAGTGAACCGGTAGAAACAAACAGTTGGAGTAAGCTGTTGGAGCTTCTAACAGAAATGTAAGTCATTTTGTCAAACCACTAATAACATCACTTTTGATGACTCCGCCAACTACAGCCAGTCCAAAGAAATCCCTGCTTTAAACTTGTCAGAGATCTCCATTAGGATTTCTCTCTGTGTCTCCACGGTCTTGTTGCAGCTCCTGTACTTCTAACACTGGAATGAATAAATGAAATGGAACATAAATATTTCACATCTGACTCGAGGACTGACAAATATCAAAAAGAAACGTTTTGGTGCAAATGAGGATCCATTTATTGGCCCTTGAAATGTGTGAATATGTGTGTGTGAGGGAAGCATAGAGGGGACGGGAGGAGGTGGAGGAGCGGAGGAGACGATCTTCTCCTATGATGCAGCAGCTTCCTTCACATGGCGTCAAAATGGAAACGGTGGGCTTCCTGCCTCTTCTCTCGGTCATCCGCTTTCTGATCAACACATGAAAACATACAGACAAAGAGAGAGGGAAGATGAGATATATGAACAGTCAGAAATTTTTGGTCAGTCTGCGACATAACTCTTTAACATCATCTGCAGTGATGACAACATTAATATGTAGATTCTGTAGCATGCACGTGACCATGTTACCTGTCTTTATTTTATCCACACAACCACTGATAACCTTTTCTCTACGTTAAACACAGGACTAAAACCAGTGACTGAACTACAATGGAAAAATCTGTTGCATTTTTCATGAAAGCATAAAAACGACACAGTGGGAGATGGACGAGTGAACTGCTCTGCAAACTTATTCAACAACTTCTAACATCGCACTATAAAACATGATCCACAGCCTGGAAACACATCTTCAGATGTTTGTTTTGCTGCTTCCCCTGTTGCACACATAATGAACAGCATCTCATATTTTGGTAATGTCTTTGGTAATGCCTTGGTAAGTTATTTCAGTTTCATTTGCTTTTGTGGAAAGAAAAAGCAACAGATTGACGGGGTAGATTCACATCCAATCCCAGCTAATAATGGGAAATAGAAGGGGTACAACCTCTACAGATCACTAGTCAACCACTCGGCTAATGCACAATCCCAGTTTTATACAGGGACTTTGCTATGGGGCTGTTAAGAAGACCCATCATTGTGTTGCCTTTGCTTGTTCCCACTGGACCAATCAAAGGCAGCACATTACAGCCCCTCTGCCTGGTTCTAGAGCATGTGAAAGTTCAGATTAGAGGCAAGACATGTGACACAACAATGCCGACTCTCCCTTTCACACACGTCCGTCCATCTTTGTAACTACCTCCAATAATGTCTTACAGGTAACAATGTGAAACCAGTGTCTCTGGTCACCTTTGATACAGATTGGCAAACCAGAATAAAGGTGCCACATTCCTGCTTTGAAACACCGTGTGTAGAAAGAGCGGTAGACTAGACAGCCAGCCATTCACACTCACATTCACATCTATGGGCAATTTGAAGCCAGTGAACCAGGGGAAAATGCAAACTGCACACTGTGGAGAGTACAGCTTGTACAATAATGACCACTGAGCAGGAACCACTGTCAGTGTGAGGTTTGGTTTAAACAGACAGTTTAGGATTAACAGCTGGATATACAAGGGACTATTTGATCTGTTGAAATTGCAGAAAGACAAGGACAAGACGTTTAAACGCACAACAAAACTGAGGACGTCTTTACTTTTTTGTCAACTACATTTAAATCAACAACTATCAGACGGCTGACATGGCATTTAATTACAGATACTGTGAATATGAGCACAATGTATAAACCTCAAACCTCAAGCTGTGAAAACAGCCCAGGTTTGGGCAAACAAGCTGCCAGTAATACAATCAGTGAAGATTTGCTCAGCAACACAAACAAGTTGAATGTGTTGAGGTCATTTACACTCAGATACAGTTGTGTAACTTCACTAATTAAACATGGTCACATAGTTAGACAACTGGACCCGATGGTAGAGGAGTGTGTTTAGCTCCCTTTGCTTGTGCATTAATAAGGACAACAACCATCAATAAACATGTGCAGAGGTGTTTCAGTTCCACTTCTGGTGGCGGTGTCGGCCTTTAAATATTTGATCATGGTAAAAAGTTGCCTCAATTATCAGTCATACTGGCAAATCCTTTGTCTTATACAAGCTCCAGAGAGAAGATAGACATCGTCACAGGGTCTCTCCTTATGTACACATGTAAAGGCCTTTTAAGGATAAGTGTTTTTAAAGGGATAATACATGTGTAATTCTTGCCACCAGGCCATTATCATCATCTGGGCATGGAGACAGACAGGCAGGTGTGATGACCAGGGGCGGCAGCATCCAGCTAAGCTGAGAACAAGCTGACAGAAGTTCAGCATGGACCACCTCACCCCCACAACACCCCCATTCCCCCGGGGCCTTGTCCACGTCACATGCTCCTTATATTCCTGCTGCGCTGAGGAAAACCTTCAGACAACAGCAGCGCACGTTTCATATTTTCTGTGTGCTTTTTTGTCCTCTGAGCGGCACATGGGCTGAGGGCCTGTGGAAACCATTTTGTGATTTCAGCGAGGACAGATTGTGTAGATCCCCACAGAGCATTAGTGGGAAAGATGTACAATTCTCTGAGAACACAAGACGGCGGCGGCTGATAAGCCACAGATGAGATATCAACAGTCACGTTTAAAGTATACTCCACCCTAAAGCTCTCGCAACTCCCTGCAGACTTAAAGTTTGTAGTTTATAGTTTTCAACAACAGAAAACAGATAAATTAAGTGTTTCTGTCTCTGTCGTCTCACTGCTGCATCTAAGCTGGAACTAACTTACTGCTGCTCGGTGCTTCATGTTTTACTATAAACAAGAGTAAGCACGTGCTGAATAGAAATGTGATTTTATTGCCATAAATGATGCATGATACCTACATTTCAGCAGTGATACAGAGCCAAATGAATACTTGTTTGGTACTCCCCTTTAAAGGGTTATTCACTGGATTAAAAAAAAAATTAAATTCTATTTGTATAGCAGCAAATCATAATACATAGCATGTCAGAGCGTTTTACAGGTTGAGATCAAAACCTCAGTTTATTACTTAGAGGAAGAGTCTGTAGATTTGTTTGTCGCAGTTGGTAAACACAACATTCAAATTGTGCCCCTCCACTCGGGCTCAACTGTGCATCCTGCCAGCAATTGTCAGGACGGGACTGACCCATGTTCAACTGCTGCTCACATGGAGCCCTTCTCCACTTTGGCCTTCAAAGTTTTAGCTTGAATATTTGCTACTACCACCAAGATAGCAACTGGACGTATGGACTGGACACAGTCAAGCTGGGAGGAATGGTGGATACACAGTTACCTGCGCTAGAGCGTCTGACCCATACCTGGCCTTCACCAGCGACGGGAGCCTCACGGGCTATGCTGCGACAAGTAGGTGGCGGAGAGCCGCCACGGGCCCAGGTGGAGCCGCTGGGAGAGCTTAAGCGCTTCATTCGGACTGTATTTTCTTTCTTTTCTTTGCTGGTGTGTGTATCCACCATTTCTCCAGGCTTGATGGCATCCACTTGCTATCTTGGTGGTAGTTTTTATGCAAGCCCACAGCACCAGACGCTGAACTTCACCTGTGCTATGTCATTGGCTGGGAAAAACACATCAACTCCCCACCCAGAAACATCCCGGTTTCATTCATATAAGTCCATATTCAGTTTCTGAAGAAAATCCTACAGACTCTACTTTAATATATGAAAAGTAAAATAGCTCAGAGCAGAAACTTCTGATATACTGTAGCTCTATATATGATTAGAACAATGGATTGTTACAGCTGCATGAATACTCAAGTCTATGTTAATACAACACTCACATGGACATTTTGTATGTACCCTGAGATAAACTTAAAGCAGAAGTAAGCGGAATATTTATGTTAATATAAGTCTTAAATAGTTATATCTTCCGACGGCAATCACTTATATAGAGTGTTTGGTCTGAAACACGGGTCTGTCAGTCACTCTGCTCTGCTGTAAGCCGAGGAGAAAACTTTCCTTGTATCCTACAACCTTTATCCAATGAGGAGAGAGAACGGCATAAAGGGGCGGTCCTCTCTGTGTGTGCAGCCAAGGGATGCACGTGAATGTGGTGACGTAGGGACGAGGGTGGGGACTGCTAACTCCATCGGCTAACAAGAAGTTAGCCAAAACGACCGGATCGCTTACTTCTGCTTTAACTTTAATGTTGTAGCCGAGCCAGGTGGAGCCATTATTACCTTCTCTACTCTATTCTTTACTTCGCCACTAAAAATTTAATAATAACTTTTAATTCCTGGAGTTCACAATGACTCTGAAAAGGAGATACATCATTTTATACCACGGTACATTGTAATGAGATTAGATAAGGCCTTGGATTAAAGGAAGGAAGTATATTACACATTGTGAGAGGTTGTCATTTGTAAAAAAAAAAAAAGAAAAAAGAAAATTCACATAATCTGGTGTTGTGACAGAGCAGTCAATAATGCATTTAGATTTGTTATAGCCCCCCACCCCCCACTAATTGTTGCAGTAAAGCAGATCATGTTTTTGTATGAAAAGGTCTGAACCCACTCACAGTGCATCTGAGAGACTTTGAGATGATGGTCTTCTTTTAAAGTGATGGCCAATCCCTGCTTGATCTGGACTAATTTGCTGCACACACAAAACGGGCAGCAGCGCATTCACTGCATTTTTTTTTTATCCCATCAGTTTTGGTTTGTAATCAGATCTTAATCTGCCTTCCAAGATACCAGCGCCTCATATTGATTCACGCTGTGACTGTATATTTTTTTTTAAGAGCTTCACGTTTTAAGGAGCAGATGGATTGATGTGATGTTCTTTCCTTTGGATAACCGATCCACTGGGCTGTGCTGCTGTTCAGTCTAATTGACAATCAAGGGGATTCTAGCAAATTGTCATCTTGAGGCCTGAATCATCATTAAGCTACAAAAGCATTGATTTGTGTCCATCAAAAGGTTTCAATGACACAGTGGTGGGTCCGTGTCTCAAACCAGGTGTTAAGCTACACTGAGGCATGATGTAGTCTCACTGGGCCCTAATGTCAACCAATTAAATCTGGCCTACATGGGGATGATGGATCTGAGCTGAGAAGACCGATTACACTCTGCTCCATTACATATCTCTCCATCTATTTTAAATATGGCTTTCTCTTAGATATCCATTATTACCACAGCTGATATTTCATTACAGACAAGTTCACAGGAGCTGTGTAAAAGCCCTTTTAGCTTGTTAGGCAGGACATCACGTCCTTGCTTCTGCCCTCTACCTGACTTTGTTATTAGAAGAGCAAATACCAGAGGCGGCTGCGCAAACACACAGAAATGCCAAATGTCAATCAGCGGTCTCGACCTGACCTTACTTGGTGCTCCTGCAGCAGAAGAAGTGGGAGAAGATTAGATATGAGGGAGGTTGTTAGTGATGTTAGCGGTATACAGGACTCATCCTCACTTTTGATTGTGTGGATGGAGCAACCTATCTATCTCTCTATCTCTCTCTCTCTCTATCTCTCTATCTCTCTATCTCTCTATCTCTCTATCTATCTATCTATCTATCTGAATATACCACTCTGGCCTTTCAGTCCAGAGTTGTTGAGGACAGTCATACTTCAAATTTGTTATGGTTTTAACAGCTGTCTGTAGCGTACCATAGGTCAGTTCATCCACACACGCAATACTGCTGAGCTTCAGGGTGCAGAGAACAGCTGTGCCACAGATTTACATTGTCTCAGAGAGTTAAATCAGAATGGACACATACATTTTGAATGGCTCATAGGAAAACCACAATGTTGTGAATCTCATTGTGTGTTTGTTTTTGTTTTTAGGTGAGGTTAGGTAGATCAGTGTAAGGTGACTGACTGGTATAGGTGGCACAGGCTTGGACAGACATGAAGCTCTGTTAGTAGATTTATCAGTTTAACAGATGAGCAACTGGTTTTGAAAATCCACATACAAAAGTGTGTACATATGGTAGAGGTAAGTCAGCCAGCCATAACCCTACATTTCTGTTGTAAACACAGCAGAGAGCTGCAAATAGCGCTTTGCAGAAACATTGAAATACATTTACAAAAAAGTTGAGTCACTGTAAAATGTTTTCATCAAATAGTTGAAGTATTGTTACTTATTTCAGTGGCAGAGTCTGTTGAAGATCTTTTGAAAGACCCCTCTGATGAAATTCAAGAGTTTAACTTTTTCAGTGTTTTTCAGATAATATCGACTGACTTAAATTATATTATATGAAACAGTCTTATAAAAGAGATTCATATTCAGACAGTTGCAGTAGAGGTTCATACATCACAAACCTAAGGAAGCAGTCCTGTCAACAGACACAGATGGGCTGGTGCTGGAAAAAACCCAAACCTATTTGGTACAGAGAGCGACAGCTGACATTAGCACAACCACTAACACTGTGCCATGGTTAGCTAACAAAGATACTAATGACACTAACTGTGCTGACATGTCGTTAGACTGTTAATCTGTGTGTGGGTCTGGATGTGGGTCTGTTTCATCCCCCAAACATCTTGATACTCTGATGTCCTTCCTTGTGGCTGCAAACCCTGAAGAAGCCAGGTTTGATTTGAAGTGAAGTCTGAGCTTCTCTTTCTCTCCTCCTCCTCCTCCTATCCACCTGAGCCTGCTCGTTGTATCCAGACACTTGGATAAGTCACCAGACGGGAGTTTTTTCACGTGCAGTGTTGGTTCAGTTGAAGCTAATGCTTACGCCCACGTCTCCCCAAAAGAGGGCAATTAGAGCGCTTTTGTTTCTCTGTGTGTATAATGATACGCACACACACATTCACACATATACACACAGCCAATAAGCACACACACTCGCTCGGCAGATGGCTTGGAGAAGATGCCAGCAACTTACTGCACCACTCAGCCCAGCAGTCAGCAGCATCACCACAGTGTGTAGATGAAAAACATAATAATCCAAAGAACAAAAAAAAGTTGAACTGCGAGAATCAGTGTTGAATAATGTTTTTGTCTGTGTGTCCCCAACCAGACTGTGACTGTGTGTGTGTGTGTTACTCAAACAGCAATGGGAGCAGGAGGAGCTGATGCACAAAACACACGTGAAGACATGCACTGACTCCCTGGAGGACGTATTTACGGCCGTAATGAACAGCAGATCCGCCATGCTGAAAGGACAGAAGCAGGCAATTACAGTTGAACGTCCTTCCAGGTTTTGGCCCGGGCGGGAAGAGAGCGAGAGAGAGAGAGAGACAGAGAAAGTGTGTATGTGTGGCTCAGTGGGAGGCTAGAGGACTACAGGACAGGGACAGTGAGACCCATCTGCTGCTGGTTGTGACCAATCTGCTCACACACACACACACACACACACACACACACACACACACTTTAAAGCAGTAGATCATCAGGAAGGAGCCAGCGTCAACTGTAAAATTGTGTGTCTGTGTGTGTGCCCTGACCTTCTCTTGCCAGTGAAGGATGCCAATAATGACGAGGATGAAGACGCACACTCCGATCAGTGCAATGGCCGTCAGCAACACACTGTTGCTAGGAGTCAGGTACAGTTTAGCGCTCCAGCTAAGGAGAGAGAGAGAGAGAGAGAGACAGAGAGAGAAAAAAAAAGCTGACTTGCCATATGTTCTTTTGTTTCATCGTAGTTTTATTTGACAGAAAAACAATGCAATTACCAAATGGCACACATTAGTGGAGCTCATGTCCTAATTAAGTTAAAATAAATAAAGGAAAGAAATGAATATCTCTTTCACTCTGCTGTCACACTTGAACAGTGACGCTCTGCTCGGTCTCTGGTTTCCAAGAACTTCTATGTAATTCGGCTTATTTGTATGTATCAAATTCATCACCTCACAATCTGCTGACTTATTGTGTATGTAGAAAGAATACCGATGCACCTGTTTCTTTTTTTCTAGTCAGATCTCGTTTCACTAGTGGTGTATATGTAGGTGTGTGTGTGTAATGATCTGGGGGAGTACACCGAGTGTTATGAGGCTACTACGGAGGAGGGTGCATGTGTGTGTGTGTGTGTGTGTTTGTCTGTGTTGAATAACCATCTGGAGCTCCTCCTGGCATTTGTGATACATGTGAGCCGGGGTTGTGAGAACATGACAACACATGCTGCGAGGTGAGAGTGCGAGTTTTGTAAAAGACACACACCACGCAAACGGTACAGAGCTGCGGGAACATTCACTTGAAGAAACGGCATTGGATGAGGTGTTTTGGAGCGTTAAAATTGTTTCCATGGCAACAAGCCTCAATAGGTCCTCCCAGAATTAAAAAGAAAAAAAATTACACCACTGTGAACTAGGAAAATGGGCACATGTGACCCGTCTAGGTGTGTACGTACCTGCGGGGTTTGTCATGTGGGTAGGGGATGACGATAAGCTGAGAGTTAGGAATGATGGCCGTCCACTCCTGCTTCCTTATGTCCTGGAAAGGACAGAGAAAACAGAGATTTACAGTACATAACACACACACACAGACACACTCACAATATGTATGTTAAGTCCTCTGGGGTAGAGTAAAAGAGTCCTGTGGTTTCCCTTAGCTAGTGCGGAGTGGCTATTTTAAGCAGCGCCTACCTGCTACTTGAAATAAATTACTGTCACTTTGGGCACCAACAAACTTTCCTTGGTGCGTGTGTCTTTGTGCATATAGGCGTGCATATTTTGCATGTGTGATGAAGTGTATCTGCGGTTGTGTGCGAGAATTCAGTCGTCTGCGGAACAACTTATTATCTCGGTCTCTGTCCTGATAAAATATACATCGCCTTTTTCTCATCCTGTAACTTGACTCATTATGGCAGCGCTGACGTCTGCTTTGAAGAAAAATTCATGGGAGGAAAACTGGAACCACTGTCTGAGTGTCTGTGTGCGCCATCAACATAAAAGCACACACAAACACCAGCTCTGAGGTGACCTGGGGTAGGCTAATTGCTGCCACAACAATCTTTTCAAACTACCCAGTAATGACTAACTTGATTATCGCCCATAATAAGAATACGGAGGAACATGAAATCCTGTTGATTGTATGATTTCATGTGACTGGAGCAACACAAAAAAAAAAAAGGAGCCGTCACACTAAATCTGAAGAAACAGGTTGTGAGAGATGAAGGAAAATATTCTGTGGTGAGATCATCTAAGGTGAAGATACACACAGATTCAACACTCGTTTACACAAACTCATGAAACACAGTGGGGACGTCACTGCTCAGACGTGCACCCTCACCGTGCGTCCCCAAACACATCTGCCTGCAGCTCGTCCACGCTCTCACACAACGGGTTGTGGTTCTCACGTGTGTCCTTTATCACATCAGTTACCTCATATTCACATCACATAATTAAAAACAAATCTGAGAGTTTGGTTTTGTAGGTGTTACGGGAAGAGACTCTGCAATCAGATTTGAGCATCAGGATTCAAACTGCACTGAGTTCAGAAACATTTGCTCGCGGCGCTGCGTTTGACAGCAGTTTGACTTTGGACAAGTTCAAGTTTCATTTTTAGCAGTTTGCCACCTTAAGGCTCAGCATCCAATAATGCTATCTGACATAAGATACAGACAAAGACTGCATTCACCCTCTGCCTACAATAGGGTTTGATATCTGGGGAAGCCCAGCATCATCATCATTTTCTGTTTGCTTTCATCTCCATGTTTTCCTGAATATAATTTTGCCTTGTGTCTTGATTTAGCCTCCGCTGACACATCAAAGACGGTGCTCGGGCTTTTTAGGGGTTAAGAGTTCACAGAGGTCAAGGGATGTGAATAGGATAGGCGGGGCAACACATTAAGGTTTTTTTTTTTATTATTAAAAGCTTGTTAGCTAGGATAAATTAACATTTCCAATCGTATATTTGGTATATCTGACTGCATGTGCCGGTGCCACTGCTCTTTAATTATGGTTCTCCCTTCTTCATCAATTGAGAGGAACCACATCTTGCAGCTATTTTGAATAAGCATGCAAGAACGGAGATGCTTTTTACATAACGAGCACATTCTTGCCGCCAGTCATTGTCGCTTAGCTCTTGGAAAGCGCTGCCGTCGGTGCAGCAACCGGCGGGGGAGCGGAGCTGGAGTCGAGTCAGCCTCCACTACTGCTGCCTGGGAGCAGATCCGATCTGGCTGTTTGGAAGAGAAAAGTGTTCCCAAGTCTTCAGAGAGAAAGAGAGACACTCTGGTTCAAAGCCAGGGAAACTAGCACACTAGGAGTGAGTGAGGGAGATGGATACAGAGATGGAGGGTGAGCGAGAGAGTGAGAGTGACAAGTAGGGGACTGATTAGTGAAGTAAACCACTTTGAGCAGCAAAGGGAATCCCCTGGGTGGAAGATAAGTGAACAGGAGGAGAGAGAGACTAACAGAGAGAGACGGGGAGGGGGAATAAAAGAGATGAATGATTGGACAGAAGACGGAAGATATCCAAGTAGATTTTACAAAACCTCTCTCTCTGTGAAACAGCAGGAAGGAACTCTCAGTTTGGAGGAGAAGATTGCAAAGGGCACAGTGGGGAGGACTGTGAGAGAACGGGAGCGGGGCAGATAGAAGGACGGAGAGAAACACAACAGAAATGAGAGAGAGACAGATCAAGAGATTTGACGAACCAGCCGACCGAGCAGGGTGGCCTAGCAGTCAGGGTTTCTGAACCTTCTCTTTCCTAAAGAGTTCCCCGAAGCTTCTCCTCCTCATTACAGGTAGATCTGATGGAGTTACTCAACTACCCGGTCCCAGTGGATAAAAAAAAGAAAAAGAAAATCTACTCTGCATAATGGGCTGCATCTTTAGGCATTCATTAATTCACTTTGTGCGAGGAATGGGCGAGGAGGAGGAAAAACGGGGAAGAAAAAGATCACATTTCTTTGCATAGGGAAAAAAAGGGAGTGTGCGTAGAAAGGGGGACAACAAAGCAGCTTGTTTGAGCTGAGTGTTCTCGGTGCACTACAGTTTCTAAGCCGTGGATCGACCAATCTGCAAGTCTAATCAGCTTCTTGACGAAGACCTTGGTACCACACGGGAGGGGGAGAAAAAAAGGCCCTGTCGTGCCTAATATTCACTGTGACAAGTGCAACATTTGTGTGTGTGTGTGTGTGAGAGAGAGAGAGAAAACTGAGATGGAGATGAATGCTGAGAGAGGGAGAGAGCTGAACTGAAGAGAGCTGACATTTGAGGTAGTGTAGTGTAGAAATGTGGCTGACATATAGATTAAAACTGTAAAACCCATCAATTATTTACGATATCCATAGAACGCGAGCTTGTAGAATGACAGAAGACGCAAACGGACCGCATCCTCGTCTGCTTGCACGGCGCTGTTAAATAAAGATGTGTTTGAAGTGAGAAGGTAAAAGCGGCTGTGTTGGTATTTCTGTTCCAGCGAGGAGCTTCGCTGCACCTGCACCAACTCCCTGGGTGATGTCATCAATCACCTCATACAGTACGAGCAGGAAGTGGAATCCATCTGCCGTAAAACAACCGGCAACGGGCCTTCATGTTCATCCTGCTAATATTTTATATTTACTTTTGTTCGGGGAACAAAATAAACAAATAAACATTGTTTGCAGCACCAGAGAAAATATTAAAGCTTTCAGTGAGAATTCAAATGAGTGAAGCTGTTTTAAAAAGAACCTGCGAGATCAGCAGAGAGAGAATTAACATCGTCCATAAATAAACAGCAAAGCAAAGAAAAGTGGAAAACCGGAGCAGGTTAACAACTAATGAGTAGTGTGTCTTGATTGTTTATGTAAATACATCTTGATCATTTGTGCACAAATAAGTAAAAAATTATTTGAACACATGACTATTTGACAACCTAAATACCAGATATTATTGTATTAATTTGTTTCTTGAATTGGAAAAAGAAACTTAACTAAGCGCTAAATATTTTTTGAAGATTAGGTGGACAGTACACTGCTGTTTCTCTTCAACATTTCTAATATGATAAGAGAATTTGAAGAGGGAATCTGTGAATCTTTGCAAGACACCCTTTAAATGAGCCTTGTAATCCTTGGAAGAAATGAGCAACATCCAGCCTTATTATGAAATAAAGCTCGAGCTGTCAGAGAAAAAACAACCATTTTGCTCTTTGCCTCAAACTGCTTGGATTTCTCTCAGAGAACGTGGTCCATCATTTTCTGTTTTTCTTGGAAAGTTTTCTAACATCTCCATCCCGAGGCTGTTTCTGCTCCTCTCTCACTGCCACTTTTCAGCTCTCACTTCAGAGACATTGAATCTGCCACATGTGTCATGTGCTGTTACGCTGAGGACAGATTGGGATGTTCAGAAATGACTTCATCTGGCACTTGAGTGGCACTGTAGATGCTCTGAGGTACAGGTTTATGAGGTAAGTGTGTTGAAAGGGGTTTTTACTTTAGTTCAGGTTCAGTTTTAGTGCCCTGTCTTCCTTTTTCTCAGTCTGCTGTATCATGCACACGCCTCTACAAAACAATCTGCTCTCAGATTTTCTCTCAGGCCGAACCCGCTGCAGACTTTCTGAAGGAGTGCTGAGAGCTGTCAAGGTAATAGAAGAACCCTCTCATATTTGCTCACCGCCTCTCCGGACGGCCGGGGAATGCCGACAAAAAGGTGATCCAGGAAGTTGGCGCTGCGTCCGAGGCCCAGCACGGTGTAGGGCAGCTGGAGGGAGAAGTGAGCTGACTGGCTCAGCTGACCGGCTGCAGAAAGGAGAGAAAAGATACAATTTATAATGCATATAGTTAACATGTAGGGTGAACATATCATTTTTCCTTTCACTATAGCCATGATAGCAGCACCACATGGTTAAGACTGAAATATCTCAGTGACTTTTTGATAGATTGACCTCAGATTTGGTCCAGAAGCTCACGGTCTGCAGAGGATTGACTGGACTGACTGTGTTGATCTTCTGAACTTTTCCTCTGGGAGCACTAGGAGGTTTTCAGTTTTCTCTTTCAGCTGAAAATCTTGGCAACTGTGGAGTGGACTGTTGGATTTGGTACCTACAGTATGTCTCACTCAGAGTATTTTTCAAATGACTTTGGCCGGCCCGTGACTTTTCATTTTGTGCCGTCAATGGGTCCTTGTTTTTGGATTGGATTTTTGGATTTGTGTATGACCACATAGCAAAGCTTTAGCACACCAAACTACAGTAGAGACAATAGTAAACATTATACCTCCTTACATCCTCATAGAGCTGCTTGTGTGACCATAGACTATTCATACATTTGAACTGGACACAGAGGCAACACTTTAATTTCTACTATTTATGCACTTGGCTGCCCTTTTTCTGAATATCTCTATCTTTACTGGGTAAAGAATAAGTGTCAAACTTATTCTTTACCCAGTTCACATGCCACAGAAAAAGAGACCAACACAAAAAGATGTTAAACAGTTATACAGTGTTTTGGTTTGCTCATCTTCATTCATCGCTTCCTGATTTGTAAAGCTCATTGAATCGTAAACAAAACCCCTGTTTTTCTGACTGATCTTATGACAGCGCAGCTGCGAGGGCCCTGTTTCACCAAAGAGACCATTAAAGTTTTAGCTAATGTAAAGCAATCAGCTCTGAGCTAAGCCATTCTGAGTGGAGAGATATGTGAACATAGTGAGAGAAGTTAACACACGGCACAGGAACGATGGAGCCAGAGGGAGTGCAGCATGAGACCTTGAGTTCTGATGTGAAGAAGCATCATAAAAGATACAAATCAGAGTGAGACACCTCAGGCCAGTCCAACACCTCTGCCTGTTTCCTCGCCCAACCTTCCCCCTCTGTCTGTCCTGTAGTGTCTCCCTCCTTACTTACAATTCTCATCCAACCTTTACTCTCTTGTTTCCTCCTCTGTTGCTCATCTCTCTCGTCTCCCCTGATACATCACTTCGATTTGGCCTTACTCATTTTGCTTCCCCTTCTTCTCCTCCCTTCACCCCCCCACCCCGCCTCTACCCCTTCAGCTGCTGTATCTCGCCCACGCCACCCAACTCTGCCAAGTGCAGCCGACATAAATCAACCTCTACGTGGTAAACAAAGAGAGGAAGGGAGAGAGAGGGAAAAAGAGAGGGATTGAAGAGGAGAGAGAAAGCCTCGAGGCAGCCAGTGATCAGAACTAATGTGGATGGACTGCGTATTGCAGGCCGAGAGGAGCATAACAACAGTATTGCCTCTCTCCCTCTCTCTCTCTCTCTCTCTCTCTCTATTTTCTTTAATCTCAGTTCAGTATAAAGAAAAAAAGATTTCCCCACTTTATCTTTTGCCACCTCAGCTGTACCTTGGTCAGATCAGTGCTGCTCAGTCTGCCTCTTCTTTAATGTTCTTTCATGTTATACGAATAAAGCTGCCATTTTAGCTCTGGATCATCTCGTGGAGGGGAAAGAAATGACCAATGGCCAGTGGGTGAAAATGACTATCTGACTCACGTAGAGCAGCAGTGGCTGCTGTATGGTGTCTGTGCTCTAAACGCTGGTCCATAATGCTGCAATATGCATGCAGTGGGTCTGGATGCAGAATATAGCATCGACTTTTGCCACCTACTAAAGATGGCTTGTCATAATTTGTCTCTCTCTTTATCTTTCTAAATTTCACACGCTTGCCTCTGCTCTGTGCACTCTATTTTCCCAGCTTTTAGTGCAGGGTTGTGGGTTTGTGAAGAGGCAGCATAATTACCTTAATCGCACACCGCTGATAGCTACCGAAAGGGAGAGAGACAAGAATATTGGCTTGCCAGCATATACAGGAGGAGCAGGACACAGTTTAGTGGGCATTGACTTGTTCCTGGGTAGTACAAAGCCCAGGCTTCTGACAGACACTAAAGACGAATCCTGGGGTATCTGACATTTACCGAGAGGAGACCTGCACCAGCATAGTAAAGTGGAAAGCCATGTTCTGCAGTATGACACACAATGTACGTGATTTTAAATCATAATCTAGACGGTTCACTGACACGGATGGAAGACGTAATAAAGCAAAGATCAATTTTTAAAGAATTTATGTTGACAAGAGTAGCTGGACAGAATAATTTCATCAAAAAAAGCAAAAATAAACAGGGAGGTGTCAAACCTAAACATAACTGAACCCAGAGGAAAAAAAATAAAACTTGAATTTACATTTATATATTTGATATTTATATTCAAGAAGAAATTATATGAGCTTGTTTCAAAAGAAAGCCTTCAAGGACTTTACAATACGCCTGGTTATAACTGACCTTACTGAGCCCTCAACACAGGAAACACAATGTTAGAAACCCTGATCCAAGTCATACACGTATCACCATCAGGACCGCTGTGGATGCAAGTAAGCCTCATGTGTGTGTCCCAAAAACAACGAGACAACAAAACTGTGATGCAAAATTAAGAAATGTGATGCAGCAACAACAGAGACTTTGGTTGACCATCATTATATCTCTGTGGATGGACTGAATTAAATCAAAAAAAGGATAAGAGTCATTTCTGTTAACAGTCTTGCTCTCTTTGTGCTCACAGATAAATGGATCTGACCTGGGGGTTTTTGCAAAAAAGTAGAATTAAGATATCCAGGATAACTGAAAAAGCGAGGCTTGACAAAGCCTCATCGGTGAATCCTGGTTCAGTCTGTTGCATATTTGCTGAGCCAGGATGACTGAGGGCAGATTTGTCAAACCAGGTGGAAGTGATTCAGATCTGAGCGCGTCCCCAGCTTTCTTTAACAGACCACTGTATTGATCACTGACTTACTGATGAAACAGCGGAAAAGACACGCGCTGCATCAAACTTTTCACTGGGCGAGCAGCTGCTGGAGACTCACAAGGAGGTGATCGTTTCATTTCAGAAATACAAGAGAAAAAGCCTGACAGTCAACTGAATGTGTATGTTTTCAAAAAATATGCACTTTCTAACACTGAAAGGTAATCATTACAATTCAGTAAGTCACTTAACATTTTTTCCAAATAAGCACTTGTACACTTGTGTAGCAGGTTAAATAACGTAAAAGAAATGTGGTCTAATAATAAGTATCACAGTTAATTGATATTCATACAGAGTAAACATGACTGGACAAAAGAGAAACAGGCAATAAATCCAGGTCAATTATAAACTGTGACTCTACTGTAACACGTATTTTATACAAATTGAGATGATAAAGGTATGTCACATGCATTTTAGTGGCAACTTAAACATTTCTGATGGTGCACTAAATTGTGCCTTTATTCAAATGTTCCGTGCAGTGATTTCTGACGAGTCCAGAAACACCCAGAAAGCCCTCCTCACTATTCTTTGTTCTTGTACATATCAGATTGACACCAAACTGAATATATAATAATAAGTTAAACCTGGTTGTTAGCCTGTTTGGTTGAAGGCAAGTTGCAAAGAATAAATCTCCATGGAATCAAAGCTGTGTTTAAGTTTTTACAAGTAGGTTTGCCATCTGTAATACCACGAGTATCAAAACCTCCTTCACCCACTCCTGTTTTTATGATGCACCATGAAGTAGTCTTTATGGTAATGTCATTTGTTTTTTGTTTGCTATCCACCAATCAAATAACAGACAGACTAAAGGGCACTGCCTGAGCCCAGAAAGGAGCGGCAGTGTCACAGCGTTACTTTGAGATGAATCCAGCAGGGGAAGCCGTTTTAAATCAGTCCATTGGCGCTCAGTTCTCTGAACCTCGTCCATTGGGCTAGGCAGAACAGGATCTTTGAGGGGATGGACCTTTAATCCAGCCTTGGTTTGATGTTTTTGACAGACTGCTGCTCCCTGTCAGTCGGCGAGAGGTGGATGGCTTGCGCCCCGGCCACTCACCAGGGTGGAGTGGGTCTGAGAGTTTGTGTGTGTCTGTGCGTATGATGGAGGATCAAGCAGGGTTACGTCGCAGGCTGGAAGCCCATGGCTTAGCATCTGCTGAGCACTGTGTGTGTGTATGTTTGTGTGTGTGAATGTGTGTGTCTGTGTAGACCGGCTAGGAAATGTGGCCATGGCTGGAGCAATGCCATTTCACAACATGGGGAGGCTGGATAGAGGGTATTATGCAGAGCAGTGTATTGGAGTGTCTCTGTCTTGTTTATGTGTGTGTGTGTGTGTGTGTGTGTGTGTGGTAGGAGGGGGGTCTTTGAGTGTTTCTGTCCTATCTCCCTATAGCACAGCCAGTGGAGGCCTTGGCAGAGAATTCCACCCTGCACACATGACTGACAGCCCACAATCCATCTCATAGGAGACAAAGCAAATTCAGAACAGCGCCAACAGTCGCCACGCACTCGCACACACACACGCACGCACACAGGTTTCTAGAGAAACTGGTTCTCTCTGTCAGAGAAAAATAAAATATCCTCAATGACGTATAAGTAGCTGCTCTCCTCATCTCTAACTGACCATTTTTTCCCCCCGTTGCTGTCAAATCCCAAACCTGAGGTGAGTGTTTCTGTCCCTCAAAACTCTGGTGGACTGAGCCTGATTATCACGGTGCTGAGCCCAACATCCCAATGACCGTTACCACTGTAACAGGTGAGACTGTCTTCTGCTATTATTAGTGCGGCATCAAAAGGAAGACATGGCTGATGTCTGCCGTTTTACATTTTTACCTTCATTAAACAGCTTTGGAGTAACTGATGGTTTAATAAATGGCTCAACTTGTTACGTGGGAAAATGGAGGCTCTCTGCCTTCCATGTGCGACGTGCGTGTAATTTATTGCGTCTTTTGACTGAAAAACAACTTTGCAAGATCGGGGCCGCTGCCCCGGTGTCCCAGCTCTCGTCTATGCGCCCCATTACCTGTAATCTCTTGTTTATGACAGATGAAACTACACGTCGTAACATTGTATATGATATATAATGTTATGTACCGCTCTAATACTTGATTTCTTGCTGGCTTCATTGTAAACAAAGGCACAGGAGAGTTAGCAAAACAGCGGAAAAGCGACTGGACTCACATAGTTCCTCTTTCAAATATAAATCATAACTTCAAGCAGCTCTGTTTAAAGGTTTTGAGGCAAAACAAAAAGACAATAATGGTAAAAAGGGAAATGAACAGGCTCCCTTGCTTCTACAACAACTGTGTGGGCTAAAGAAGCCTTCAGAGCTGATATTGGCAGGATTCCAGTGTCTTTGATCCACACACTTAATGAACATTTATCTAAAGTCTTTTGGTAATACAACAAACTTGGAAGCTCCAAAGATCTCAGTAATTCTGGACCTGAATGAAATGCAACAATGATGAAACGTTTGTTGTGAGACACGGGTAGATGTGGACAGAACATGTTCTGTTGTTGTGTAAACTGCATAGAGAAGTTTAAATTTTGTTAATCTTTGCAAAGCCACTTGTCGGCAAAGAGAAAGTCAGTTTCATCAGCATGACAAAGCAAACTGCAGCACTCTAGAGGCTGTGCAAAGACCAGGCTAGATAAAGTTTGTAATAATATTAAATTATATAAATTGTAAATACATTCAAATGCTCTGACTCTGTGTTGCTGACACCGACTTAGTTTGCCCTTGCCTTCAAAATCTCAATGCTAGTCTGAGTCTTGCTGGATGCTGTGTCTGGTGCTTCAGTCAACATGTGAGCTATTTTAATTATAACTGCTTTTAATTTACATTGATGAAAATGTGTACTTAATAGCTGAGTTTGTGAAATGAATACAAAAAAGTCTGGAATCACTGAACTGCCATAATCAACTGAAACAAACTAAGAACACTGCATATGCCCGTGACACGGTTGTAGATGAAGCAATGTGGACCTGGGATATATTAATAATATATAATATATATATGAATCACATTTTACCTTCAGTGGTTAATATTATTCATGCCAGGTGAAAAATAATTTAGCTTACTGTCACATCACAGTTCACATTTCTCTCACAGCAGGATGCCAGATAGTGAGGACAATATCAAGGGTTTTGGGATATTGAGGTTCTCCATGATATTGAAGTTGACAAACTTTACTTCCTTCTGGGCACGAGGAGGCAAAATGAAAAAAAAGAAAAAAAGAAAAGAAGTGAGAAATATTAGAGAGCGACAGGACATTAGTGCCTATGAGGGAGCCGCAACATCCTAATGTGTCTCTGTGTGTCCATCTGCTGAGGCCTGATGACACGTACCCTCGTGTAAAACCATGTCCTGTCTGGGGGTTTTATCACCTTTGTGCAGACAAGCAGGGTGACAACATGATGTGTAACATCAGGCTGAAAGTGAGTCAAGTGTGTTGGTGATCACAGAAAGAGACAGAGAGAGGAATTCTGAGACAATAAATAGATAAACTTGGACGTATGTAAACATGTAACACGTCTGTTTACTGGGTAAAAACCCCTCTGTAGGACAGTGAGAATTAACATGATCCCATTTAATCATTTAGAAATGAAATATGGTCAGAAAATTAGTTGGTGTGCACACACACATGCACGTACATGTACACGTAGACACACACACACTCCCAAGGGCTTCAAAAATGAGCAAAAAATGGTTTCACAGAAATTCCTAGTGCCTGTCGCTATAGAAACCATTTGCTCCCCTGATGGCGATAAAAGAAGCAAATTGCAGCGATGAAGGGAGGAGCCATCAGGAACAGAACAGTGTACATGCACGCACACACACATGCAGTGCGTTTTGCCTGGAGAGCCTCCTTGAGTGTCCATACACTGGTGTCAGGCTCTGCACATTGATTTGGGAGGGGAAATGTGTGTGAACTTATATGTGGGAGTGTGAATGTGTGTGTGGTGATGTGCTAGAGGACCCAGAGGGCTTTGCAGTTCGCCATCGCCATCTAGCTTTGTCCTGGCTGCCTCTCTACTGCACCGAAGCATGTTGACACCTGCGTCCACACAACACCCGAAATGACACGTGTGTGTCTGTGTGAGAACAGACAGACAGCTGTCATCGCCCTAGCCTGCCACTACTAAAATCAAAATAGCAGGTTCACCACATTTAAAGCTTCCCCTAGCTTCCTGTTCTCCATCCATGACCATGAAGCATCCACTCAATAATATCCTACAATAAACATGAAAGTACACAACATGACAAAAAAGAAGTAGAAGCTTGATGGTAGGCAAAAATAATATTTTCTCTGGCACTGTTGAATGGCCTGTTTTATAAATGTTTCCTTCTACATTTACCGGTGCAACCAAGATTGTCAATGTATCAAGCTGTGGTGAAACTAACTTGGAGTTGTCAGCAAAGACTCAAATGTACAATAAAAACAGTGTTTTTGTAAGCTAGGTTTTCTCATACATCAGTCAAAAGAGAGGTTGTTCTTTTCAAAGCTTTATATGTTTCAATGGATTTTCTTCTGTCCTCTTCATCATCTTAGTGTTGGTCGTGCTGTCAAATTTGGCATCAGCTGACAAGACACATCAACAACAACATGCTATTGCGTCTGACATATTGGCATGTTGGTACAATGTTTCCCAGAGTCCTGCACGGGTCCGATTTTGGAAACCTGCGCCCGCCCTGCTGCGGATAAGGAGCTTCCTTTTTTGGGGTGGGGGGTGGGGGTTAGGGTTTGATATAATGATCACTACCGGAAAAGCAAGTGGAAACTATTCAGTATTCATCCTCTGGGCATGAATGTCTCTAGAGAACTTGATTGGAATCCATATGTTGAGATGCTGCAGAGCACTGCTGGCCTGCCTAAACACATGTTGAAGTATCTCCTTTAGATTAGTTGACTCTGTGAAAATGCACAACATTTACTGAGAGACATATAAGCATCTCGTTCACTGAAATACAAGGAGGTTTACAGACGGATCAACAGACAGCTGGACAACAGTGGTGACAAATTAAAAGCTGGGCAGCCTTTGGACAGTATGTGATACCGATGAAGTGCAGAGGAGACAGATTAGAAGGTGAGAAATGAAAAAGAAAAAAGACAGATAAAAGCAAGAGGGTAGGATGTGGAGGAAAAAAAAGATGAGGAAGGAGAGGCAGAGGAGGGAGGCGAAAGAGTGAAAAACAGGGAAGAGAAAGAGCATGCTAAGCCTGATCAATAGTAATTCTCCACTCTTTTTTTCCCCTTACCACTTCAATATTTCCTTCTCTCTCCCCTCCTCTCTTCTGATCTCTGTGTTCGTCTCCTCCCATCTTCTATCTTTCCCTTTCGTTCCACTATTTTCACACCTCTCCATTTCTCTATGCTTTCAGCGTTGTGCTCTGCAACCTCTCATTTTTTCCTCTTCCAACCCTTTTCATTTCTCTCATCCACCTACTCCCCTATCTCGCTCCTATATTGTGGATTCTGTGTGTGCTTCGAGCCAATCGTCCATATACTGTGCAATAAAATGGTTTGAGAATAGGGTAACACTCACTGTTGACCTGATGAGGTCTGAGAACAGTTGAGTACTGTGGCCATAGATCAGCGCGATGTTAAGTGCAACAGGCTGACTTTTACGACACTGCTCGCGGCATCAGCATGATGCAGCAAAAAACCAACATGAGTGGCTTCAAGTGAACGAACAAGTCAACACAACTCAGTGCACACACACACAATCTCCATTTCAATCTGTATCTAACATTGTTTTGGATCTTCTAAATGTCTAAAAGGTTAAGATATGATAAACATGTTTGTGGGAGAGTTGCTGCAGGTGAACGTTTGTTTTTTAAAGGTTGTGTATGCATGTACAATGAGTGTGTGGTGTGTGTGCTTTTTCAGTGTGTGTGAACGAGCCATTCCTAATCCCCTGAACTCATTAGCCTAATTGGACGGTCTGCAGAGAGCTCCACATTGATCTGAGTGTGTTATGATTCTCCTCCCTATGAGCACTCACTCTTTTCTCTCTCTCTGTAGTTCCACTTCCTGTCACTTCTTTCTCATGTCCCCTCTCTCTCTTCCTTTTTTCTAGGGTTCCTTCTCTGTGAACAATAATCTGTGGCATCATTGACACATTCGCACTCTCTGGACAAAGCCAGCTAACAATCTGCAGCTTGGTGTCATTATAAGCCAATTATGCTGGGTTCAAAAGAAGTGAATGTAATAGAAAGGTTTTCATCTAATATGTTTATGTGAATGTGTGTCTGACGAACCACATTTTCATAAGAGAAGAATTGTGTCTTTAAGTCCAAGTACTGTTTTCATTGCACAAGACCTTACAGTTCTATGAGTGACTTTCAGTGCTTTGAAAATTTCTTGTGTAGAACAAACGTTCCCCATAAGTTCCCAGAAAAGCTACTGCTTTGATGCTTAGGTCAATAACCTGTAATGACAATTGACAACATAAATATATTTGTTTGTCCTTATGGTGCATTAAAGGCTATAACAGCTAAAAATAAATGCACAAAATTAACTCTTCTTGAAGGCAGTTGATGGAATACAAACAAACAAAAAAATACCTTAATAATTGTGAAATAGAAATAGAAGTGCGGAACCACCAGAGCCCTTTTGAGAAATTGGACATGTGGCCATGATGAGCGACTAGGAAAGTGGTCTTGGTTTGGAGTGAAAAAGAAAACAGTAGAGTGGTCAGTCTACCACTTATACAGAAGAAGAAGAACCTACATGATTGACCATCGCAGCAGCAGTCCATCAATAGAGAAGCAATGCAGAAATTAAATAACTAAATAAATAAATCACCTGGCTAATACCATAATACCTGCGGTAAAAAAAATGGTGCTGGCAGCGTCATGCTGTTGAGATCAGACCCTCCACAACTGAAAGCATGAACATGTCCTCAAGGCTATAATCAAGCTTGAGGCAGTAGCACAGGCAGAGGGAGCACTCGGGTACAAAGACATTGTCTGGCTTGTATGCCAGCGCTGACAGGGGCTTGAGAACTTACATCATAAGTCCAAGAAAGGACTGTTGAAGAAGACTCATCCCACAGAGAGGGATCAGAGCAAGAGGCACTGTGCCACTCTAAAGCAGTAAGTCTGGGTTGTACTGGCAAAATGGCTGACTATGAAAGCTGAACCCTTAAATGAAGTGATATCTGGAGGCATCCATTATTATGGCTCCAATTCCTTCTCTGGTCCATCTATGACACCCTCCCATTCCTTGCAAATCTCCATAGATGGTTGCTGGCAGAAAAGCCTAACTGCAATCTGTGCTGGCAGAAAGGTACGCTGGAGCATGAGCTGACATCCTGCCAAGTAGGCCTCACCCAAGAGAGATACAATTGGAGACATAACCAGGTTCATAGAGAACTTGCAATCATGCTGCTGATGGAGATGGAAGGACAACAACATGACCAAGCAGAAGCCTATGTCCATGAGAAGCAGCTGGAACCGTACCGCAGACATGCCGAGCATTGCAACAGAGTGTGAAATGGCTGCTGATGGAAAATGGATCAAATGACCAAACAGTGTACCATCAGCAGGGAGACATGACATCCTCCTGTGGTCATCCAATGATCCCAATCAGCATCATATAAATGGCAGTGCCGGAGGAAAAGTTCAGCGCCTTGACAGCTGACTGCTGACAGCCAGACTGGTAAACAGTCAAGGTGAGATTGTCAAGGCTTTCCAGCTCAGTGGAAATGGCAGGTCTTTACTGCTCTGGGGGGCGACAGGGTAGATACACAGAACAGCCGTGCAGAAGATCTCTGCAGCTGCAGAGCGAGTGTCCACTGACACAGTGACTGATCACCACTGCAGAACCATCTTGAGAGCGCACTGAGTAAAGGGTCAAAACACTTGACGACAGATGGCCTCGGCTGAGGATGTCAGTGGCGTAGCAGCTTAACCCCTGATGCTGCTATGACACACTGATAACCAGACAGACTCAAAGCTCTGCTGCTACCAAAGGAGATTCTATTGAATTTTGAATCAAGGGGGTGAGTACTTTTATACACGACAGACTTGTTTCACTCTTCATTTAGGGTCACTGAGTTTAGATTAGTGGGCAAAAAATGCTATTTTATCTTTCTTTTTTTTTAAAGTATATTTTTTGGGGCTTTTTTTCCTTTAATGTACAGGACAGTTGAGAGAGAGACAGGACATAGGAGGCAGAGAGGGGGTAAATGACACGCAGGATCGAGCCGCACGGCGCGGGATTCGAACCGGGGTCGCCTGCAGTGAGGACTATAGCCTCAATACATAGGGAGGGTGCTCTACCAACTGAGGCCACCCCGCTATTTCATCATTTTAAAATTGTATCTAAAACACTATATAATGAATGTGTGAGTAATTTGTGGAGTCACAGTCTTGGGGAAAAGAGGTGTGATGATAAAGCAAGAAGTAGCCTAAAACACAAGTCATAGTGAGCAGTTATTCATTTTGGAAATGCATTAAGATATTAGTGACATTCAGATTATGATTTATTTTAAAGAGGAGAGAGGCTAAGTCCAGGTCCAGTCCAGTCACAAAGCAGAGAGCCTCCATTCTCACTCGTAACAAGTCACAAGTCATGTAGTTAACTATCACAATTACTCTGGAGCTGTTTAATTAAGGCAAAAATGTAGCATAGCCACGTGAAAAATCCTGCCTAGTTCCTCTTTAAACTGAAGAATTTCCCCAAGGTGACAATGTACAAAACATTTGAATCATAGCTCAATAACAGTGCAAACAAATTTAGAATTGAATACATATTTAAAAATCATTTCCTGACATCATATCATAAAAGAACATCGAGATAGTGTCTCTGATATTTTGGTTATGGAAAACTGGATTGCAGGAGGCTGAAAAAGTATTGCAGCTCATTGTAAATGATGTTTTTACTCTGCTTCATCATCACTCCTGATAGTGGCCAATAAAGCAGAGGTTATTTTCCTCTTGTTTTACCTTTAAAGACAGGGTGATTTGTTTTACTGTCCTGTGAGTCAGAAGCCAGACATACTAAAGGTGACAACAAACTCAATTTAAGTGATAAATTCAGAGCAGTGGGATTACTTTAAGCAAAAGGAAGCCATTTTTTCTGGCTGGGCTGACCGCTGCTTTTAGGAGAAACCTGTTTGTGAATGATTGGCAGTTATTGTTTCTGAATAATATCTGTGCTTGTGATAAGAAAATCTGGCCTCTCATCTAATTATAATCTAACTTTTGTCATTTAAAGTCACATGTTACTTTTGAACACTGAACACCCTATTTGTCTAAAGATAAATGGTCTTAGATGACCATGTGTGGGTTGAGACACAGAGGTGTTTCTCCTCTGTCAGCGTCTCAGAGAGTGTCCACGGAGGAGCAGAGAGCGAGGAGTAAAAAAAAGGCTGTTAATGAATAACTACAACTATTCATTTTCACCACCCCACCTGTCTCTCTCCCTCTCTCTCTGTCTCAGCAGGAGTTAGTTGATAATGAGGCGTGGTGTTGTCAGAATCACAGTCCACGCTCATCCATCCAAGCTGCTTAGTAAGGGGCCGGGCACACCACTGTCTGGAGCGCATATGCACACACACACCCACACACACACACACACAAGGTCACGAGGAGACAGATGTCGGGGTACGCAGTGCACTCGTGCATACTTACATGCAGCACAACTTACTGTGTATAGGCTGAAGAATATATGTGAGTTTAGACAAATACAGACACACACACGTACAGTGCACATAGATTCACATGCAGTATGCATTACTCACACAAATACACAGTGGCACAGACACACAAAGCAGAGCTATGGCAGTGGAAAACCTTGTCAGTGTAGCTGTTGACCTTTACTTGTCAGATCTGGTAGTGACATTATCTGAGTGTATATATAGATACATTATGTTCTGGAAGTGTAGTAGTGTGTGTATGTGTAGTATGTACTGTCCTTTAGTTCTGCTTTTCTCCACGTCTAAACAATCTCTAACTCTTCTCTCCATCCCACCACCCCCCAATCTCCTCTGACCTATTTCCTTCCTTTTCTTTTTACCACTCATCCCTCTCTCATCGCTCCATTCTGTGCCTCCTCAGTCCTTGTCTCTATCTCTCAGCATATTATAATCTCCCCTTTCCTCTCTGTCTCTTCCTTTCAGGAGGGTGAAGGGTAAGTGAAGATCGTTGGGCCCCAGTGGAGAAGCCCAGACATTGTGTGTGTGTGTGTGTGTATGTGTGTGTTTGTGTGCACCCCATCATTGCTCATCTCTGGCAGTCCTCGCTGGCTGTTCCCCGAGCTACAAGCTACAGAATAAATACACTTTAAATCACCACACACACGCAGACACGCAGACACACACACACACACACGGGCACACACCCACGCACACATGCACACATGAAGCCTGCTCCTGGGCAGCACTTTGCTGCTGCTAAATGAGGGGTCTTGGGAGTTGTGCTGGCAAAGCCTTTGGCTACTCTCTCGCTCTCACTCCGCACATGAGTCAAACCCAAACTGAAAAAATAAGTTGGAGTTATGACGGGCAGACTGTAATATGCCAGGATATTATAATGTTAAATAGATGGGATTCCACTTACTAAACTTCACTGAACCAGGAACATAAAGGCACTCTGGAGACCTGGAGATTTCCTCCAGAAAAAAAAAAATGTATCAGCTGAACGGACAAAAGGTCAAGACATTTGCTCTCTGAACTTAACTGACTGCATCACGGTGAAAGATAAGACACCTGCATTAAAAGTCTTTAAATGATCTTTGTGTGCAACATGGATGACCTACTCAGAGGCTTCCTGTGGAGCATCAGACACATTTATAAAGCACTGCACTGATTGGATGAGGTATTTCTGGCCCTGCCTGCCACTCCTCCCATTACAACATTTTAAGACCAACGTTTCTACAGTAAAAGCTCACTCAGATGCTGAGATGTAAAATTCTGAGTTCATCCTGGTGTGAGGAGGTAGATGAGAAAGGCTTATTTAATAGATGCCAAGGCGACATATCAGTTGAAGAAAAGGTTTTCAGCTCATTTCAGCTTCATGTTTAAAAAACAGACCAAACTGCAGAATATACCCAAATATACAGTATACAGTTTGTACCAAACATCTGGACAGAGATAAGTAGACCCCCCTGTTCACTCACTATTGGTTTATCAAAATGTTGCAGGGAAGGTATTGTAGTTATTTCGACATGACAAGGTTTTCCTAGTTTGTATAGCCTGACTGACCTCTGCAGATTAACATCAATACAGTTCAGCTTCTTGTGGATGAACTGTAACACTGACCGTATGGCAGACTCCACTAATGCTCTTGTGACTGAACTGAACCAACATGCAATGGAAAACCTTTCTGGAAGAGCAAAGGCTACGTGTTAATGCTCAGAAGGTGGGTTTCTACATACCTCTGGCGATGTAAGACTGTAAAGCACTTAAAGGCTCAGACGCAATGAAATGTTTACATATTTAAACAGCTGCCAATGTTTCAGGCAATTCTACAAATGATCTCTGTTGAGAAATTCAAAGGCAGATGAACATCACTGGACCCTTTCCAGTGTTGCACTTTTGTGCGATTTTAAAACTGTCACCGCCTCCACATTCAGTGGGCTTCTGAATCACCCTCCATCTTCTCTGCAGTGGGTGTGGGTGCAGGTGGTGATAACTCTCCCCTGCCCTCCCTCACTCTCCGCTGTTTCTCTCTCTCTCCGTGCCCATTGATTCAACTAAACATTTTTAAACCAGTGGAGTGTGTGGCAGGGGAATGAAACTGTGTGTTTCATCATGGTGTGAGACAACTAAATACAGGCTGGCTAGTGTTTATATTTTGTCCACTTGCTTTGGGCTTGGACTCAGAGCACCTAACTGAAAAGTCTGCAGCCACTGGAGGATTCGTTTCAGTGCTGTTTCATAGCCAGGAGTTTAAAGCTGTTTTATGGTGGTGAAATAATAATGATATTAAACTGTGATCTGTCGACTAATTCTTAAAATATGTATATACTCCAACTGTGCCAACTGATAAATGAAACAATGGAATCTGACAAAGTGGGATTATGCTGCACACAGAAAAACACATGCACACACAGGCTATATATATCCCTGACCTCAGGCTGTCAGTGCAACTTGTCCTCATCCAGCTCTCTGTCCTTTCCACAATGTAACATCAACTAGGTTAACTGTAGCTAATACAGCACAGCAGGGCTGTCCTAAATGCCTCTACCTACATCTCTATGCATCCATCTATGGATCTTGTCTTCCTTGTTATTGTGAAGCAGTATTACATGGTTCAGGGGCTCAATGGTTGCAAAGATTTCTCGTCCTTTGGAGACACAGTGAACCTGCAGGTTACAACATAACAATCAAAAATACGAGTCATAATTCACACGAGAGGGTGAACTGGCACCAAAACACACTACTTACAGTGTGAGACCTGCTTAATACCCAGAAGCACAGAGCACAGCCAGATGTTTACTTGACAGGACTGATAACAATAACAGAAGGAGCAGCCCTCTGAGAGTACATGAAGCATGGGATTGAAATTTTAAAAAACACAATTTACTTCCAGTGCTCCTCATCATCCTGTCCTACCCAACTCCATGCACCATCATCATCGTTATTGTCATCATTTCAAAAAGTCACAAACATAACCATAGGCGATGCAGTCCTGCAAAACAAAACTGAAGATCTTTTAAATCTTAAATTGCAACTAAATCACTGGTCCTGGAGATTTTACCTCAGACTTATATCAGAAGGAAAAAATGAATAAGTTACAGCCTGTTGAGTGCTGCTTCACTGAGGAAAAGTTCTCCAGTATTTTACAAGCTTTTGGTGTGTTTTTCTGTGATAGCCTGCCGTTTCCTCAGGATTCATATTTGATTGATGGACAAGCTGATTGTGGATGGAAAATATCATCTTTCCTATTCAATATTTAGTTATATTACAACATTTTAGAAATACAAATGTGAGTGATGCCCTGCTTTTGTAGAACTAACAAAGTAAGTCAGCCTCTAATAATAATAATGCTGAAAAATTATTTTAAAATGCAGATAAAAATGTGTGAACTAGCAAATCACCCCAGAAGCATCATGGTGTGAGGATTACAGCCTTATCAAAGTGATTCATTTTCCTTTCAGTTACAGCAATCTTTAGAAAGACCTTCATGTCTTTTCTTTAGCTGCCCTTTCTGCCTTAGCCTTTGTATTTGAGGGATAGAGGCTATTCTCTCATTTATAAAAAAAATAAAAAATAAAAAAAACAAGAAAATAAAATCAATACACCCTTCTTCTTTTTTTCTACTTTCTTAAGATCCCCCAAAACGAACCCTGCAGTGTTCAGACATCAGACTCGGACAGCTGTCACTGTTAGGCGGTTAAAATTTTAGAAGAAGCCTGATGTACAGTGGATGAATAAAAACAGGCAGGGACATTTTTTTCTAGCTGTCATGTAGTCGGGGTGGTTTGGCATAAAAAGCAAAAGCTACAAGAGAAAGAGATACAAAATAACAAAAAAACCAAAACAAAGAACTTACCTGAGGCGTTTTTCAGGTAGCCGTTGGAGTCCACAGTGGTGTACATGACATAAGGACCTGGCTGGTTAACACCAAAAGGCTGTAAAAAAAGAAAAAGAAACACACATGCAAGCATAAATAAAAAAGCTGACAAATGTTGACATCTTACAAATACCTCTTCCCATCAGCTGTCTGTCAGCGAGGGCAAAAGAAAAAAAGAAAAAAGGGGCTGGGTGACACAGAAAGACAAAAGCAGGAGAGGGTAGACAGAGACAGGCATGTTGTCGCCACGGTGACCTTGAGCACTTTTTCTTTTTGTTTTATTTTCACTGGGTGACATGGCAAATGTCTGACTTAGCTGCCTTGGATCTGACTGAGCATAAATGAGAGTGACGGCTGTGTGTCTGCGTGGGTGGATACAGAGGGGTTGTCTTATCTCTTCATTACGAAAGGATGTCAACTAATGAAGAGATCTGATGAGCCATCCTTCGCTTTAAATCATCTAATCAGGAGACGGTTACGCGCGGAAAACATACACACTGCAGCAGAGACTTGGCCCTTTATGCTGTGACACTCAGCAGTTGGGTGAGAGAGGAATAGAAATGAGGTCAAAAAAAGAGAGAGAGAGAGAGAGATGGGAGAGGTAGAGAGGAGCAGGCTAAGAAAGACAGCAGAAGAGAGGTGTGACTAAGAAGGAAAGGAGCGGGAGAATAAAATGAAAAGATAGACGGGGGTTGATGGATGGGAGAGGAGAGGAGTAGAAACAGCCACGAGCTCCACTCGTCTACTGCATTTATCATTCCCTTCAGTTCGACAGCAAGCGAGTGGAGGAGCAGACAGACAGAAAAAACCAAAACAAGTCCAATACCAACAGCCTCTTGTTGATGCCAGACCTAATGTATTTTGGAGAGGGCTTTCTGCTGCTGAAAGGTTGTGTAAGGGGGAATCCTATTGGCCACTTTATTCCTGTCAGATTCCTCCATCCACCTACGCACCTGCATCTGATGCTGGCTCTTCAGAATGAGCAACAGGTGCTTAAAGCAACAGGAGGAACAGAGCTGAGTGACAGGAAATGGACTCAAGTCAGACTCATAATGTGAAGCACTTATAGACTCAACATGAAAAACAATACAGACCTCATCAGCAACTAGTGACTTCACTTGGACTCGAGTCAGACTGTGACACCTTAAACTACAAAGATGTGTTTCCCATCTTTATTTCTAGTGAACCAACACAGCCTCATTATTTACAGGCACATGCTGATGTTCTATTTGATCATTTCTAGTCACTTTGCCACAGGCCAATACTTTAACACTTTAACAAACCACCTGTTCAACAAGCATCTTGAAAAGTGACACGTTGAGACCACAGCAAGCTGATTATGCTTATAATGAATTGTTATGAAGAAGTGACAGTGAAAGCTGTAACAGTAACTGCAGGCAGTGAATCACAGCAGCAGCAGAGGACCGACTGATACTGACTGATGCTCCTCATTCCTTCTAAGCTTCACTCAGTATTTTGATATCAGGTGTATCATTTATTTCACTGACATTTTAAATCTCTTTTCATTCTTACATTATTCAGTTCATACTTGACGTCACATCAGAAATGAAAATGATTACATTAACGATGTGGAACTGTTGTGCAAATCAGCAATAACGATAATGTTAGTGGACAAACTGCATACTAGTTATTTTTTGACTGTGAAGAACGGGGTCATGATATCAGTTCTATGTAGACACGGGATGGAGTGTAACATAAAATCCTTATTAATGCCAAATGACTAACATTTATGTGCCATCGGTTGCTTGCACAGCAATTTGTACTGCAGGTGTATCTCCCGGCGTCGTCTTGGAAATGTGTCATACCCCTCATGCCGTACTGAAAAATCTTTGCTAAAACTAAGTGTTTTATGAAAAAATGGTCCCATGTGACTGCTACATGTATATAGTGCACAACATAAGAAGGCATGTTTATGATACAAGTAAAGCATGACACACACGCTGAAGGTCTGTTTAATGTACTATATCAGCTGACCCACCTTCAGTAGCCTCCTCCTGTCAGGCTGCTACCAAGAAGGGAAATTAATGTGTTGTTGCTGTTTTAACCTACTTGCTAATATACAAAGCAAGAGAGAGGGTGAGCAGAAGAGATGAAAAACTGAAAATCAACTTTTCATCTGTTAATTACTGGATGTTATTCACTGTATACAATGAAGTATACAAACTATCCTGTGAAGTGGAGTTTGACATGTCAACAGTGAGCACTAGTGTGACAGCTTTCTTATATGAAAGGCTTCAATGTGAGTTGAAGACAAGTTGATCGACCCTGTCATACGGTAGGCCTACATGCATTAGCTGTCTGAAATGGGTATTACTCCACAGTGAATCTAGTGACTACAGCCATCAGATAATGTCATGGAGATGAACATATTTTATTATAGGATACTTAGCCAAATTAACCTTATGAGGGACCCAGCAGCAAAATGAGTATGGCAGATAAAGTGGTGCAATAGCTTTGTCGGATATGGATTTCAATAGTCTTCAATGTGCTTTTGATGTAAGACATTTTTCTCTGAAGGAGCAATACAAAATGTCTAAAATGTAACCATTTGCTGATACCTCTCTTTCTGTGTATTTTAAGGATGTATTGACTCGGCTTCTTTGATTAAGCTTTTCTTAGCGAAAAAGAAATTCTTGAGTGACCAAGCTCAAGCTGTGGCCTCTATGAGAGGTCTTACTCAGCTCAGTCAAAGGTTCACATGCACCAATCCAATACCAGTTGGCCTTGTCATGGCAGTGCAGTACAACCAAGACACCCAGCAGAGACCACATGGTCAAATAATAGTATGAATAATAAATACCCACAAGCAACAGAACTGCTGTTAATTAAACAAAGAGATGGGTACTTTTGAAGAAAATGCAATTGATTGCGAAACGTATGAGCACATGCCAAACAACATAGAGCACTTATATAATGAAGGACTGTTACGTGCTGACAATAACAAAGCAGGACAGCTGGAGGAGAATGAGCAGGTGCAAATCAATCTATCTCTTTATAGTTTTCATTTTATTCTAGTAAAAGGTAGATACTTCTCATGCAGTTCATCCTCCCCTTGCATGGTCCAGCTGCAGTTGTGATATTTCAGCCTATTCTTCTGTTTCTCTGCTAAAAAAACTGCTGAATACAGATTCTGAAGAGGATAAAGTTTTACACATGCGAACGTAAGTGCCATGTGCACACAGAGTAGACAGAGACACACACCTGGCCAGACCGGTCAATTGTTAGGACAGATTTGAAACTATTTTATCACACAGTACTCTATTTGTGACTGCTCCATTAGAAAAGTGGACAAACCAAAGGACAGATTTCTTACCTTTACTTCTTCAGGACAGTCGTTGGAGCAGAGGCCGCTGAGCACTGAGAAAGATAAAGATGCCAAGGTCAGATGTGAAGTTCAGCATATAATGTCCAGCACACTGACACACACTGCTGTTTCTGTGCCCTGAGGCAATCTGTATCAACATGTATCAAACATCAAGCAGTCAAACTCACACATAGAAATAAACTTTGTATACACACGAATCAAACTGCACCGTGTCCACTCTTGTGACAGCTAGAACATAAACACTTTCATTTTTGTTAACTGTGCTTGAGTGTTACCTAATGTTTGCATTGTATATCATACCATCTAATCGGCTCTTCTGTTTGTGAGGTGGACAAGACATTAAAAAAATCAAAGAATGGAGAAAGGGAGGGATGGTGGGAGGGAGGCAGTGATATAAATAAATTGCTAGCTGTGAGAGACATAAAAAATAAATGTGTAAACTATTAGCACTGCGTGTGCGTGTGTACGAGCACACTAAGTATTTCACTTATTTGTCTGTACAAGCGAAGCGAGGACAAAATCCGCTGAATTGCTAATCAGTCATTAGAGAAGTGACTTTATTAGCATACTAATAGGGCTCTGGGTCTAGGTTGCTTTGATTTGCCTGATGGAGTCACGCTGAAGCCCAATACCCCGTTAATAAGGTCTGCACCCAGTGCTGTAGTAAACAGCAGTAAACTCAGTGCACCTATTCAAAGGGAACATCACAGTGGCCCTGGTCCCATTGTATAGACAGCGGGGCAGATAGAGCCTCTGCACTCCATCATCATTAACTTTCCACACAGGTTAATTACAAATATCTAGAGCATCAATGACCCATCTGAACACAAGTGAGCAGTGCAGCACTATTTAAGACTTGACAGAATGTCAAAGCTGTTTCATATACGGGCTATTGTACTAAATAAAAGTCATTTGTGAAATCTTTGTTGTTACATGACAAAGATCAAACTAGTCACAATCCAACATGCTTCATAACTCCCATATTGTTTTTGACCACATTTAACCTTTCTCAACACCTCATCACCATGGTTCTGCCTCCACACCTTTAACAATAGTCAGAGAACTGTGCTGTACTTAAATCAGGAGTGCTGTTTGATAGAAAAAACACGCTCCCGTTTCAATTCAAGTGTCAATTCTTGACATCTCTCAGATGCTACTGTCAGCACAGAAACAATACTTTTTTACAATTTTACCCACTTAATTTCTTTTCTCTTTTGCTCACATTGTGATGTGAAGGAAGCCATTCACAATACACAAACCTTCAACTTTATGCTTTTGCGCAATCTGTGACAATCACCTTCAGTTTCACTATGATCTTTTGAACTTACAGCTACGAGTAGCAACGGAAAGAACCAAATAACTGTACAATCCTGAGCCTGAGCTGTACTTTGTGTTCAAGGCTAATTAGCATGCTAACACCCTAAACCACCCTCTGGTGAACTTGGCAAACATTGCACCTGCTAAACAGTTCCACCAATAGCTGTTGTAGTTGTGTAGTAGTGCTTGGGGTTGTTGACCGCATTGCACCATTTTCTTGTACTGTGATTCCTTTATATGGCAGCCGTTCTGCCACCACGTTGTGTGCATAAACAAGAGGATTTTTGATTTCAAAAGAAATGGTGTACGTGTGGCAAAAGCCTATTTTCTGCTTTGAAGTTCACAAGCTTATTAAGAATATGTCTCAAGTGGCATTCAGATGGAGCTCCCATCAAAGACAAACATGTATTCCTTGACCGTTGCTGACCACACTGCAAATCAGCTGCTGCTTGTTTTGATATCATTTAACATGACTTTTCAAAGCACATTCAGTAATCACATTGGTGCTCTGGAAAACTGAGTGGTTCTTTATGCTACAAAATGTTTTCAAAGATATCAAAAGAGGCCTGCCGTGATGACAGACTATTCATCATTTAATGAGAACATAAAATCTTCAATTATGTCTTTATACTGTATATTCACCGACTGCAGAAACGTGAGGCGCGGTTAGTCGCTCAAGTTGCTTCTGACTATTGTGGAAGCTGGAAGTCGAGTTGAATAAACTGATTGACAAATAGAAATCATTAGGTATTTGCCTCTGAAAAAGATGAAAGCCTTTAGGAGCCCAAAGGAGCTCTGACCTGCTGCAGCAAAATGGTCAAAAAAGAAACAGCGCTTGCATGTAATTATCCTGCTCATCAACTCTGAGCAACTACGGCATCATCACATCACAGGCTTTGGACCAAAGTCATCTGTGAAGGACACAGATGATCAATAAATCATAGGGATCAGATTATTCATCACTTGTTTGAATCTCATGCTGTTTGAGGTCAGGCTACAGGCACCACTGTCACCGACACTGTAAATCAATGACACAGAGGGATTACACTGCCATTTGTTTGGAGTCGGTCTCATTTGGGATTATCTGGAGAGAACATTGCGCATAGGACAAATGCTACAACAGGACTCCTATATCTCTTCTGCTACAAGTTTTGTTCAATACTCTTTTCGTTTCATTTTGCTGCATTGTAAATGTAAGAGATCACAGTGTAGCTATCCTCAACTCAGTTGTTTTCTCTCCTTACTGTATGTGTTTATGGCCAACAGGTCAGTTAAGAAACCATAAATATGTGAAAATTCACCTCCCAGAAGAGTTTCTGCTTCTCCATGGGCTTTAACACAAACTGTGAACTCGTTAAAATAACTGTACATCCTGATGGGAAATGTCTCCTCAATTTATAAACCGCCACAGAGAAGGAGAAGGATGTCAGTGCATGAAAGGGCCAACGGGAACAAACAATGTCATGCAGCTTGAATACAAATACTCCGTATAGCAGGAGGCGACTGTCAGGATCGTCTCTTTTATTAAGAAACAAGCCAGAGGAGTTTGCTGGAAATCTAAATGAACATATTTGAGGGGAATTGATTTGCACAGCAATCTGTGTCTTGGCGACAGAAAACAAAACACCAGGTTTTTGTGAGCTTTTATTTTTCCAGTCTTTATGTCATACAGCTAAATCACGCTTGGAATCCCAATGGAAGTAAAACTGTCAGAGCAGCCGTCTCTCATGCTAAACTTTCTGTCTGCTGTTTAGTTAAATATACAACACCTAATGAAGTCCAAAATTAAAACCAGAGAGGAGAAATTTTTCATCAAATATCTACTCTAACCCACTAGATACTCTTGAATGTTCAGTTTGTGAGGCAATGGAAACATTTATAAGATTAATTGCAAGAAGGGAACCGCATGCTTAAGAGTTTCACGACACAAATTCAGTGATGCATAAAAAGAAAGAGAAAGGAAAGATAGACATGAACTGCATGAATGCAGAAGTCCTTCACAACTCAATGGGCACCACGTCGCTCCAGATGAGTCTGTGTCAAGGAAGCTATTTGTGTGTGTGTGTGTGTGTGTGTGTCCAGGCTGTCACAACATTCATCAGAGAGAGGAAACGAGAATCTCGTGTTTCTTCTATGAGGCCGCTTTGTTCTAGATTCAATCCCTGGTTGACATGTATGTAGGTATGTACCGTAACTCCTCCATGGCTAAAACAAGATCCCTGGAATAGCTCTCACACAATCTCTGGGCAACAGAGATACAAGTCTTGCTGATACAAGAGCCACACACACACACACACACACACACACACACACACACACACACACACACACACACACACACACACACACATATTAAGACTCATGGCAGCTCTTTCGCAGGACTAACCTAATCGAGTGGAGGACAAACCTGGTCTGTGTGCGGGTCTGTGTGTGTGTGTGTTTGTGTTTTCATCAACGACTCAGCCACCAAGGAGCATTCCATCAACAGTCTGCGCTAAAGTGTCAGCTCTTTATTTTCTTGTCTGGGTTGGACCGCCACAGCGGGACCAGTCCTGTAAGTGGGTGCGTCCCTGACTGACGGACTCAATGAGTGATAAAGTTAGGAAGCTGGCCGGCCAAATGCTGCATGATTGAGTGTTTTACAACGTTGTTTGGTATGGCTGAGGTCATTATTCTTTCAAAGGATTTGGCGTAAACAAGCAACTTTTTAGAACCTTCAGCTCTCTTTCTGTCTCCTGCTGAAAAACTAACATCCCCAAAGAAGGGATTAATTGGCCTTGTCAGATAGGCTTAATAAGCCCATTCCTGTTATTATTATTTCAAAGTTTTAAATGCACTGGCCGTCACACATTATGAGAGACAACACTCATTTTCCAAAAAAACAAAAATTGAAATAACAACTGAGATGTCTCGGTGACGTCTCTCAGCATCTTGTGCCATGGTCAGTAAATCAGATGTGGCCAGAGCTTGGGATTTGAATAATATGGTGGATGCTTTTGCCTGATGAGGAAGAAATATCCGTTTTAAAAATTGCAGAGCTCACTGTGTGTTTTTTCTGTGTGCCTATTTTAATGATAACCAGGCCAGGCTCAATGATCAGACTTGTTTTGCTCATTAATATGTGTTGCATGTTTGACCATGTGTAGTTTTAGTGACATCTTAGCTGCAGCTGCCAGTTAGTCATAATTCATATTTAACTGGGGACCATTTGGGATGATCACCACCAGGTCTGATGCCTGTCAAGATGTTGAGAGCAATACAGATACAATATTACACAGTAGTCTACACAGAACAAACTAATAGGCTGTGTGCCATAATGTTATTGCTGCTGTCAAATGTTAGAGGTAGCATAGCAGAACGCTGGTGGAATAAGAGTTTCCTTCAACCTCATCTATGAATCTGGATGATAATGTATTAAATGAAGAGGGTTAGACTTTGCCATTTTTTGTATTCTGTCCTGTTTCTGTACAGCAAAAGCTCCCTAATTTACTGATAATAAAGGTGTTAGTTTCGAGTGTGTTGGAGGTGCTGACAATAAATAGTGCTAGCTGTAATTTTAAGCATTCATTCATGGGTACAAGCAATAATTTAATCCGACTTTCTAATGCATGTCAGGCCAAGGCTTGAAATGTTGTGGAAAAATAAGCCTGAATTAAATTTGTGCTTTCATCAACTGGCTTTGCAGTGAACATATTGACCTCTTGAATTATTTTGTATTTGAATAAAAACGAAAATACTCTAACCTTGATAAAAAAAAAAAAAAAAAAACGACCTATGGTCTTTTCCATTCCATGCAAGCAAAGAAGGAGAACAGGAAATCAACATGTTTTTTCTGCTTTGTCAGATATAAATTGTGTACATAACCTTTTGTGTAGCATTGTTGTGTCGGATGATTATTATTATTTTTGATGCAAACACAACATTTAAAGTGTGGAAGTTTGAATTTGCAGCAGAACATGTTTCACCCACTGTTACTGAAGAGCACCGTGAAACCTTCATAGTTTGCAACAGATACGCTCTTTGAGAACGTTTTCTCCCGATAGAAAAACACAGTAATATAGTCGTCTGGGTGCAGAGCGAGCTAATTTCATGGGAAATAAATGTTTGTAACTGCACTCTTAAATAAACAATTCTCCATGCATGCGTTTTCACTCAAAATTTGTTTCTGTTTATATAATACAGCCTGTAATTGCAACTTCATTGGCCCTCTATAAAAAGAAACTATGGGGAGCCATGGTAACCACATGCACACGTCACAACACAGTCCTTAGCTGTTGGGTCAGATGACGTCACATGCACTGCACACATATACACACAAACACACACACACACAAGGAGAAAAATGTGATGAGCAGACCTTGACAGGGGAACATGACATACCGTCTTAGCGCTAGTGGCTACGAGTCAGCCGGAGCCAAACAGACACACACTGTACATGCAAACA
The DNA here is from genome assembly GCF_045865225.1 of Trachurus japonicus. Taxonomy (NCBI): domain Eukaryota; kingdom Metazoa; phylum Chordata; class Actinopteri; order Carangiformes; family Carangidae; genus Trachurus; species Trachurus japonicus. Next base: position 23,094,570 of record NC_140909.1, read on the forward strand.
CACTGACACACAAGCACAACGACATGACAACTGAGCGACATTTGCTCTGAGATGCTCATCACTTCTCATTGTCCTCAGGATGCTTTTGCTGACCGCAGGGCTGCTCACAGACATGCATGGGCACAGCACATGGCTGCATCCACACACTGCAGAGTGACTGACAGTGAACTGACATCCGCTTTTAAATAGAAATAGCAGCTCCAGTAATGACCACCTGCTAATGGCTAAGTAATCCATGTTATGAGGATAATCTACACAGTATCTCTACATGTGGTGTGAATGTGTTGTACGTGTGTGAGAGCCTCTGCACATTAACAGTGGTTCTGCTTTTCTGCCTGATAGACTTCTGCAGAATGAAACATTTAGATTTTATTACAAACGCTCTCCAATAAAGAGCTGTCACTTAACAAAATGTCTCCCATAAAACTGGTTGCCTCATCAGTGCCTGACTAAAAACTAAAAGAAAATATCCTTATTTGCCCCTAGTAGACATTATGGCTTTAATGGCGACTGTCTGGTCGAAGTGTAAGTAAGATGAGGCACCGCGCTGCTGTTTGGATCCCAGAGGGAGCGTCTCCTGCTCTGTGTTCACTTTGAGTAACATCATTAAAGTGTTGTTGTATGCTCACTGTCCCTGAACAGCTGGCAGTGGCTTCCACTGTGTTTCACTTTCAAATGAACACTACAAATGCAATGTGACCACCACATTAATTGGCCATATCAATTAGAATAGGGCTTAAGATCCTCACGGAGGCTATATGTCTAGAGAATACACCTTTGCTCCATCCAAACATAATATTACAGCTATGAATCACATTTAGCAATTTACTGTGGTCTCAGCTAACTTTAATACCACTGTTAGCAGGCGGAAAGGTCTGCAAATCTAGTACAATTTTATATAGAAGCAACCAAAGTATTATCAAGAGAGAACACACCCCCTTCTTTATCATTAACTGATAAAATAATTATTGTACACATAAAATACTGAGCAGTCTCTTGTCCTCCTCTGAGGCCAGCAGGTGTGACAACATTGTAAAACTTCCTACAGCTGTAAAAGATAATTGACTGGCTTGCATCACTGGTTCATAATGGCCAATGCCATTAAAGCCTTAAAAACCAGCCCACAATCTTCCCCTCTGCTTAGTGTAGCCAGGCCCGACTCGGTGGAACTGTGCCTGGGTCAGGAGTGTTGTCAGTGGCCGCAGAGTAGAATTAATTTGCAGGCTATTGGATTAGCCTTCAGAGCCATAAATCAAATATCGTGCCCAAGTCTAATTCAAAATTAGGTGCTGCCTGTTGTTTTCATCTTCTAAACTACTACCCATAATTTGCTAATTGGTCGGCCTTCCAGCTACCTCAATTCTCAGTGGATGGGGTCCACACTAATAAAATTGAACCTGATAAAATTTGAAATTGATTTAAGCTGACTTCTCTCAGGGTGTATCACTGGAGCCTTGCTGCTGCTGTTGGAAAGATAAATGTTAAAGTTCCCACCTTAATTACAGCGAGAAGAACAGTGACCATCAACTACAAGCTGCTTTTCTCACTAAGGGTAGAACCTACAACAGTAGTAATAAATAATAATAATAATATGCAGTGTTTTTGTATTGGAGGGCTGCTTGTGGTCACATTAGCAGGCCGAGCTATTACAACATCCACTGTCAACATAACCTGGAGCAGGATACTATTTTAACAAACATGAGAGCAGGCACTCCCACTCAGCCTTCTTTGTGTGTTGCAGCAGAAAAGAAGAATTCCCCAAAATCTGAATATGCAGCCTCCAGTTAAATCCTCCTCCGGACGACAGAGCCACACTGAAAGACTTCATGTAAATCTCTGCGTTGTCATTTGAATGAAATGAAAAGAGGGAATAAAAGGCAGCACTGACTGACAAGACTGAGGGGGGCGGAGAGGAAGCAGGAGGACAGGAAACAAGACGTTTGTCGAGGAGAAACAAGGCGGGAGGCAGGGTGAGAGGTGAGAGTGGGATAAAAAACCAAGGCTGAAAGGGTTAGAGGGGAGGAAATGAAAGAGGCTAAATAAGAAAAGATGGGAGAACAAGAGGAGAGAAATGGAAAGAGGAGGAGATGTGGAGAGAGGAAAGGAGAGAGCTGGATTTGATCTGGGAGGATAAGAGATGAAAAAGGAGGTGAGGGGTTGGGAGAGGAGAAGGGAGTATGTGGGCCTGAGAAAAGCTCCCAGATGTTTCTCAATGCAGCTAATCTGCATCCTAATAAGTCAGCAGGAAACTAATCAACTCATATAGTTCTGCCTGTCAGTCTCTCTCTTCATCTCTTTTCCACACACATACTCACACACACACAAACACACTTTGAGATGTTCATGAAGAGATACCCCCTCCCCCCTCCTCTCACCATCTCCCATCATTTTATCCTTCTTTCTAATTTTGGAGTTTATGATTTCTCCCATCTCTTCTCCTCAGCAGTAATCATCGCTCCATCTGGCCGCCCTGCAACAAGCTTTTGCATCATTGTTTCTTTCAGCTTAAGATTCTTACAGAGTCGTTTTCAACCATCACAGCTGATAACGAGTCTGTGGGAATCCATATGGGTATCAGACATATTGAACCAATGCAGCAACAGCAGACTGAATGTGATCTGATATAATGTGCACTTGGCCTAGCTCAGGTCGTAGGAGGAGATCTGTCACATAGGTGTATCGATTGGTCGTCAAATGTCAAGACAGCAGCAGGTCTTCTCCATCTGAGCAGGTTGGAGACAGACAGTATAGAGGAGGAAGGAAACACAAACGCCGATGTGTAAACAATCATTGCGCAGTTGGTAATGCACCATCAGATCCTTGTAATTCTATCACAGGCCGTGCTAATAATAGGCAGGAGACGATGCAATGCTGCTTTGTGGGCCCCTTTATTGGCACCCCCCCCCCCTTTTTAAATCAGGAAAGCAAACAAAATTGTTTCACAAAAGCTTAGGAACAACTTAAATTTTTTTGATTCATATGTAAAGGCTATCACCCACAAGAATAAAGAGCATGTCACAGGAACATCATGTGAAGAAGACTGCAGCAGCAGTCGAAATTATTAAGGTATGTTACAAAAAGTATAGCCTTTACATATGAACTCAACAAGAAATATATCAAAAGTAGGCTAGATGAACGTGTTTGGACTATGAACTTAATAATTTTTTAAACTGTAAGTTATTTTAATAAATCACTCGATAGAGACAATATATTGTCCTATAAACACATACATTTGTAAAGTAATATGTAAACATATGGAGTCTGAGTCACGCACGCAGGGACGCAGGCAGACATGCACCCTTCCTTTTCTTTCCAACCATCCCTCTTTAGAGAAAATGATCATAAATGGAAACCTCAAATGTAATTCATGATTTCTATCCTTAAGAATGGGTAAAATTAATCATACAGATTCAAGACAATATCTTTCATGATAAGAAAAAGGACAGTCCGCACACCAGCAACAGCTCCAGAGCAATAATCTATTATCACCAAAAAGGGAGTAACGTTTCGGGTTAGAAACTGTCTGAGGAAGGGTTTCTAACCCGAAACGTTACTCCCATTTTGATGATAATAAATTATTGCTCTGGAGCTGTTGTTGGTGTGCGGACTTTCCATTTTCTTATCATTTACTTGTGTTGTCCGGCGCCCAGTGTTTAGATTTAGGGATGTGTGTGCTTTTTCTATTTTTTCAATATCTTTCATGTGACCATACTGTCAGCATCCTTCACTCAGCAGCCACGATAGAAATTCACAATGTCTTTATTGTTATCACTGTCTGCTGTGATATACTGTGATCCACATTTAGTCCTGTTGTGTTCTTTCAAAGTAGAGACTAAAGATCAACTGAATCAAGATGTCACAGCTTCTGATCTTAGACTGATCATGTTAATCAATATGCACATACTGAATGTATGTCGTCTTGATGATGATTATTGCAGCTACATACATTGTATGTAAATTTCCTCCTTTCAGTTCATTAAATTGCTGCTACATCTCACATGTTGATTTATCTGCCGCCTTTGATTTAAGGAGAGCTGCACCCGAGTGGAATGCCATTATGCACGGCCATCACTGCTGTGTTTACCTTTATCAGTCCAGTGGACATGCACATGCACTTGCCAAGAGTACGGCTAGTGTTTTAGATGCAGTGCGCGGGCATGCAGCTGACAGTGAATTAACAGAGTGAGTGAGTGAGTGAGTTAATGGCAGAGAGTGAGCAGTGGTGTAGCTGTTGTTAGTGCAGCCAGAGGTTTGCTGAATAAAGCAGACCTGGTAAAATGTGAATGTGCGGATGGGACAGAAAGAGTTCCCCAGAGAAGCAATGGGGAAAAACACTCCTATTTTTGTTTACACCATTACAGAGGTGTTTGATTTATACATGTTGCACTATATATAGATACAACTACAAAGCTATGTCCACCACACTAATACAAGTATGAGAGCATTTTAGTTGTCTATCAGAAATAATCTCTATCCTGTAGTGACACAATATAAAAATCCAGGACCTTTCATTCAATGTCAGTGATGAGCACACCCCAGTTCAGGCAGAGTTTGCAGTAGTTTTTGCCAAAAAAAGAAAGAGGATTAAACTGAACTGTAACTATACACTACATTACATTCAACCAACCACTTTGAGAAGAACCGTCATAACAAAATGACATACAGTCCTGATATGTCTTTTTTCTCAGCTTTCAGGTATATATATTTATTTTTACAGAATGGCACCATAGCTGCCAAGGCTTCCACTTGGCTGCAGCTCCACTCTGAAAACCTCTAGCTTCCTGCTAAATAATATATGCTCCTATGGCAACAGAGGTAAGGGTCTTGATGGAATGTGCCAGTGAGCGAGCTGCTGCATGTCGGGCTCACAGGAGGATAAGATGTCAGAGCGGTGCAGGTTCAGGTCATCTCAGTGTGAAGAACCCAGCAAGAGTCCAGGCCTCTGGCTGGCAGAGAGACAGGGCTGCTGTCTGAGGCCAGCATGTGATGGATTTATCCCAGGAAGTCCATGTGCATCCTGGGATCTTACCTTTCACTCACAAACTGCACACACACAAACACCGAGCACGACACAAAGTCGATCCTTGAGCAGGCGTTGTTCGATAATGCTCAAGGTGGGGGGGGGGGGGGGGGGGGACATCCTCTTGAGAAAATGGGATTCCACATTAGAGAGCAGAGGCCTGGGTAACAATACAAAGAACCCAGCACTAGACAGCACAGTGTGTCAAGTCTGAATAAGCAATTCACACATTCATTCTCACTTATTACAGTCTAACGTTATGAGCTGTGCTATCAAATATGCCTGAAAAGAACGTTAAATAAACTATTTACCCTCAGGGGTTTGTCACGGGGGGTGCGAGGCTATTAAGCTGCATTTGAGATCACATCCACAAGGGAGATAAATGAAATGTCAACAGAGTGTATCACTTGACAGATACATTTTTATTTTGGTTGCTTGTTGTTCGCTCGCAAGTCAGTAGTCAGCTAGATGCAGAAAATGCAACACTGAACATGTATGAAATATTAACAACCTAAAAATGTAATAACTGAAGAAGTTGTTGTGTGTGTTTTTCTGGGCATTTTGGTGTGGGTGTGTGTGTTTTGTTTGATTTGCTGCAGTGAGAGAAGACATGGATAAGAAGAGAACAGCTGTTTAAAGAGATGCCACAGAACAAATTCATGTTCCAGCAGGGGAGGGGGGTGGGGGTGGGGGTTGTCAAGGTCACACACAAAGAGACAGTACACACAGACTGTCAGGATAACTGCTAACACTATTTTGTGTTTATTATACACACTTGACACATGACTAAATCTCTAAACCTCTGTTGAATTTAAATGACCCATCCCAACCAAATTCTGTTGTACAGTAACTACCCGATTAAAGTCAAGCTCCTCTACAAGATGGACTGTATTTGGAATATGGATCATATGCAATTGGGGAAAATATCCAATTGTGATTTATTTTCTTAAGAAGCCGTGGCTATTTACAAACTGTCTGATTAAAGCAACACAATGTAACTATTTTAACTTAAAGTTAGTTTCACGATTAGTTCTACATTAGCGCCCGGCTAGCTTGGTATTGTACATGTAATTTTGGTTGGCTGGCTGGCACCTGCTTGTGAGAGCATGTATTGCTTTATGGCAACATGTCACATCAACACCTCGCTATAAGAAGCTAGTTAGCTCACTATTCTCAGTAGGTTCGTCATGGTGGATGTGGTGAACGGACCAAAGAAGGCATTGTAAAAGAGGATGCAAGGAATAGACAGCAACTGGACTGGCTTTAACTTGTTGGTGAGAGCTCAGAGTAAAAACAGGATGCAAGCATCTTGTTGCTGGAATAGGAAGTAATGTCCTTAATGCCCTTACTGGTAATGTAGGCTTTGTTTTTTCGGCTGGTTGTGTAGGATTTAGCTTGCCAACAAATAAATGTGTATTGCTGTTTATGAGTGGGGCTCAATTTGCGACATGCATTTTCAAAAAATCCAGTAAAGGGGATTTACACTCTGCAACTGTAAAGAAACCCCAAGAGAAATAAAAATAAAAAAATTCTGCAGGGTAGTTTTAACAGCGTTCTGGCTAAAAATACTGTAAGTCACCAAAATTCAGACATTTACAGTAAGACGCGATAAGGTGAAAAGAATAATACATTATGTTTTAACTGTCAACAAGGACATTTCTGATGACTGTTCACAAACCAGAAGGACAGTCATTCACGCAAACACGACAGGTGATTGGGTCGAGTGTGAGCTGAGATGATGAGATGCAGAGATCGGTTGGTGTTTCAGATCGTCAGTGCTCTACTGAGTGGACCACAACAGCAGGACCACCAGCCCTGGAACTGTGAATGTGAATGGGTGACAGGGTTGAAATATCATAGTGCCCTAACTGGTCAACATGGATGCCATGTGACTGAGCTGGAGTTTCCCCATTGGCCGTTGCTCTTTCATAATGAACTGGCACAAACCGTTTCTATTTAGGGTGCGTTTACAGCCTGCAGTGTTGCCAACTAGCAGTGAGTGACAAATCTAGCGAGATCTAGAGGAGAGATGCCAGTAATGCCCTCTTACATGTCTGCTGTGTTCAGTGAGTGGCAGAGCAGCAGCTTGTTGCCCAGACAAAGCCTATGCGCTGTGTGAGAGAGACAAAAGACGAGATAGAGAAGAGATATCCTGCCGCTTTGAACTTCCTCTCTAGGCTATTTAGGTGAGTGAAAGCTAAAATTAGACCACAATTGTTATCTTTAATTCATGTGTTTGGTATTTTTGTTAGATGATGTCATGGATATAAAGATCTAGATTTTAGCAGCAGCACTAGAGTCTTATTAAGATATATTTCAGATACTATTTCATCCAGTTCCATTGTCTGACAACATAAACATATACCATATAAATGAGAACAGCGTTATTGGAAATCCAACTGTACTACAAAACTGTATATCTGAGCATGCAGGTAAGGAGAGAAGCAAACACATAAAGGGTTAAAACCAGCTGCCAAACATGACCCTATAATATCAGTTGTCTACAACAAATATTTGGCTATAGTAATATCATACAAGAATTTGTCACAAGTGCCAAAATTTTAAATTTGGTGTGAACCCCTTCAGGAATTAGCACAAATTAGCTAAAATGACAGCCAGCAACATGAACGATCACATTCTTTCTCTTATAAATAACAATATTAGAAGCATACTTTGTGAATTGAAAACCGTGGTCCTGCACTTTAAATATTCCAGCCCCAGCATGGACATATGACAGTATATACTGTACTGTACACGAGTATACAGTAGGATTACAACAATTACATGATGTATTCCACACATCTCAACTGGACTTGGAAACCACTGGGATCCTGGATTTATCTCAACCTAGCACTCAAACCAGTGTCCCACAAATGCTCGAGTGCATGCCAGGACTTGGGACATTGGAGACACCGGAGACCCTTTTCATGGCAGACATTGTGACTTGTCAAAGCAGGAAAAAGCACAGGTGTAAATAATAGTAACAATGGCTCCATTATTGGCCATGCACAATACCAGAGCCCTGCAACTGGTTCACCCAAATGAAATGCAGCCACCTGTGCTGTTTCCTCATCCTGCTTTAACAGGTCAAAATGTCTAATTAGATCTACTCCTTGTACCCAAGGAATCATGAAGCCTGAAGTTTGCAGTCGTTGCCATGAAACCACATGTGCTCCAACAAGACTCCTGGTAACAACCCTCTAGTACACAGTGCTACGATCAGTTAGACCAACAGGATGTCATCCAGCACTGGTCCCATCATTAGAAGCAATGCAACATTCATCACTGCTCCCATTTCACTAGTGTATCATTCAAGTGGCTGACAGAGTGGTCAGCTGTCTGCGGTATCAAAACAAAGACCTACATTTTGGGTCAGACTATTCATGCTATACTGTTATATACACTGTATGAATAGCATGAAATGTTATATACTGCACAGTATACAGTATATAACAGTATTAGCATGAATAGCTGTTTACTTGCTGTTAAAGAACAAAAAAAATTCTGTTCGAAAAAATATTCTGAATTCAGCATCAAATTTTATTTCTTTGATCACCAAGAGCTGTCTGCAGAGGTTTATGAAAAAAAAATGTCAGTGTTAAATCTTGTATTTATCAGGTCTTTTCTCCTACTGAAATCTCATCACTTTCTCATAGTGACTCACTGCAGCCTCTGATCTGTATCAATCAATCAAGCAATCACCACCACCCGCTCCCTGTGAGAAACCACAGTCTGCTGCAGTGAAACCTGACAAATATCCCTATTAATTTGAATTTAGCTTAATACCAGATATGACTTCTTTTTGCTGTCAGATTTTTGTTTTGGGATTTTGTCTCATGGAAATGAACTTTTTCTGTCTGTTCATCATTACACACAGTACCAGAGGTCTATTTATCTACCACTGCAATAAACTATTTACTTAAATGTAGTTTGGAACTGTCTTGATTCTCAACAATACCATTTCTGAATAACATGAATAAACCTGGTTTGTTTTGACAAGTAAAACGTGCCTATGTGAAGGAATATGCATTAAGAAGGGGTTATTTTATGAATATGTAATAATACACATTGAATATGTGTTAGTAATTCTGTGCTGGTGTGTGTTTATTAGGCATGGTGATATCTCATGCGTATGTTTCTGTTTCTGAAAGCAGAGGAGCAAGTGTTACCCCTCCCTTCCCAAAAGACAAAACAACAACCATTTGCCAACTGTGCAGAGACAGAAATGAACAACGATACTTTTTCTACTAATGAGCAGAGCAGAATGACAGATTAAACTGTGCAAAGGCCCACCCTAGAGTGGAACTATTTTTGCTTTCCTCAAATGTCACTAGGTACTAACGCTGTACCAACATTTTGACTTCAAAAGAGCACGTCTTGATTTCTACTCAAACATGTTACAATAAAAAAAAATGAAAGGAATAAAATCTATTAACTGAGCGGGAGAGTGAAAAAAAAAAAATGCTGGATGCCAAAAATGTATGAAACTATTTCTGAGCATCAAGATCAGATATTGAAGCACAGCTGCATCTAGTCAGGCATTATTTGTGACTCAAAGACAACATACTGCTCAGACGACATGAACCGTTTCTGTAGAATTAGTCAACATTTACTCATCTCATTGCATAGACAGAATAAGGTTGGGAAGGAAGAAATAGAATGAGTTATTTTTCTGGCATTGCTGACATCTTCATCAGATAATCAAAAATGGAAAGTGAAAGATGACATGATGAAAGGGGGGGAGGGGGATGCAAATAAGATGGCAGTCTGGCTTTGAACAGAGCTATTGTGGCTTCATGGTTTCCGCCATTTGTGCTAAGTACGAAAACAATACATCCTTACTAATTAATCACAGTTTTACAATGAATAATAATGAATAACCTTGGTCTCATTACTTACTTATTATTACTTGTTCACAAAGTAATTTGCAGATTCTCGGCCAGGCACTGTTTTTTTTAAACCAATGATTAATTTGACACACCAGGACACACATGTAAATAGCAGCTCATTTGTGCTGCATTAATATTTTTGCTAACCTTAATAATCTGTATATGCTTTAACAATAGAATCTGGGAGAGAAGTCTGAGCCAATATTCAAAATGACCTTTTGGGAGAAGGTGCATTTACAACAGCCGTTTTGTGCTGACAGTAGCTATTTTAATTTAGGCTGAAATAGAACAAAAAGCTCAGACTATTCCCCTTTCTTGCCCCCAACTGAGAAGCTCCAGGCTAAAATATCACACTAATATGACAGATAATGGTCATGACCATCTGCTTTCTAGGTCTGGGGAATAGGGCTGCTCATGTTCAGTGATGATTTTAATTGGTGTAGCAGGCATTGTTATAGTAGAGAACATACACTTGGACATTAATAATATTTAAATTACACTTGTGTGTGCAATATAAAGAGGACCATTTGGGAGGAAGAAGGCCTTCTCTGACTACATGTGGTCTTATTAATAGACTGGTATGGGTATGTGGGGTGGAGGGAGGAAGAGAGGAAACAGGGCGTTCACTTACCCATCACTTTAACAAAGTAGGCATCAGCTTCAAAATTGTTCTTTAAAGCATGGATGATCAAGTCATTTTTGCCCGCTGCCTGGCTCAGAACCAGCATGTCTAATATACCCTGCAAATGAAGACAGGCATGCAGATAAGGGACAATGAGAGCATGGTGTGTGTGTCTTCTGATGTACATTTTTATCCCTCCAACACACTGGGTGACTGATCCAACATTATCTCATCATCTCCATTCTTCCTCTTTTCTTTTCTCCTCCCTACATCTCGCTCCCATTTTAAAAATCTGTCTCAAGGGGTGGGGAGAGAGCGAGGGATAAAGAAAAAGAGAGACAGGACAGAATCCAACAGACAGACCACAAAGGCAGCAATAATTAATTCCGATAAGGCAAGCAGATATAGTAGATTGCACTACAGACACTGGACTATATGCAGCAGAATCTGTGAGCAGAACATATAAAACACAAAAAGGATGGTTTTGACAATATATGCATGTATGAAAACAGGTGCATGACAGTATGTAATTGTGTTCGAGTGTATTTTTAGGTGTTTGTACTTCAAATAAACATATTGTTGTCACTGTGGATAGATATATTTTGAAGTATTCAAAAAAAACAGCACAGAACCTGACTGATGATAAATAAGTGCCTGCTCTTGTAAATAGATGAGCTGGCAAAGATGTATTTAAGCAGGTTTGCACAAAAGCTAGTGTTCTTTTAACTGCATTACTGATTGCAAACAGGCACTGCATGCAAGACAAGAAAAATGATGCATTATTTTGCTTGTGTCAATTTGTGAAACTTTATGCATAATCAAATCTAAACATCAGATAATGTTTACATACATTTTTATATTGGATTTTATATTTAGTCATAATATTGAAATGTCAGGTATCACTGCTGATACACTGCTGTAGACTGATGTCTACACATTAATTGGATAAGTAAGAGGTGATGTAGAAGTGATGGATGTTGAGAGGAGAAACAGACATAAAAGGCACAAAGTAGAAAGAATGAGAGACAAGGATGGTACGCTGAACTGTATGTACGTATGTGTAACTAAAGCAAAAACTAAATTACACAAACTCAGCAAAAATGACTTACATCCTCGTAGATGTCAAAGAATGTTGCCATCACTGCGTTTTGGATGGCTCCCAAATCTGACTGGTCCCAGTGGATGTGGAACATCCTCCCTACACTGTGGCAGCTGGCGTTGTTACAGGGCACGTTCTCCAACAGGAAGGCCTGCTGACCACTGGGGAGAGAGAGGAGAGATGGTGATAATGTTGAGTACCTCAAAATAGAAGATTGTTTATGTCATCAGCTTTTTGTCATTTCTCAGATGAATTAGGTCAGTGTGTTGTTGGCTCACTCTTCGGTACGTCCCTGCTAAGCAGAACATTTCACAGTTCAGTTTGATGATTTGGTTTTGGATCACAATGGTGAGTCAGATATACATATACTATATCT